>NC_137468.1:190998042-191598042 GCF_964235325.1 Thermobia domestica | reverse complement strand
TACTACTTGCACCAAATGTGTATGCGTTAGTCGCGAGACCAGTGGCGGTACGTGGCTTTAATCACTAGACGGCGACACCAGTAAGAGTTATCAATATGTGAGTAAGAGATCGAACTAGTATATGTTAATTTTGACTTCACTAGTTGTGAATAACTCAGGCATCATAACAGTGAAATATACGATGATTTAATAAATCCTGGGAAGGTGCAAAATTAGTTCGAAAAATAACGTGATCTTTGGAATAGGTCGGAAAAATTTATTTTTAAGTATGAAATTCGTCTCTTGAGAAGATAAACAAGGTGTTAATGAACTATACCGACAAACTGTAAGAGGTGATTCCTTACATCAAAATAAGAGAAAAAGTTCATATGGACCTATGGCGAAAAGTGCATAGTTTCAGAGCTAGGGCTGTCCAAAATCGCGAAAAAGCCAAATTCTAAGAGGACTTACTTCGAATTTGAGAGACTGTGGATGGTGGTCCTTATTAGCATAAAGCAAGACACGCATACGCAATCGGATAATGCATATTTCATTAATGTTCAATGGGTGTACAGAGTATTCCACACAGGGTGAAATTACCAGACATGCCATCAACCAAATTTTGAGATATGCTCTGATTTAATGATTGGTCCAAAGTAGGCAAACGATAAGTCTTGATAGCAGTGAACATGGAATCCTTTTGGCGCGGTGTCGGAAGTGTTAAGGATCGTCAGCAGCACGGTCTCTCGTACTCGGGTAAACGCATGGTGCGATGTTTTCTTTCACGCTTATAAGTGAAGAAATCGCGAAATATACCGTGACGAAATACATATCATCACACGTTATTCCGAACACAAAGAAACATGGAGCTGCCGGTTCCTAACACTTTCGCCTTCCCTCCGAAGCATTGGATGTCCAATGTAGTCAAGGTTTACCTCCTGCCTACTTTGGACCTTTCTTGAAATCAGGGTATATCTGAAAACTCTATTGAAAACATACCTGAAAATTACACCCTGTAGGGAATACCCTCTACACCTTTAATAATTATAATTGATGAAATATGCACTTTTAGATTGTGTAAGCGTAGCGTCCTTTACGTTGATAAGAACCACCACCCACAGTTTCTGGAATTCGAAATAGGGTCTATTGAAATTTAGTTTCTCGCGATTTTGGACAGCCTCAGCTCTGAAACTATGCACTTTTCGCCATAGGTCCATATGAATTTTTCCTCTTATTTTGATGTGAGGAATCACCTCTTAAAGTTTGTCGGTATAGTTTATTAACACCCTGAATATTACAAACAAATTTAAATTAATGCTATATTAATTTGAATAGTTATTCGTTATTTGTGATGATATTTTGAACATCATAAAGGCAATTAATCTTGAGTTTGTAGTGTTTTCAAAGCGATGAAAGTACATCTACATATTATTATTATTATTATTATTATTATTATTATTATTATTATTATTATTATTATTATTATTATTATTATTATTATTATTATTATTATTATATTTTATGTTGTCTTTCCTGCCTAAGGAGGAGTTGATTGATTTGTCTAATTGTCTCCACGTTGATCGGTCGTATAATAATCTTATTTTAGTTTGTTTGCTTCAAAATCCGTGTTCATACAATGTAATTATTTTCGTTTTGGTGGTCCGTCTCCCTTTTTGTAACTTTAATCTTCAGTTTCTCTATTTTCTAGCCTAGATAGTTATGATTTCATCTTATAATATGATCATACTATATAAACTTTTTTCCAGTTATTTCTTCGAAATTTTGGTTATTTTTCGCAGGGTTTTTTACTCTCCTTTTTTTTTCTTATGTCTCTTAGTGATCCCACATATCCACCTCAGCATTTCTGTTTTCGTTTGTTCTCTTCCGGTACTTTGATTTTCCACGTTTCTCCTTCCTACAACCGGGGGCGCTCGGGCATCGCTCGGGGCTCTCGGCTGCAGAAGGCTAGGGGGGGGGCTCATTTTAAAAAAATGTGCCCGTTTGCGTATATTACTGAATTCTATTATTATTGACCCATGTAAGTAAAGTTACGTACCACATTGTTTTATAGGGATTTATTTTAATTGCAAACTTCTACAGTACGCTTGCACTTTCTAATTACATACATTCTACTACGATATTATTTAAAAACAAATTTTCATTACTTTGATCAATGATGTAACGCAAGTAACCAACAAATGATTTATTTTCTAAAACGAGATATATATCAAGTTTTGTCAGACATGAAGTTAACAACACTATTATGTTTGCTACGCGTAGATACACATTTTATGAGATATCTGCACCTGTCAAGCTCTTTCTTACACTTGGTATATTATAGATAAATAGATGATTTTATAAGTAAATAGAAGTATCTTCAAACTGTGTACCGGTATGTGTTCTACTTAGATTCACTCAGAAAAAGAAAATTTGAAAATTTTCAACCTGTAAAATTATTGGGCCTTATGTAGAGTCCTTCTGACGCGTGATTAATGTCATAGTAAAGAATTAAACTAACATATGTTTCCTGCGGTAATCAGGCCTTTAGTATGATGCTAATCATACGTCAAAACGTCTCTGCATAAGGCCCATTATGTTTGAATATCTACACGGTAAAAAATGGTTGTGTTAATTCAACTCAATTTTAACACAGGGCAGTGGTTCCAGCGTGACTGCCACTATGCGGTGTTAGTTCAACACATACCCCGCGGTGTTGGCGTTTAACACAGGGGGTGTGTTACGTCTTTAACACACAACCGGTGTTGAGCCGTGCCGTAAGTGTTAATGAACCACAAAATTACTCCCCCAAAATATGTTAAATCGCTTATATGCGTAATGTGTTTACATTATGATGAGTCTAAAAAAAAACACTTTAAACAAGTAAAAAAAATGTACTCCAGTGGCGGAAGGAACCACCAACCTTTCAATTAGTAGCCGCGTGCTCTTCCGACTTGGCCACGGAGGCGATGAAGAAAACGTCACTTGTAAAGGGGTAAATTGTTGAGGTCTTTTGAATTTGGCTAATCAGAGTGCTCCTTTAAGCAGCGTATATTCGATGATGACCGTTCGGGATAAGATAAAATCTGCTCGCCATGTAGACCTAATTTTATAACAAAATGACGACTGTCTATTTACTTTATTTCATAGTTCTTCCATATTCACTTTCAAATGATCGGCGCTAATTGCCATCTAATAAAGTTGATGCGTTTGTTGCTCCTAGTACACAATCGATTAGAAAAAGAAGCAATAAATGCATCGAATGTGGGAGATGAATTTAGAACACCTAAATGGCACATGCCTAGCACATCTTGTGCTGTTAGGGTTTCTTCCGAAACATTATGTAAAACAATTGAAAACACATCCCGCGGTTTGCATTTTGAAATTTTGCGTATACCTGGATTTGTTTAAGTATTTCTTTCTACTGTGTTTGTTTGTAGCTTCAATTCATAAGCCTTTATAATTAGATGCTCAACATATTTGGCAATCACGCAGAAAACAACACCGAAGATTCTACACTTGTGTTAATTTAACACACAGTTTGTGTGTCATTTCAACTACCGGCATTTGACACACAACTCCAAACGGAGAGTGAGTTGTTCTAACCACTTGCTTGTGTTATATTTTAACACAATCGTGTTAACACATAGGCATGTAGTTGAAATAACACAACGATATTTTACAGTGTAGTACTGTTCCTTGTACCTAGATCAGGTTTATAGGCCTAATTCCTAAATGCTTCATTAAACTAATAAATTTTTCCTAAGTTCCTCACTTGTTATTGCTGCTTCATCTGAATTTTTATCTCAGTTTACAAACAAGTGTCGTTCTACATTCATAAAAAGTAGCTTAAACGTTAAATCTTAGTTTAGCGAAGACCTTAATCTATTCTTAACAATTTTAAGTTTTGAAAAGGTCCTTTCGCAGGTTACCTGCGTACAAGGTAGAGTTAATATAAACTTCTAAGCTGTATGCAGATTGGTAAAAATTCCAGATTGTGTGATAGCATGAAAACAATGCTAAAGGCACATGCTATGCATTCCAATGTCCTCTGTAAGTTGTTGTCAACTTCATGTTGGGTACCTCAAATGTTTTAAGCCTTCCGGTTCCGGTATCTATTATGAAGTTTTCATTTAATAGAAACCGTATTTTGATGAACTGAAATGAAATGAAATCTTTAGTTTAACATCCCACGATTATACAAGCGAAATGATGAGGGAGACGGATGAAATTGCAAGCGAATGATGATGAAAGAAATGGTAGAATGAGGAAGTGGGAGGAAACGGGAGAACACCGAGAAAACTCATGAACATGATGTTATCCGCCGCACGATATTTTGATGATGAGTATCATACAATGTCAACTATCAACAGCAAAAAGTCAACTGCGCACCTATTTGTTGTTTCGAGCTCACACGACAGTGAGGCTAAGTTTTGATGTTGTTGAGTTGATTTTAGTTTAGCGTCCCCTTCAGCAGCAAGGCTATATGAGACATGGACCTACTGATTAACGTGGAATCCGAAGCACATGAGCTCCCGCCGGGAATCGAACCCGGGTCTCCCACGCCAAAGGCGCGTACGCTAACCGCTTAGCCACGGAGGAGCTCAAAGGAGGCTAAGTTTTGTACTCAGACGGTGCTATATGCTAAATTTCCACGCATAGGCTATGTGTAATCACAACAGAGATATTTACACCACACTGAATATTTTAGCCCCTGTTGACAATCAGCTTTTATATTTTTGGCGCTTTATTAATAAACACAATGCTAAATAAACTAAACTCTATGGCACAACGACCCCGAAGGGCTATAGCATGCTAGTGGACTTACTTCAAACTCGAGGATGCGTAATCAGCACGGACACCCAAAATCCTTAATGTCGGTTTTTCTGGACTGGAGTCCGGTACCTCTTAATTCAGACAGCTCCCAATTGTCCTCACGATGCTAAGTCAACACCGAAATTTTTGCATGTCGCCACCGGAAATCGAACCCGCGACTATGCACATCGTTGGGACGCTCGCTAACCATTCAGCTAAACACAATACTAATGAGTGAAAATATTTTAATTTCCATTACTTGTATTTTGACAATTAAAAGATGGCTTCCAAAACACAAAAAAAAGGTACCAAAATTGCTAGTAATCTAAAATTTCATAATAATTCTTTCTCACACATAAGAAATGAATAATATTATAAATATTCAATACGGAGTAATAAACGGGTTCAGCTGGGGCCCCGGTGCATTCTAACACTTCCACTGTCTGCTGTTCTTTACTAAGTTACACAAGTTTCATATTTTGAGTCTAAATTTCAGCAGTCCACCAGAACTTCTTTCAGAATGTCAACCAAATGTGTGTACCGCAAGGTAAGTTTATATTAACGCTTCTTGCAAACATGAGTTAGTGCGAACGAGATACAGCCCTACAGCTTTGAAATTATTTTAATACATCCTATGCTTGAGTGCGACGGACTAGTATCGAAATGTATATAAACGTTTTTAATAAGAACCAAAAATGTATCATTTTGTTCCTGGGGGCCCTCGGTGATCACCGACCTGCCCAGACCACACCTATTTACAGCAGGTACCGGGTTCCATGACCGGTAAGGAAACTCGGTCGAAAAAGTGGAAAAGCTTTTTCAGTCAGCCACCCTGAATGAGGTTTCCCTGGGTTTTCCTCATTCACACTAGGCAAATGCCGGGATGGTACTTAGCATATAGGTCCCAGGCCGCTTCCTTCTTTCCCTTTCCTCGGATAGTGTGATCGCCGACGGTTGTCATCCCCCATATGTGACGGAATAACATGGACACAGATGCCGAAAGCCCAGAAATCTAATTCCTAAATCCTAAAATCCTTCCTACAACATAGCGAGCCTCGAACAATCTTATAAGCTTGACTTTTAATTCTGGGGATTTTCTTTTTATCAGAAACACCGAGATCTGTTACCTCCTTTCTGTTTGTCCATCTTGCCATTATTCTAGTCAGGCTCGAAATGAAGTATGAGCTCCCACGTGGATATATGGCTAGCGTACGCCTCTTCGGCACGATAGACCTGGTTTTGATTCCCTACGGGACTTCATGTGGTTTGAATTCCACGTTAATCTGTAGGTGCACGTCTAATATAGTCTCGCTACTGAACACGACGCCAGACCCCAATTAATTGTCATTGAACCAAGATATTTAAATGTATATATTTTCTTTAGTTTCTGACCTGTCAGTTCTTTTGCTTCACCCTCTCACAAAAAAAAAGAAAGAAAAGAAAGAAAGAAAAGAAAAGAAAGAAAGAAATCTGGAAATTATCTTCATCTGCATTATTAAGCTGAGATAGCTTTCGAGCTAAAGCAGTTTGTCTGTAATACCAAAATACAGGCTATTATTTCCCCATTCTCCTGAAAACTCGTCGGAACATTTTTAACGAACGGAAAACAAGATTTGTAGCCATATTCCGGTAGGAAGTTTAGTAGTACCACGTATTTTGCTTTAAATGGTAGGAAGCGTCTCTTATAGCCTTGGATCTGAAGCGCGACGTCAAATCCGAGCTACAAAAAATCAATTCGATTAATCTTTGGGACCACAAGAGAAAGGGGGCTCCTCCAACTCACAAAATATTTTATTTTTAAAAATTCCAACAAAATGCTATCAGCCAGTCCACACTGAGAAAAAAAAATTGTAGGTGGCGTACTTAAAAAGATAGGTTACATGCGTAATTGCTGTAGTTTTTGGACGTACAGCAGTCGTATAACTGAAAACGCATGTTTTATAATACTTTCTGTATAAGTGTTCCATCTATAAGTGCTTTCCGTATGAAACAATGTAGGCGGTCAGGATCTCACATACAAATGGACGCATATAGCATATAGCTGACGAAGATAACATAAGTATACGTATGTGATATACGGAAAACTGTTAGATGTCAGACATCCTGCAACGGCATGATGTAACATCTAAGGGTAGTGCCTATGTAGCATACGGATAACGTATGCTTCGTACTGATCTTTATAGAAAGCAAGAGGATACCGTATATTTGTAGAATACAGTATACCGCTGTCCGGAGAACGGATTTTTCTCTGTGTAGGGGCGAATCCAAGAGGGACTTCTGGGGGAGGGCAATGGGCTGTAATACTGCTACTTAGATATACTTTTAAGAACTCCAAACTCTAAAATGGGTTTTATTTGTATATAAAATAAGAAAGTTTCCTCTTCTGGGAGGGATCGCCCCGATCGCCCCCTTGTTTTCGCCCCTGAGCCAGTCATTCTTTTTTAAAAAATTAGTTGTTAGTTATGGTTTCTTAGAAAAGTATTGCCATAGTGATCGGACAATGGGCCCGAGGAGCCACCCTCTCCCTCATATTTGAGAATACCTGGAACCATTTTATTTAAATATCATAACATGTATAAATTAAATTATCACACAATTATTTGTCCAGAATATCCAAGATAATTTTATTACTTATATTTTCGAATTAAATAACGTATGTATCTGGCTATACTGACCCACCAAGCAATAGTTTTGAACTATTGGTGCCAGCTGAGTCTATTTTTGTGAGTCATCGTGCAGTTAACAAAGAACATTTCATTTCGAATAGTAGGGTCATTATTCTTTGTAAAAGAAAAAAAAATATCTTTTCACCATTAAGGTTACGCATTTGAATCAAAGTGAAATGACAGATACCGAAGTATAATTAAAAGTTAATGTTCATAAATTCATTGCGAACGGTTCAAGCATTTCCTTACTTTATGAATACAAAATCGAAAATTAACAAATTTTGGAAAACAAAAATCGCTTTAGAAGTGGAATTTTTGATACGGGTACCCTGGAGCACGTGACTACCTTATTTTTTTTAAATAAGGATTTTATTAAAGGAAGGTTTCATTTGCTTAAAATTAAGAGACTTGTCAGATACATATTTTACAAACCCCTTCCCTGTATTATGCTCATTTTGATGAAAGTAATATAATAAAACTCAGTTCAAATCAACTATTAACTATTTTCAATAAATCATTTGAAAAATGAAATAAAATCTTTAGGCTGAGGGAAACGGATGATTAAGGCAAGTGAATGTTAATGGGAGAATCGGTAGAATGAAAATGCGGAAGAACTAGGAAGTGCCCCAATAAAACCCATGGACACGATACTGTCCTATTACAAACTTACTTGACCGGGAATCGAACCAGGGTCCCACACATCAGAAGAAGCGCTGTAGCACTGTGCAACCATGCCCCCGAGAGAAAAATCCGTTCTCCGGACAGCGGTATATTGTACAAATATATGGAATCCTCTTGCTTACTACAGAAATCAGTACGGAGCATACATTATCTGTATGCTACATAGGCACTGCCCTTAGATGTTACATCATGCCATTGCAGGATGTCTGACATTTAACAGTCTTCCTTATATTATATATATATATATATATATATATATATATATATATATATATATATATATATATATATATATATATATATATATATATATATATTAACTAACTAACTAACTCTATGGCCTATGGAACCCGGAGGTTCAGTGCCGCGTTCACAAAAGCTCTCCACTGACTTCTATTCTTAGCTAATTGCATCCAGTTTCTACTTTGTATTCCTATCTCTGCGAGATCCATCTTAATATTATCCTCCCATCTGCGCCTAGGTCTTCCTAATAGTCGTTTTCCTATGGGTCTACCAGTCAAGACTTTGAAAGCGTTTCTACTTTCTTCCATTCTAGCTACATGACCTGCCCGCCTAAGCCTCCTAGACTTGACGACCCTATCAATGTTGGGTAAACCGTATAAACTATGTAGTTCCTCGTTATGGAGCTTCCGCCATTCCCCATTCTCGTTCCTCTTGGGTCCGAATATTCTTCTCAGGATCCTGTTCTCAAATACTTTCAGTCTATGTTCTTCCCTCAGAGTAAGCGACCATGTTTCGCAACCATACAGAACAACAGGCATGATTATCGTTTTATATATTTTAAGCTTTAAATTCCTCGACAGAATTTCGCGACGACAAGAGATTTTGAACCGAATAGTAACACGAATTCCCTGCTTTTAGTCGACATTTAATTTCTTCGTGAATATGATTTTCGTCTGTTAATATTGATCCTAAATATTTGAAAGTATTCACTTTATCAAAAGTATTATTTAATATTTTAACGCCTCCACAATTTGCCGTATTACGGTCCCGACGCACTTCCATGTATTTAGTTTTCTCTGCATTTATATATATGTGCTACCTTCGTCAGCTATATGATATATACGTCCATTTGTATGTGAGATCCTGACCGCCTATATTGTTTCATACGGAAAGTACGTATAGATGGAACACTTATACAGAAAGTATTATAAAACATGCGTTATACGTCTGCTGTACGTTAAGTCCAAAAACTACAGGAATTACGCATGTAACATACGATTTTACATACGACACACACAATGTTTATCTGAGTGTGTTTCTCCATAATGTTGAAACATAAATCGTCTATTTCATTTAGATGATATACAGGATGTTAATGAACTTCGTGCCTAAGGTTTAGGAGGTGGTTCCTTATTAAAGAAAAAAAATATAAACTGACTGATTTTAATCCAAAACTCTGGGGATTATGGAAAAGAGTCAAAGAAAATGTTCGTTATATTTTATAAGAATGAATTAAAAAAAAATATTGTGGAATTCTAAAAGAAATTGGGAGAAATAAGACGGTAAATCCACTATTTTCTTATTTATAGATTTTAACTCTCTGATTGAGAAGATTGAAAGAAAGTGTACAGAATATTACGTCGAGATAGAAAACTTAAAAAAAAATTGTAAAACATATTTTGTTGAAATTAAAGTAGCCGGAGTGAATTCAGACTTTCATCCTAAGCTCTGGGATATTTTCAACGCCATAAGTATTGTCATAATCTAAATTTTGTACGTGATATACAATGGAAATTCTTTGCACGTACCGTTACATGTGTAAATTTGAAACATGGGGTGAGTTTTACCCCTCTCCCTTATCCCCTTATACTTAATGAATTGGAACCCCAATTAATAGAGATATTCCTGCAAGTGTTACAAAGACAGATATCAAGATCATTAAAATTGGATAAGTTTTACGAGGCTTATCGTCAAACAGACACACAAATGCCAGTAGAGTTGAAAAATAGAAGATCGCCAGCGCTTGGTTCAATTAAATATTTTTTTTTTCAAATATTCTATATTTCTACGAAAGAGTCTTCCATGGAACTAACATTGTTAGGGGTACTAAGTTTAGGAGGCTCAGGTGAGCCGATCATGAAGCAAGAATGGAAGAAAAAATAGAAACACACTCAAAATTTCAACTGGAAATCCAATCGAAAAAGGATCGTTAGGAAGACGTAGGCGTAGATGGGAGGGCAATATTAAGATGGATCTCACAGAAATAAAAATACAAAAATAGAAACTGGATCCTTGGCTAAGGACAGAAATTAATGGAAAGCTTTTGTAAACTCAGTATTAAACATTCGGGTTCCATAGATTATAGAGTTAGTTAGTTAGGGTAGGTTCACAGTTGTTTAAACATATGCTCAGTTTCAATTATAAAATTTTTTAAATCTTAGTATTTCACATTTCGAATTTAATGCAACTAATATCGAATTACAATTAAGTGTTGTTGTATTCACACGATAAGAACGCTTCTCAAATCTTTCTTGTAGGATATTAAACTTTACTCGACAGAAATGTGGATATTACGGAAGAACGATGGGAAAAAATCTCGGAATATACGGTAGGTATGCATAAACAAATAAGGAGGCATCGTTAAAAGTTAGAGAAAGACTAGCAATACACAGAGAAAAGATCGTATGTGGCGTACGTAAAAACGTAGGTTACATGCATAAATCTGTAGTTTTTGGACTTAAGTACGATTATATGTAACAATCTGCACCAAACGTATAACTGAAAACGTAGGCTTTATAATACTTTCCGTATAAGTATCCCACCTATACGTACTTTCCGTATGACTGTGTATAGGCTGTAAGGATCTCATATACAAATGGACGTATATAACTTATAGCTCACGTATGTATCTTACGTATAAGTATATTATATACGAAATACTCTTAAATATCAGACATCCTACAGAGGCATGATGTAACATCTAAGCAGAAAAATTACAGTAGTATATGGATAACGAATGCTACGTACAGATTTTCATACTAAACATATGTATTCCGTATATTTGTACAATATACCGCTGTCCGGATAACGGATTTTTCTCAGTCCATAATCGCGGACTTCAGCTAACCTATTCGTCTTCACTTAGGAATTTTCTCTTTTAATAGTATGGATAAACTGCAGCCTCTCTTGCCCCTCCCTCTTTTAACTGCCACTATACGTTCTAGTACGTCCCTCACGGTACAGTTCCTCCTTATTCAATGTCCTAACCAATTTCTCTTCTTCTTTCTACTTGTATCTAAACTTGTTCTTTTATTTCCAAATATTTCTAACATTTCATTTGTTGTTCGTTCGACCCAGCTAATTATCTTCATTCTTCTCTACACTCACATTCTGAAATCTTGTGGTCTTTTTAATCGCTTTTGCGTAATGTCTATATTTCTGCCCTGCACAGTATAATACGCTATCAGAAGTATCTTATGAGTAATTTTTTAAACTCTTTATTCAAGGATCGACAAAATATATTTTTTTTTCGACTTCTATTGTGATATCTATGCATACTTTTACTTCAAGTTTACACTTCATGTCCCAATAACAATACTATTCAGATGTTGAAAATTAGTCACGTGTTCTATTTCTTCAGTTCCTACATCTGTATGTGGTACCGACCGCTTCGATCCAAATCATCATTGAATTTGTTGTTCTAACGTTTCCCTCAGACCTTCTTTAAGTTTTCTATATGGTAAATATTCTCATTGAGACAGGAGCAGTGGCGTATCCACGGGGGGTCCACCGGGTCCGGATCCCCCTCAAAAATTTCCTGATTCAAAGTACATTTTTGTACACCTTCTCAATAAAACTTTACTTGTTTAACAGAGAAATGATTGATGTAGTATGACAATTTGATCTCACACTTCATCTGTACTCTTTTTCTTATAAAAAAAACAATCTAGTTTTACCATTTATTTGTGAAAATATAGGTGGAAGTATTATACAATTACTTATCGTCTTTTTGCGTGCAGAATAATAGTCCTTAAGTACCACATAGATGTAATGAATTGTGGGCCTAGTATTGCAACGACCCAACTAGGCTAGTTGTTGCCCGGGGCAAGAACTCACCTTAGCGCCCCCACCCCCTGACCAACGAAACCAAAACGCTTCCCGACTACACCAGGTATTGGTTATCACACAGAAATTCTCCTATTCCATTTTTCTTCAGGTAGTAAAGCTTGATTTCAAAATTGAAGTACATAATTTAATTTTTACTACAAGATAAAACACCAAACTAATTAGTATTTGGTTGGCTAATAATATGAGAGTAAAATGCTTGACATATTCTTATAGTCTTATTATAATAATTGCAAATCAAAAAATAAAATTAATTATATCAGAATATGTATACGTGTAAAATGAATCAACAGTCTGTTGCTTTAGAATAAAATATTTAATTATGATAAACAGTCAAGCTGTTGTTTCGAGTGTTATATTTGGACATTTTGCAAATCTCTTAAATCGATGTAAGTTAAATGAAAACACAAAAAAACTGAAGCTAAAATTTAACTTTGTGACCTCTTTTGCCTGTAAAAGTTTTTACAATGTCGTCAAAAGATAGCTTTGAAGCTAACTTATGTTCTATGAATATGATCCTAAGCTTGGTGACTGATTGTTGTCCTGTTACTTTGTGAGATAACTTTTATAATCTTTAGTTTGCTAAAACTTATTTTCTTGTCTTATGATGAAAATAAATATTTGCCCAGTTTTGCGCCCCCTCCCAATCCGGCGCCCGGAGCAGAAGCCGCGCTTCCTCCCCATTAGTTACGTCACTAAGTACTGGACCCCCCCCCCATCGAAAGCTTAGACCTCTCCCAACAAAAATTTCTGGGTGCGCTGATGGATAAGAGATAACAATGAATTCTCCTAATAAGTATGATCCTTGCCGCAATATATGGCTTAAAATGCAGTAAATTTCATTTACTTGTTTTAACCAGCATAACGCTGCGTAGGATGCCATTTCCACGTCGCGCATGTGACATTGCTCTTTTAAATTGAACGCGTATGTAGGAAGATTGAACCATAACGCGTAGGCGGACATGTATGCGTGTGTGCAAGTGCGTGTGGGTAGTTGAATATGTGGAAGTGCGTTGTCGTGTGTGGGAGTGAGTCAGCATTGGTGTTAAACTAATATATAACTCGTCTATGCATGTGTGTGTGTGTGTGTGTGTGTGTGTGTGTGTGTGACTGTACACACACACCCAGATATAAATTATCCTATCATTATATTAAATATTTCAATTTCTTCGCATGTAAAATTTATCAAATGTACACAATTCTTTGGAAATTCATGCAACAAATATAACGTTTCCGAGAAGATTATTCTTTAGTTAAATTTTATTTGTCTCAAAGAATACATATAGTCGGCGTGTGTATTTCCTGTGGGGATAGGTAACAGAAAGTAAGGCAATAGCGACGATGATTAACTGTCTCTTCTCTAATTGACAGTTAAAGGTCATGCACATGCCTGTGTCATATATATATATATATATATATATATATATATATATATATATATATATATATATGACACAGGCATATGTATATATACGCGCGTGTGTATGTGTGAATGTACGCGCGAAAAACATTCAATTTTTCGAAGTTATTAAATAAATAAGTATAGAGTCATCTATATTTTTTAAAAAAATATTCTGATTTAACTCTTTTTTTAATTAAAAGAAATGTTTGTTTTCATATTTGACATTTAGCACAATTTCTCTTACTATACGAAACTAATTAAATAGAGAACTGTCAAAGTTTATTCTCTGTGTATCCGCACTTCATAACTTCGAATCAACTACTAATTTATTCCTTACAAGAAGTGAGGAGAAATATACATTCCATAAATGTCGTACCACTTATTCCAACCTAATAGTCGCCCCCAGATTTTCAACTTGAAATCAGCTGTAAGTTTCAACCATCAACTACATCGATATTTCTTACATACCGAAGGGCCTAGAGCCCCGGAGGTTTTTTATTTATTTATTTATCGACACAACAGGCATTACTGCCCAATTACAATGTCTACATATAATACATAATTTTAAATTACAATGATGCTAAGAATTGAATTAAAATAATACATTTTCCTTGAAAACTTTTTTTACAAAATACTCAATATTACTTTTTTGAAGACTTTTCACAACTATCAAATATATCAGCATCTTTATAACTCTTACTGATTTTATTATATGTAGCATAAATTCTTCATGTAGGTGACATATACAGTGCATTGGTACGTGCCTTCCTGCAGTAGAACAGGCCACTATTTCCCTTGAGTATTTTGAGGGATGGAACGTGGGTCATTAGTTTCGAAATTATGTCCATACAGTCTATTTTGTTGTGCAAAACTCTGCGTAAGAAAATTACATACGTCTTTGTTCAAATATTTGAAGTGTAATGTTACCAAGTAAATTATCACATGGTTCATATTTTGGTTCAAACTCCTCTCCTTTTGTATGTGAAAAAAAGTGAAGGAATTTGCTTTGTATCTGCTCAATTTTTTGACTACGTGTTTTCACAAAAGTGTTCCAAATAAGTTAGGCATATTTAATTTTGCATCTTACGTAAGAAAAGTAAAGCGTTCTCAAAGAGCTAATATTCGTAAATTCTTTGGTTGGTCTGATAAGAAATTCATGATTTCTATGTGATATCTTGGTAATATTTGTCACATGATGCGAAAAGGTTAACTTTTTTGTCAAATATCACACCTAGATCTTTAATTGTGTTTAATTTTTCTAAACTTGTTCCATTGATCGAGTAAGTAAAGTCATACGTTTTCCCAAGCCTACTAAATGTCATGGTTTTACCCTTATTAATATTTTCTGCAAGTCTATTGCTAGTACACCATTTTAATATATTGATCAGATCCTGTTGCAAGAGTAGACAGTCATCTATAGACTTCACATCTATGAATATTTTCAAATCATCTGCAAAAAGTATTTTACGGGACTTATGAATATAAGTGACAGATCATTTATAAATAATAAAAACAAAAGAGGCCCAAGACGAGATCCCTGCGGAACTCCAGAATTTACGGGAACACTTTCGGTTTTATATTCTTTATACAGAAGGGATTGTCTACATTGATGTTTTGTTATGCTTATGTCAGAATTATGTTTGGATTTTCAAACATAGTTCAACCTATTATTTTTGAAAGTTTATAGTAAACTCATGGTGTACTATTCGTAGTCTGGTTTCTGGCTCTCCCTCAAGTTTTTACTTTCTAGATCCGCCACTGATTTGTTAATCGATCCGTCCGTATCACAGTCTTTCTGAACCACGTTTACTCCAGTAAAATTGATCAGATATTAATAAAATTTATATGTGCCTTCCTTCGACCTACAGAGATTTCCTAGAATTGGGATTTATGAAAAACAGGAAAGGGCTAAAAAGGGGATAAAATTCATCTCATATTGTAAGTTTTTATACACATACCGGTACATGTAAAACAATTTTTCCATTAATAAATCACGTAAAAATGGTTCTTTCTTGATAAAGCATAGTGTATATTTTCTTCAGAGCATCCTAATCATTCTCATTGGCTGAAATTTATGATGCGTACCAAGGGCCTATAGTTATGTATATGATGTTTGACTGATTGTAGTATTCGTAATTCTGGAAAAAAAAGTTTCGATATGGCAACGGGTGAGAGTGTGGATAACGGCTACTGGACTTAGGAACCGTTAGTGTGTCATACCAGTGGCTGAACGAAACATTCCCGAACCGATGTATCGGTCGACATGAGTCTGTGAAGTGGTCAGCTTGATCTTCCGATTTGAACCTCACCTGACTTTTTTATGTAGCGTCTTAAAGAAAAAGTACATCAACATCACATATACAATTTGGTCGAACTACGGGAAGCTATCACAGAAGAGTTCCACAGGATACCAGTACGGTCCTGCCAAGCTACTTGTGAAAACGTTGCTCTTCGTCTCCACGATTTGGATGGTTGCTCTTCGTCTCCAGGCATGTATCGATTTGGATGATTGCTCTTCGTCTCCAGGCATGTATCGATTTGGATGGTTGCTCTTCGTCTCCAGGCATGTATCGATTTGGATGGTTGTTCTTCGTCTCTAGGCATGTATTGATTTGGATGGTTGCTCTTCGTCTCTAGGCATGTATTGATTTGGATGGTTGCTCTTCGTCTCCAGGCATGCATCGATTTGGATGGTTGCTCTTCGTCTCCAGGCATGTATCGATTTGGATGGTTGCTCTTCGTCTCCAGGCATGTATCGATTTGGACGGTTGCTCTTCGTCTCCAGGCATGTATCGATTTGGATGGTTGCTCTTCGTCTCCAGGCATGTATTGATTTGGATGGTTGCTCTTCGTCTCTAGGCATGTATTGATTTGGATGGTTGCTCTTCGTCTCCAGGCATGTATCGATTTGGATGGTTGCTCTTCGTCTCTAGGCATGTATCGATTTGGATGGTTGCTCTTCGTCTCCAGACATGTATCGATTTGGATGGTTGCTCTTCGTCTCCAGGCATGTATCGATTTGGATGGTTGCTCTTCGTCTCCAGGCATGTATCGATTTGGATGGTTGCTCTTCGTCTCCAGGCATGTATCGATTTGGATGGTGCATTGACGTGGCATGCCATAGATAATAGAGATTAAAATTTTTGTAAGGAAATATATGAAAGTAACGTGTTTGTGTTCAATTTTAAGTACAAGTTATGTTGCTAATTCCTTTACCGTAGTCTTTGAAACATATTATACATAACTATGTGCCAACCTGTACGTAGGTCAGGTATAAGGTGGTAAAAAGGAGTAGGCTCTTCCGAACTTCAAGGTTATCTTACTTAAATTAAATAGTACAAAATCTTTTTTTTTTTTTTTTTGGATAACTTTCACCAAAATTACTTGATTTTGTTGCACTGTGACATATATTAATTTTGAGGCTTCTCTACTGCTCAGTGTTAAAGTCTATCAAGAATGAAAGATTGAATTTACTACCTCACTACACAACGTGGTACAGAAAAGAATGCTCAACAGGTATATATTATCACAGAAGGAGTGATGTAAATCAAGGAACTAAAAGAAATTATGGAAAAAGGATAGAAATTATAGACAGTGAAGAAGACAAACAGGAAAACATAGAGAAGTTCCATAGTGTATTAGTGCAGAATGGATATAGTAGAGCAAAGCCAAAGAAGGAATGCCATAAAGAAAGAAAAGAAAGTGAAAGAAGAAAAGTAAAGATGCCTTGGAATAGAAAACATAGGAAATGGAGTAGGAGAACATTAGCTTTATTGAAAAGGAAAAGGAGAAGACAAAAAGAGATTCAACAAAGTGAGGAAGCGGTAGTATATAGAATTAGATGCAAAGAATGAGAAGAGTTATACAGGAGAAGCAAAGAAGAAGTTAGAAGGAAGGATTAAACACACAAAGACGACATTAAATCAAAGAGGGATAATAAAACTATACATAAACATGTGAGAGAAACACGACACGGAATAGACTGGGAAGATGTGGAAGAATTGAAAAGGGAAAGAAAAAGCATTATAAGGAAACAGAAAGAGGCGGAATAGATACGAAGAGAAGAGAGAAAGATACTGATGAATTGGAATAGTGGACAGAATATCCATGATTTGTGAAGAAAATGTTGGATAGAGCAGAAAAGAAATAAAATATAATACAGGTGTTTTAAAGTCTACGTGAAGTGGTGTAGGAGTCCAATTTTAAAAAATGTAAAAAGTTGAATTTTTATTATTAAAAATCGCGATTTGTGTGCAAAGTTTTAAAAATGAAAGAAACAATCTCCTTGGTTCTTAGAAATGATCTTCATTTTCTGAGATATACAAGCTGTAGCAATTAGATTTTATTGCATAATTGTCTGTTGACGGCAATGATACATTCCCAAAACTGTAACACTTATTTATTAAAAGTGATTTGCTTTGGTTAAAACTAAACTTTATCTTTTACAAACAATTTTGTAATATGTACATGAAACATTTACATTATGCAAGTTTATCCTCTACAAACAATTTGTAATCGGTACACGAAACATTTACATTATGCAAGTTTATCCTCTACAAATAATAGGTACATGAAACATTTACATTATGCAAGTTTATCCAATGCAAATAACTTGTAATAGGTACGTGAAACATTTACATTTTGCAAGTTTATTATGTACCTCGAGTTTGTAATGGGTATATGAAATACTTCATATTACAAACTTATTTTTAACGACGAGTTTATAATGGAAGCACATCTAATTATTCAAAATAAGTTTATCTTTGTACAAACATCCTACTGGTTGGATTAAAGTTAAGCATCTCTTCCAGCACCGATGCTACATGAGACGTTGATCTAAATATGAAGGCGGAATCCAAACTGAGATAATGCGTTGACATTTTTCATGGTTCTCCCATTAGAAATCGAAACTGGAACTCCATGCATTATATCCGAGCTCTCTCGCACCTAGATCAGCGTGAAGAGAAAAGAACATATATCAAACATTTGTTTTATAATATAAGTTTATTTTCTAGTAAGAGTTTGTAATGGATATTTTACATTTATTAAGTGCCAATTTATTTTACACAATGGTAATAAAGATTGAACTGAAATGAAATGTTTCAGTATATGAAAATGAATAAAACTTAATAACTCTTGAATTACCCGACCGATTTCAATCAAACTTTCAACATAGATAAGGTTTGGACCTTGGATGTTTTCATCATTTTACTCTGACGGCACAATGTAGGGGAGGGGAAGGGTGACATATATGTAAAAAAAAAAAAAAAAAGTGAATATCTTTGTGACTTCATCACGCTTAAACCACCGAACCGATCTTAACCAAATTATCAACATAGATTAGGTTCGGACCTGAGGTGGTTTTTATCATATCCCTTTGACGGTAGAACTTAGGGTAGGAGGAGGGGAGGGGAGGGGAGAGATATATATAAAAATAAATAAAACTTAATAACTCTTGAACCACCTGACCGATCTCGATCAAATTTTCAACATAGAGACGTTCGAGCCTCGAAAGTTTTTTAAAAAATATTTTCACTTTAGTAGGGGAGGGAAAGGAGATGGGGAGATTAATATATAAAAATAAATGGAACTTAACTCTTGAATCGCCCAACCGATCCCGATCAAATTTTCAACATACATGACATTTGGGCCTGGGATAATTTTTATCATGCCGTACCCCGAGGGGAGAGGGATATATAAAACTTACCGAAAAAGACCAATATCAAACAATGCTTTAGTAATAGTAAAAAAGGAACATATTATTTTTCCTTAATTTTACCGAGCGGAATCGGGGTGCGTCTTAGATTCGAAGATGTCTTGAATTCAGTGTCCTGCGCTTGCACGTCTGCGCTGAACGTGCGGGTTAGTTATTATTATTATTATTATTATTATTATTATTATTATTATTATTATTATTATTATTATTATTATTATTATTATTATTATTATTATTATTATTATTGGAAAGTCGAAACCTGGCTACATTTTATATTTTATGAAGTTTTTGATTGAATTTTAAGTCTTTTTGTTGATATGGAAGGTATATAGAACATACCTGAAATGGTGAATTGCTTTAAACATTAATATTTCTATCAGTAGTAATAGTAGTAGAAGTACTAGAAACTTATAAGCAATTGCTGGGAAACAATAACGTTAGTGTTTTATCAGTCGTATTTTTGACCCATACCAGCGATATGCCTTACGTATTCATCAATTATTCGCTAAACACGTTATGTTCCCATACAATACGAATCAAGGATGACGTCATCTTGTAGTTTTGTTTCGCAGTTCACTTTTCAATTGCGAGTGCAAGAAGAAAGTCGTCTCAACACTACGATCGAGAGAAATTGAATATTTTCTGTTATCTTACGTTGGAAGTATCAATATTACAAATGACAAAAAAGTCCTTTAATTACCCAATGGAATGGAACCCAGAATCAACGGGATATTAAACCAACGCTTATCCTAATAATCTAAGACATTGCTGTTAATTAAGAGGGCAAAAATTGGGTGTGAAGTGTCTTTGGCAAATTGCACACTTTTACAATTCCAATGTTGTAAAACTCTTGTTTCCGTCGTAATAAAATAGAAAGTGTTATTTAGAAACAATAGTCAAAATAATTCAAATCTAAATTGTCAAAGTAAATTGTTGAAAATAAGTGATAGAAGTAGTATTATTGGATGTTGTTGCAGCATTTAGATATGAAGAAGTTTAACGCTCTGATTTAGCATCAAGTCTAAATGTTACATGAAACTACAGTTGAAATATATCTCTTAGGAAATGAAATCTTTAAGTTTTACGTCTCACGATTATGCCGGCTAGGCTAAAGGAGACTTATATATATATATATAATTGTTGTAAGAATATTAATTACTGCTTTTTCAAAATTTTTTGTACGTATAAACCTTCCTTGGGAATAGCTTATTCGATTAGTGAAAAACACATCGAAATATGACCAACTGTTGTCGAGATAATCACATACAGTCACACATACATATACAAACATTGACATATACAGATCAAACTAATACTCTCTTTTTTGAAGTCCTTTTTTAGAAATTATTTAAGGCTGCAGACTACTAAATATTTTTGAAAAACTGATATTTTTTTTTCTTTTGCCCGTTTTTCGTAAGTGGAAAGAGGTAATATAATGTAACTTACCACTATAATAGATAATATTATTCTACACCCGAAAATGCGAATCGGAAGAATTTTCAGTGTTGCCATCCATAGAAATTACAGTGTGACCAGAATTTGAATTACTCAAAAATCTAGGTAAAGACAGCGACTAGAAAAATGAACTCAACGGTAATTGATGACTTATCATGCTGTCTACGTTCCTTGTTTACTACTTTTTAAATAATATTTCTATTTATTTTATAAACCTTACATAAATTATTACAAAATAAATAAGTTATTGCAAAATAAATAGAAGCGTTATTTAAAAACTAGTAAACAAGAAACATAGACACAATGGTAAGCCATCAATTACCGTTAAGTTCATTTTTCTAGTCGCTGCCTTTACCTAGATTTTTGAGTAATTCAAATTCTGGTCACACTGTAATTTCTATGGATGGCAACACTGAAAATTCTTCCGATTCATATTTTCGGATGTAGAATAACATTGTCTATTATTGTGGTAAGTTACATTTTATTACCTCTTTCCACTTACGAAAAACGGGCCAAAGAAAATTATTAGATTTTCAAAAATATTTAGTAGTCTGCCCCCTTAATATATAAAGCCCAAAGCCTAAGAAAACCCAAGCCTAAAATATGCTGCAGCCAGAAATTCAACAGAGTAAGGTGGGTTGCATCCAACAAAGGGACAAGAAATCTTTTCAGCCGATTTTCTCCGAATGATTTAACACTGGTTATGGATGTTTATGCCATGACTGTTTAGATGCCGGTTTTGTTCAACTTTTGCCAGAATATCCTGCACTTTTTCAGTGATTAGTCGTCTACTCCGAAAAGCGTGTTTGAGATCGGAGAATGCACTAAGAATGACAAAGTAATTTTTGATGGGATAAAAATGAAGAATTCGAACTAACACTAAAAGCATTGGACTCTTCCTAAAGTTAAAGATTGCAGTTTTTTGTGGATAATGGAGAAGTGGTTGGCTTGTGTCCACTGATTTAGGCTCACCAAGAATGCTTCCCAATCGGTTTTACATAACCTGGAAAAAGATTTAAATACTACCCTCCAAAAGTACAATATATTCCCAAGTTGTTGGTGCCAAGGGCGTAAATAATGAAGTTATGGCACAATAAAGATTTCAGAAAATTCAACCCGTACAATCGTAACATTTTAAGATAAAATCAAATTACTTCAAACGTATTTAAGCAATTTATAAAAGAAATAGTAGCATTAAACGAGGGACATCCAATAAGTTATCTATCTAGATAGGAAGGAATGCAGATAGGCTCAACTGGTCACCGCTATTTTTAATGTAGTATTCATGGAGGTCTACGCACCGTTGCCACTTTGTGGTCAGCGAAGAAATCCCAAAGAGAAAAATAATCTTTGTCATGACCTGCAAACCACTGGTACCTCATTGTTGGACCTGGATGGGCACCTGCTTGCGCTCTACCACTGAGCCATCGCGTCCCCTAATTATGTAAATTTGCCACATGAATACAACACATTTCACATTTCAAAATATTTCATGCATACCAAATATGACAGTGAATTAAATAAAATAAGCATCACACACACACACACACACACACACACAGACAGACACAATCAAGCCACAAAAAGATAATGACTGGCAAAATCATTCAAATTAATGCGCTTATCAGTTTCGGGCATGGCTTTTGTGGTTAGCGTACCGAATTCTCACGTAGCAAATTCGGTACGTACTTCTTACCGACTCCTTTTTAAAATTGCTTTTGCGTTTGGTTTTGGCATTGGTGAAAATATTCGTGATACTTCAATCCATATTAAGAAAAGAGGAAATCGGGTTCTGCTGTCTACAGTTCTGAGCGTATATAAGAGGTTTGTTATTACTTTTTAAAGTACCAGTGTCACATGTACACCACGTGAAGGAATTTCGTTTGCATAACATGACATTTTCTCAGTTAATATCAAAACCCAATTTCGGTTTTAGTGGAAAGAGATCAGAGGAGAAACAAAATATATTCTTAAGACGCTCAGTTGATTACAGAAAACCACTTCTTGGTACCTATTTCCATTTTTACTATTCCGATCAACATTATAAAGGGAAGTGGTTGATTTACGCCACTTCCGGTTTGAATAAAGTTTTAAGGAAAGAGATGGTAGTTATTCTTACAATGCTAAATCCATCTCAGAAAAAAAAACTGTTTCTTGCTAATTTGTATAATTTTTGCTCCTTGACGATTAATATCGAAACCAGAAGTTGTAGTAAATTTCTAATCACTTCTAATTTTCATACAAAGCTAAAAATAGAGGTGAGTTGTACTATTGAGATGCTTAGTTGGTTGCAAGAAAACCTTTTCTCGTCTTCTATTATCCTTTCTGCACTATTGTGATCAACGTTAAAACCGAAAATTGTCAATTTTTACCACTTTCATTGGATTGCAAGCTACTAGTAACTTGCGGGGACATTTTAACCTTGACCAGTGTTGCCAATTTGGGATAAAAGTCGCTAAATCTAGGGCATTCGACTTCAAGAATAGCGGTAAAAAAATATTTGTTATATATTTTTTATTTTTTAATTTCAGTTTCTTTTTGTTATATATAGTTTAATTCAAATTGATTTCATGTATACTAAAAATAACAAATATATCATTTTTTGTTTTAAAAAGTTAGTAGTTCTTTGGTTGGTAGCTCACAGTAGGATTTTAAAAAGGTATGATAACTCATAAGATTCATAAGTTTGGCAACCACTGCTGTACATCCTGGACAAAATTAATGGTGATCCATCACGTAGTTCGTAAGATTTTGTATCTCACGAACGGACAAATGGACAAATAGGGTAAATATACAGGGTGTTTCAAAACAACTTCGACAACGTTTGGGAGATTATTTCTGACACCAAGATAAGACGGAAAAGTATAGACGAACCTGGGTGCATAAATGCTTCCTTTCGGAGTTATAGGCTACGGAAAACATGAAAAAATAAACTTTAAAGGTCAATAGCTTCAATACTATGGGACCTACCGTAGTTGGATCAAGACTTCACTTAAGAACTAGTATGTGCCCTATCCAAATATCCATGTTTCAGAATCCTGAGGTACTTCCGCAACAATTTTTATAGAGGTAGTTGGTGAGTACTTCAAATTATATGCCTATAGCAGCCTTTCCCAACTTATGTACCCTGAATGGGCCGCTGGTGTGCCGCGAGGAATCGAAACAAAATTATTAATTTTATAGCAATCAAATTGCAAAATGTAGAGGAAAATGTATATTTGCATTTCACATTACTATGAACCTCTACTATGAATTTACAATTTTAAGTTTCACACCGTGTTACTGTTCTGTACATTTGTAATGTTGAAAAAAATGGTTATCATTGTTATGACAATTATTGCTTCTTTATTCTTGTAGACTATTTCGTAACTTGAAATTTTAAAATATCATTCAATCCTTTCGACAAAGTAATCATGCATACAAATTACCTTAAAATATAAGAGATTTGTTTGTCCCTTCGTTATTTAGTGATCTTCCTTCTTAGTGTAAGGTTGGATCTAGTTTTCGAAAAAGAAAGTGTATTTTTAAAAACCTGAGTTCAATATTTCATTGCAATTGTTTTCTATTTTTAAATTAGAATGAAAAATAAGCATAATGATTTACCACGGGGAAAAACCAGTGATCGAGCTTTCTTCTCTGTGAGAAGGAGATCAATAATCAGAGAAAAATATCACTGTGTTTTATATTTACAAGTAATAATATCTATAAGTGTGCCGCGAGAATCCAAGTAACACACGTTGTGTGCCGCAAGTTGAAAAAGGTTGGGAAACGCTGGCCTATAGCCAAACTCCTTCGATAAAAATTGTTGCGTGAATACCGCAGGATTCTGAAACATGGATTTCTGGATAGGGTACATATTACTTTCTAAGTGAAGTCTTGGCCCGACTACGGTAGGGCCTATACTTTTGGAGCTATGGACCTTTAAATTTCATTTTTTCTTGTTTTCGGCAGCCTATAACTCCGAAAGGAAGCATTTGTGCATCCAGGTTGGTCCATAGTTTTTCTTTTATCTCGGTGTCAGGAATCATCTCCCAAACGTTGTCGGTGTTGTTTTGAAACACCCTGTCTAAAGGAGTTTCGGTAAAGAAGATTTCTTCATTATCCAATTGTCCAATAAATTTATTTTTGTGTTATTGACTCTCATTATTTAGTCTACCCTAGTATGTGTAATTTTCAGTGCTTGATTACACCTTAACTTACTATAAAATGCTATGGTAGAAATTGTTTTATTCATGTTACTTATCTTAAAACAGATACGTTCGTTTTCCTGCTTTTGGCTTTCTAAATAGTCTGCTTTCACAACTTTTCCTTCACAAAATAATTCTTTTACATAAGCTTTTTTTAAGTCCATATATGCCGTTATCATTTTTGTTTTGAATTTTGATTTTTGTTTGAAAGTAGATAATTTTCGACCTATTATTCTTGGTGAATTTAATGTCATTTCTTTTTGCTGATCTCCCGTTGGCTAATTATGATACTGGATCGAAAACGACCCTAGAGGGCAAATATGTAAGCTTTAGCAATAACAAAATACGTAAGTGGGTCGATTTCAATCCGGGGGCTTAAATGGGTTAAATTATTTCTTTTAACAATGTACTTCCTGAAGTTAACCTCGGAGTTTTCTGATTATCATCATTATTATTTTAAAATTATATTGAAAATATTTTTCCTAATTTTAATAGATACCCATGTAAGATTTGTTATAACTAGCAATTTTAACATTCGAGTAGTACAATGATGAAAAGGAAACATCTGTTCATCCTACTTTTATATGAAACATAAAGCTGGAATCTTGTTCAAGTTACTGTTCCTAGCGCTAGAAATATTATTATTATTATTATTATTATTATTATTATTATTATTATTATTATTATTATTATTATTATTATTATTATTATTATTATTATTATTATCACGAAAAGTGCTACTTTTTATAGTAAGTGTTTTCATTGATGTAATATTCAGCTGTACATACGAGGGTGGTTCAGTAAGTAATGACTCTAAAGTGATACATTTATTTATGTATGGCAGATAGCACCGCTGCCGTGTCGTGACAAAACGCTGTAACTTTGGCGAAGAAGTTTTGCGAAAATGAGCCGTAAAGTTTTCATCCGAAAATGTGATCTGTATCGTGTAGAACCAGTGTATCTTGACTTTGGAAACACGTGGTTACATGTAACGTTACGTAAATGCATCTTGTGTGATTAATTTTGGTGAAAATTGATTGGTTGACCATTATTGCCTAGTTACACTGTTCTACAAGATACAGATCACATTTTCGGATGAAAACTTTAAGGCTCATTTTCGCAAAACTTCTTCGCCAAAGTTACAGCGTTTTGTCACGACACGGCAGACCGATACCCGTGTCAGTGGAAAAATTTGCAATGTCAGCTACAGATGGTAATCATTTTTCAACATAGACGCCGTTACTTGCGCCAACTCGAAACAAGGTTATTCATTTCGTCTGCGAAGAATTACCGAAATGCTGCTTCCACCTCCGCGTTACAACTATTGCGTTGGCCCTTAAGAGTCTTCATCCCGACGAAATTAAAATACCGCTAATTTTACAGTAATTATTTGATATCTTCAAATAGATAAAAGATAATCGAAATGTGGAACAAGAGCGCCCTAGACAATATTATTTTACATGAGATACCGTTATCACGACTCATTTATCTGCTTTCGATTTCGAGCCATTTTGAAAATCGGCATTTATTTTCCGGTTTCTAAAAACGGAAACGGAAAGCTACTAGGTGACTTGTGGTAACGGTACCTCATGCAAAATAATTTTGTCTAGGGCATTCTTCTTCCATATTTCAATTATCTTTTATCTATTTGAAGATATCACATAATTACTGTAAAATTAGCGGTATTTTAATTTCGCCGGGATGAAGACTCTTAAGGTGATCCTTAAGTTTGGGGAAGAGCCATAAATCGCCCGGGGCGAGATATGGACTATAGGCAGGATGAGTCAGAATATAATCAATACTTTGCCAGTAGATGGGACAACTTTGAATTTTTTTGGCGAAGAAGAGGACGTTGGGCGTTACTCCGTCGGCTGACATTTCGTTTCCGAGTCGTAATGGTGTACCCATGACACGTCGCCGGCGATGAATATTCCTCGACACACAACCTTTCGCAGTCAGAAATTCAATGATAGCCCGTTGTTTCAACAGGTCGTTGTAACGTTATTTACTTTCGTTACATTCTTTGATTCAAATATAGTTTGAATATTTATAAAGTCCACAAGATTACAATAGTTTACACCACAGTTTTGCATTTTTGGATATGTATATTTTTCAACATATACCGTATTTGCCTCATTTGAAATAATATACACTCAATTCTAACAATGTGGTTCTTCGTTCTATATATTTCTACATTAACATATCAACCAGATTAACAAGTTGTCATAGCAACGAAAACAAGAAAATCTCGATATAATACAAAATATTTAAATTATTTCTTTATATACTTTCTTCTTCTTCTTCTTCTTAATAGCTTGTGCCTTTTAAATAGCACATTTGCCAGTAAATAGAAACGATACTTACAAGTACATACGAAATATACATTTTCGTTGTATCGTCACTATTGGGTGCCATGGATTACTCTGGAATAAGAAGAGATAGAAAGGTGAAACAAGTGATATTCTATAACTTTTAAACATCAGTGCATTAACGACAAACAGTTCAGGATGTGTGCAACACTATTGGCCAAGTAGTTGGCTTAGAGGCATTGTTTTCTGAATCACCCTCGTCGAATTAGACTTCTCGCAGTTCGAAAACACTAATCTATTTTTAATTTCACATTTTACGTGGTTCATTTTAATTATATTGAATTCTTTGACAGAATAGATATTGATGATTTTTTTCCTTAAGTGACAAGAAATCTGATTGATTATGAGATGAGAAGTAATAACTATCACGTCTTTTCTTTCTCGATTGACATTTTTGTCAAATTTCAACTTTACGTCAGACTCTCTCTCAAATGTGCATAGTTTTTTCTAGCACATCAATTCATCTAATTTAATTTAGATTCTTCACATTTCGGAAAAATCTCTTCTGCAATATCTCTTACAAGTTTGGATGATCTTATATTGAAACCTGCTCTGTAAGCTTGGTACACTTGTACGTAACTGTAGAAGAACCGTAGGTTATTTATAAAATATTAAAATGTGCCTCACAGTGAGAGAAGTGCTTCAAAATTCATGCAAAAATAAAATATGTCAGACCTTCATTTTAAGGAGATGATACTTTATATATATATATATATATATATATATATATATATATATATATATATATATATATATATATATATATATATATATATATATATATATATATATATATATATATATATAAAGTTTTCATTACAAAGCTAATTCAAAAGAAACATTACTTGCAATGCTTCAAATGCCAAAGATTTGGACATTCGCAAGCAGCTTGCCAAACTCTGGCACGATGCGTTAAGTGTACCGGCTCCATTGGACGTACTAATGCGAAATGAAGACCAGAGATACACTAGCGAAATGTGCCAACTGTAAAGGTGCTCATCCTGGTAATTATTCCAGCTGTCCACGAATACAACATATTCTTCAAGCAGAAAGGAAAACAACACCATGAAGACTAGAGACACACCAGCGAAATGTGTCAACTGTAAAGGTGCTCATCCTGGTAATTATTCCAGCTGTCCACGAATACAACATATTCTTCAAGCAAAAAGGAAAACAACACCATGAAGACCAGAGGCACACCAGCGAAATGTGTCAACTGTAAAGGTGCTCACCCTGGTAATTATTCCAGATGTCCACGAATACAACATATTCTTCAAGCAGAAAGGAAAACAACACAAGCAAGCACAATCTCACGTTCAGCACCTCTTCAAGACACCACTGCTACATCCACTTCAAGACCTGTGCCTACACTATAAAAAATGAGGTGTTGAAACAACACAAAATGACTACCACTTTAGCGTGTTACTTATGTGTTAATTCAGCACCAAGCACATCGCCTTCCAAGTATATCAGAAGTAACTCGTTACTACATGAGGGAATTTGCATTGGTATTAATCGTTTAATATGAGCAAAGCTCTGCGAAATATCTTTGGCACTTCTGCCAAGAAACGAATAATGTTCTATGTTTTCTGTAATCGGTAACACTATTATTGTTGTAAACCTGTGAATCGTCTGACAACAGTTACATATGCAGCAGTTCTGCTATCTTCTGTTCATACATGCTAAGACACAAGAATAACAGATAAAGGAAATAGATGGAAGCACTGCTATCTGTGTAACTGTTGTCAGACGATTCACAGGTTTACAACAATATTATTGAGACCGATTACAGAAAACATAGAATGTTATTAGTTACTTGCCGCAAATGCGAAATATATTTCGCAAAGCTTTACTCATACCAAACAATAAAAAAACAATGCAAATACTCACAGCCAGTAACGAGTTATTTCTGATATGCTCTGAAGGCGATATGCTTGGTGATCTTCCCTAAGAGAGGGCGTAACCCTCTAAAAGGGTGCTAGTCATTATGACTAGCTATGAACGAACGAACGAACGAAAGCTTGGTGTTGAATTGACACACAAGTAACACGCTAAAGTGGTAGTTATTTTGTGTTGTTTCAACACCTCATTTTTTGCTGTGTACAATATCATATACTATCCCAGCTTCAACACTGAAGACGTCATCTGACGATAATTCATGCTCTGGAGACTTCATCCAAGCTACTAAAGAACGTCTTCAACTTCTGAAGGATTTAAAGCTGAACAACATAGTACATATGCTGCACACCTACATGCCGAAGGTGAAAACTGCCCCAGATTTGGTCAGCAAATTCACTACCCTCACGGATTTCTTCTCTAAATTAGTACCATAAAGTAAAAAACAAAAAAACAAAAAAACTTTTCAGCACTTCAATGCACAGTTTTAGAATTTGACTTTAATTTTGTTATACCTATTATTGTTATTATTGTTAAACACATCAATAAATAAATAAATAAATCCTGTTACCTATTTGTCAATAAACCTGCAAATAAATGAATACTGATGGCCCAAGAGGAGGCGTTACCTTCTGCAGGCCAACCATCTTTGAATGGAAATAAAATTGCACTTTTAAAAAAATAATTGCACACACAACCCAGAGATTTCGAAAATTGCTCTTCTAAAAGACAAACAGGGCTCATTTATATAGCCTAAGATTCTAATTTCCCATTTTTCTTACTCATAAAATGACGAAAGTAAGGGGGCCTTTGAATATTTTACAATGAGTGTTTGAAATAATTATCATTTTATTCGGACCGGGTTTTGTTTATTTTCATTATTTTCATTATTTTCTTTAATTTCATTATTTTCTTTATTTTCATTATTTTCTTTATTTTCATTGCTTTAATTATTTTCATTATTTTCTCCATTTCGGAACTGGCATTTTTCCTTCATTGCATAACTTGTTGTGGCGCAGTCGTTCCTGGTGTTTGTTACTGTAGTGGTAAGACACTATTGTTTTCTGAATGATTGAATATTATAGAAAATTAAAAATAATTATGGCTAGCAAAGTAGTTTTAATAACACGTTACTAATATCTTTAATTAAGAATTTCTCGATAATTACTCGAATTTAAGACGTCCTCGAATCTAAGACGCACCCCGATTGAAAATTTGATAGAAATCGGTTGGGTGGTTCAAGAGAAGTTCTATTTATTTTTATATATTAATCTCCCTATTCCTCCCCCTCCCCTAGGTTTTACCGTCAAAATGAAAATATTTTTTTAAAATATTCAGGCTCGAACGTCATCTATGTTAAAAATTTGATCGAGATCGGTCGGGTGGTTCAAGAGTTATTAAGTTATATATATATATATATATATATATATATATATATATATATATATATATATATATATATATATATATATATATATATATATGTCCCCTCCCCTCCTCTCACCCTAAGTTCTATCGTCAAAGAGATATGACAAAAACCACCCTAGGTCCGAAGCTCATCTATGTTGATAATTTGATTAAGATTAGTTCGGTGGTTTAAGCGTGATGAAGTCAAAAACACAGTTACTTCTATTTTTTTACATATATGTTCTCCCTTCCCCTCCCCTACACTATGTCATCAAAGTAAAATGACGAAAGCATTCCAGGTACGAACCTTATCTATGTTGAAAATTTGATCGAGATCGGTCGGGTGGTTCAAGAGTTATTAAGGTTTATTCGTTTCCATATATTTACCCTCCTCCCCTCCCCTAACCTACCATCAAAACGAAAAAATAAAAAAACTTCCCAGGTTCGAACTTCATCTATGTTGAAAATTTGATTGAGATCGATCGGGTAGTTCAAGATTCACTAACCCACCAACATGATCACTTTTATTTTTATATTTATTAATTTTTGTTTGTATCCCGATCCTCCCCGTCTCCTACCTTATTCCGTCAAAGTGAAATGGTAATATCCATCCCAGGCACGAACGTCATCTATGCTGAAAATTTGATCGAGATTGGTAGTTTGGTTCAAGAGTTATTAAGTTTTATTTTTTTATTTATTTATTTACTTTTGTAATTCCCCTCCCCTAAGTTCTACCGTCAAAGTGAATAGCTCAAAACACTCCCAGGCTAGAATAGCATCTACGTAAAAAAAATTGATCGAGGTCGGTCGGGTGGTTCAAGAGATTAAGAGTCACAAACATAGTCACTTTCAATTTGGATCTGAAATCTTTTGTTCACAGACACCGCTATTAATATATAGATACTTGTCATTTTTAAGATCTTTAATTTTGTGCAGAATTTTGAACGCTTGACAATTTTGAGGTCCAAAAATTGCACACTGAAATTTCTCATCTACAATTAAACAACACAGATACCCTTATTAATTTATGTAATGACATTTGTAGACACTTATTTAGCCCAATTTATGTTTATGAAATTTTGTATTGTCTTTTAATTTATCAAGTAAGATTCAAAACCATTGGTTAGAAAACTGATCAAAGCCTCAAATTTGTATAACTTACAAATTAACAAATGCTTCTTTTATTTTTTTTTCAGGAAAGGAAAAGTTGAGCATCGGAGCAGCGGAACCTGTCCGCATTGTTTTAGAGTGTGACGGTACCCAGATCGAGGACGGCGAGTACTTCCGAACTCTCCCGAACAACACAATTTTTCTAATCTTACGACAGGGGGAGCGTTGGTACCCCGCTGGCGTAGACGTCATCAGAGCTGGTAACTTTCTGCTAATTGATTCTCATTGCTCGTTCTCTATTATTTGTTTTTATTACCTTAGATTAGTTACACACAGGGGCGTCATTTGAGAGGGCAGAGAGGGACATTTGTTGACCCTAAGTTTCAGAAACACATACTATTTGAAAATTGTATACTAATAAAAATATAAAGCTCTTATGTTTTTGGACAATCTTGGACTTTGGACCTCCCCTACGTCCCCCTCCCCCTGGTTACAGGTTACATAACTTAACCATGGTCTCTTAACGCTGTTGTACACCTCCACTATCTTTGATTGTTTAGCCCTTTGTTTTCTTCTAATTGAACTGGAATGTTTGTTACTTATAGAAACATAAATGTTCACATATAGAGGAAGTTCGGGTAATGTAGCCCCTGTTGGCAAAGTGAACCCCGTGGAGGATTTTATTGTAGTGAGTTAGCAACACTACATGAAGATGCAAGTTGCGTGCGCAAGCATAAATGAGAAATTTCAGTGAGGAAATAACTGAATGTAAGTCAGGATAAGTAAATTTATAGCTGTAGAAGATTAGGAAATGTTCCGAATTCATGTTTATTTACGTTTTTTTCTATATTCAACTTATGTAGGAATATATATACACAATATTGTGTTATGAAGAAAATATTGTTGTACGTTATATTATGTGCCCTTACTAGGTGTATTCAAGTTATAACACCTCCATTTCTATTCTTTTACGACTGGTAACAGATATAAATGTCTTGTTAATTTTAAAATACACGAGCACTCGTTGACAATGCGTGACAGAGATGGCAACACTATACGGCACACAGAATTCTAGCGGCAGCGCAAGGAGTGATGACTGTTTTTGATATTTACGATACTCTACAAGAACAGTATGGAATCATTCGTTTTCTCCATTTACGTGGTGTAACAGCGCATGAAATTCATTGTCAGTTGAGGGAGACAGTGATGATAATGTCATGGCTGTGTCTAATATGCGTTCGGGGGTGCCACAATTCAAAGAAGGCAGAACCATCGTGTAACAACAGACCAAGACAACCTCGGCCTCGGTCAAGCCGATCTGACGACATGATCGAACGAGTGGAGAAAATTGTTTTGGAGGATCAATGAATGAGTGTGGAACAAATCGTCTCCAAAGTTGACATTTCCAAGGGATCTGTACACATAATCCTGCATAAAGATCGGAAATGCCAAAAGTGTCCTCCAGATGGGTGCCACGAATGTTGACAGACGACCATAAGGCTGTGCGCGTGGTATGTTGTCAAGTAAAGTTGACACGAGTTTTGGCTATTTCGAACTATTAAAGAAGTCTCCGTGGTCCTACATTCACTAGCCATATCACCATTGCATCAGCGATTTTCCGTAAAAAAGAGCTCACTGCGGCCATGGAATCATTGCGTCGACCTTGTGAAAAATGTGTACGGATGCAGGGATATTATGTCGAGAAATGACACAAGTTTCATAGTTTTCGTGTGACTAATTAGTGAGAAAAAAATTAGCAGGTGTTATAACTTGAATTGAACTCGTACATCGAATTTCAAACCAATTATCTAGTAAAAATATGTAGATCATGGTGGATCCACTGCAAAGTGGTTAAAGATAGTCCCCTGCATGGTTGTCATAACTTAAAATATTTATAAAGCTAATTTTAAATATAGGCCTTAGCTACACAAACGTATATATGTGTATGAAGTCATTTCTCAAGTTAGTGCAGTATTGTTAAAGTCTTTGGGCAAGACGTTTGTTAGAGCTATTTGGAACGTTAATAGGAAGAATAAGTCAGATTTTTATCTCAGACCATACTGATGGCACCAGTGGCGTATTTACGATTTTGTTTCGGAGGGCTTTGCCTAAAAATATGAAAATTCTGCAAGATATTTCATATACTTGGCTATAGTAAGTAAGATTTCGGGTGAGGGGGCTTAAGCCCCCCTAAATACGCCACTGGATGGCACAGTGACTCAATGGTACAGTGCTTACCTTACATGGGGTCTGTGCTTCGATCTCTGGCCAAGTAAGTTTGTGGTGGACCACATCTGGTTCGTTAGTTTTCTCGGAGTACTCCGTTTCCTTCCACTTTTTCATTCCACCAATTCTTTCATGATCATTCACTTGCCATAATCATCCGTCTCCCTTAGCCTAAAGGACATAATCGTGGGACGTTAAACGGAAATATTTTACTTCATTTTCATTTTGAAGTTAATACAGTATTGTTAAAGCCTTAGGACAAGACGTTCGTTGGAAGTATGAAACGTTACTATAAAAAAATAAGTCAAACTTTATCTGAGACCCTGCAGAGGGCACAGTGAATCATGGTAGAGCGCTTATTTCTAGTATGTGAGGTCCCTGTGTAACGTTAATTATTTTTCGTTACGTTATTTTCCCGGGTTACTAATGTATATTTATACGAATTACGAAATTATTCTGGATTGCACAACACAGATCTTCACTTTAAAACATATATTTTCACTTTCAAAATATATCGTATTGTTACATTACAATATATCATACAATCAATCAACACAATATGGCACTTCGGGGGCCGAGGTGGCTCAGTGGTAGAGCGTTCATCTCTGGTGCTAGGGGTCCCGGGTTGGATCCCAGCCCCCGCCAAGTGAACTTTGTGGTGGACAAACACCGTGTGCGTGGGTTTTCTCGGGGTTCTCCCGTTTCCTCCCACTTACTTCATTCCACCATTTCATTCATTACTCATTATCACCGTCTCCTTTAGCCTAACCGGCATAACCGTGGGACGTAAAACTCAAAGATTTCATTTCATTTTCATTTTTACAATATGGCACTTCGTTCTTTCTATCTTTCTACATTGCCATAGCAACAACATCAGAAAAAATAAACAAGTCATCATAACAACCAAATTAACAAATATTGTAATAAGATACAAATATTTAAATTATATCTTTATATTTTTCTACTTCTTCTTCTTCTTAAGTGCTTGTGCCTTCAAAATAACACTTTTGCCCTTAACTATAAACAGTACTCAGAAAGTATTTACGAAGATAGACAATATCGTTGTACCTGGTTCGGTCACCGGACAAATAAGTTGTTGGTGGACTTCGTGTCAGTGAGTTTTCTCGGGGTATCCTAGTTTCCTCCCACATTCGCATTCCAGCAATCCTTCCAGCATCATTCATTTGTCATAACCAACTGTCTCCCTTAGCCTAAAGAACGTAATCGTGGGACGTTAAACTGGAAAGATTTAATTTCAATTCATTTTTACCTGAGACTGGTCGTTCTGTGAATCACTGTGATTTGGCTGAACTTTTAGGAAAGATACATTTAACATCACTAAGACGAAAAGTGTCAGTCAGATGCTTTGTATGCCACAAAAATCTATCCCAATAACAGAGGAAACCAGCGGCAGGGGGAGGGTCCATTTTTATCAGACTATTTACAAAATCAGCATATTTTCATATTTCTGATGTAATAACCCGAAAACAAATATAATGTAAGTGAAATTACTGTTCAAACATTATAGAAATTAGGAAAGAATTGTTTTGTTGGAAAATTACTTTTAATGGATTTGTGTAAGTAGCAATTGATGTTCAAAAATAAAAATGGGGGATTGCATTACTCTCTCTTTCTCAAAATATACAAATTTTAATGTTGAATAATCAAATTTATTTAAATAAAATTAAATCTATAAATAATGCAATTTAGTTTTGAAAAAGCAGCTAGACTCAAAGCGGAAATCAGTACTATTATATCATTAAAAATTTCAGTTCATTTCCAAGGAAACAAAAATTATTCCGCGTATAAATCAAAGAATTAAGGAAATGAATATGATGTTTCTGGTCGACATGTTAAAATACAAGTTTGTTAATATTTTTTTTTTCAAAGGAGATGGAAACGTTTAACAGTGTACTGACTGTTCGTCATATTTATCAATATTATTCAGTTGACACACATGGTCCATCTTGGAATAAAGCGCTTAAAGAGCCTGACATACTAAAAATAATGCAAAATTTACCATTTTCTTTTGCTTGTTTATTCATAAGTGAAAGCAGATAATGAAATGTGGCTTACCACACTCATAGATAATGTTATTCTACAACAGAAAATATGAACTTCAAGAATTTTCACTGTTGCCATCAATAGAAATTACATTGTTGCCAGAACAAAATTTCCCCCCAAAATCTAAGTTAATTCAACGACTAGAGGAACGAACTTAACTGCATTTCATTAGGTATCATGTTGTCTTGGAATCCTGTGAACTATGTTTTGAATAACAGTTGTATTTATTTTGTAATAAACTAAATAGTTTTAACATACTGTTATTAAAATTAAATAATAATAATGTTGTTGTGCTGCTTCACCTATGGCAACACTGTTTGTGGTTTTCGATAGGACATTTTGTTCTCATTATATTGTACAACTTTTGTTTTGATTGCTTTAACGGTTTTCAAGATATTTACTTTAAACTTACATAATTCCATGATATAATGTTTTGGATATTCAAATTTTGAAGCCTCGTAGCTCCTATCTTTCTGGCTCATAGCACCTTAAATTTTGCTCATTTTCATTCTCATGATCAGATGTGCTATGTGGCAATCAGATTTGAGCGACAACGTGTGGGACCTTCCCGTGTTAGTGCTAGAGGCGGGAAAGCGGCTGAAATTCATCGGCATATTAGTGAAGTATATGGAGAAAACTTTATGAGCGATATTACCGTACAAGAATGGGTTAGAGACTTTAAACCCTAACAGCACAAGGTGTGTCAGGCATGTGCCATTTAGGTGTCCCAGCTACTTTTAGGTACCTGTCACTTGGCACATATGACATTCAGGTGCTAAGTATATACTTTAGCTACCTACAGTTTTAGGTGCTTGTTACACCTAATGGATATTTGCAACTATGTACCACAAATATATCATTTATATACCTGGCTCAGTTTCGCACTCTAACAGCCATTTGTTTTTATGTAGTCACTTGGGACATACATTTGTCATGTTCTAGGTACGTTCTTTAGGTACATATTGTTTCAGATACCCTAACAGCACAAGGTATGCTAGGCATGCTACATCTAGGTGTTCAAAATTCATCTTCCACATTTGATGCATTTGTTGCCTCTTATTCTAAGCGATTGAAGCAACAAACGCATCAACTGTCGCCAATAATTTGAAAGTGAATATGGAAGAACAATGAAATAAAGTAAATGTAAATGGACACTCGTCATTTTGTTATAAAATTACATGGCCAGCAGATTTTATCTGATTCCAAACGGTTATCGTCGAATGTATGCGACTGAAGAATGATTCCATCCCTCTACGACCTACGTTCTCTTCATCGCCTCCTTGGCTAAGTCGGAATAGCGCACGGCTAGTAATCCAAAGGTTGGTGGTTCGCGCCTACCCTAGGGTAGCTCTGCATTTATTTTACTTGTTTAGATTCACCTTAATGTAAACACATTACGCATATAGGCGATTTAACATATTTTGGAGGAGTAATTTTGTGGTTCATTGACGCTTACGGAATGGGGAACATACCTAGAACATTCTTGGCACGTTCCCCAGGTACATGTCAGGCATGTGCATAGGGGTGGACATAGACTGTAACTATCACTTGCCATCTATGTAATTTATCTCACAGAGGTACATAAAGCAAATACTGGACACATTCCCATGTACCTGAGGAAACATGATAGGCATATACCTGCTATGTAATTGTGCTGTTAGGGTTTAAAGATGGCCGCACGAATATTCATGATGAGAAATTAAGTTGGCGACCTCCTGTCATCACTGAAGACTTGGCGATGAATTTCAGCCATTTTCACACCTTTAACACTAAGAAAACGAATTACAGCACATTGGCGATGAATTCCAGCCGCTTTCACGCCTTTAACACCAAGAAAACGAATTACAGCACATTTGCAATGAATTTCAGCCGCTTTTGTGCCTTTAACACTAAGAGAACGAATTACAGCACATATTTCATAGTCGCTGGGACTCTCAATCGGCAGAGGCATTTTATGTCCACGAAGAAGCTTCAACCCGGCCTAAAGTTTCCATAATGCGTATGTAGCTTGCCAATAGATATACGTAGGTGCACAAACGCATGTGCAAGATCCCGATCGCAGCACTGCAGCGGCCGACTCTCGAAACAGTTCTTACTTTTAAAAAACAAATCTCGTATATTTCACAAACCTTCGTTGACTTTTAATTGTATTTTAATGAAGAATGAGTCTCTAAAAAAAACCATATTCTTTTTTATATACGTTCAAAAAATTCTTGCGGAACATGTTGAAATTTATAAGCACTTGAAGTTCTGCTTTTATTAGTTCACAGTAGCTTCTGGTCCTGACATCAGTACAGCACTATCAATCGATACTTCGATATGATCGAGACGTTGTTCACAGACGAAGGCTAAGATGCTAAAAAAATAAATTATGCTTAAACGTAAGGTTTGGTGCTAGTTAGATAGGATATACAAACGCAATCTGTTGCAGTTTTCTCTGAAAATTAAGTTACTTCTTTCGGTTTGTTGTTAAGTTTGTGACAAATCAGTTTCTCTAATATTTTTCGCACTAATTCATAAAAAAGAAATTAATTTTAAAGGGATTAGATCAATCATTTCCTTCATTTACGAATTTTTAGAAAAAGCTGAATAAATAGCTTCACTGAGAAAGTAGAAATGTATAACGTAAAACATGTTAAAAACGTGAAATTTACGGAAAAACCTTAAAATCTGATAACATTAACGTACATAGTGACTACAGCATTGTTTAAATTTATCAAAATAATTGATTGATAACGTTATGATGATTGTTTTATATTTTGGCATCCTAATAGCCCTAACAGCACAAGATGTGCTAGGCACGTGCCATTTACATGTCCCAGCTACTTTTTAGGTACCCGGCACTTAGTACATATGGTATTCATGTGCTAAGTATGTACTTCAGCCACCTAAAGTTTTATGTGCTTGTTATACCTAATTGATATTTGTGACCATGTACCACAAATGTAGCATTTATATACCTCACTCTGTTTCGCGCCATGATAGTTTTGGTTTTATTTCGTCACTTGGGACATATATCTTTCATGTTCGAATTACTTCCTTTAGGTGCACACTTTTTCAGATACTTATGACACATAATTGATATCTGCAGCGACTCACGAATGACAGTCAGCTGTTTGCATTTGCACATGCGCAGTAACATACAACGGTTTCTAGTGCTTTCTCCTCACTTTCTGTCCTTCTAGTAGCCAATCGCTTAGAAAAAGAAGCAACAAATGCATCAAATTTAGGAGATGAATTTAGTAGAAAGAAATGGCATAACTGATGAATAAAAATTAAGATGAATTTTTCATACATATGTGAACAGTTAATTATTTACGTAGTTCCCTAACAGCACAATCACATAGCAGGCATATGCCTATCATATTCCCTCAGGCACATGAGAATGTGTCTAATATGTGCCTTATGTACCTCTGAGAGAGAAATCACATGGATGGCAAGTGATAGTTACAGTCTTTGTCCGCCCCTAGGCACAAGCCTGACATGTACCTGGGGAACGTCCCTAGTATGTTCTAGTTATGTTCCCCATGCCGTAAGCGTCAATGAACCACAAAATTACTCCTCCAAAATATGTTAAATCGCTTATATGCGTAATGTGTTTACATTAAGGTGAATCTAAAAACAATTTAAACAAGTAAAAAAAAAGAATATGTACCCCAGGGTGGGCGCGAAACCACCAAACTTGGGATTTCTAGCCGCGTGATCTACCGACATGACAACAGAGGCGATGAAGACAATGTCGCTTCTAGAGAGAGAAATTGTTGAGGTCAAACGAAATGACTAGTGTCTATTTACTTTATTTCATGGTTCTTCCATATTCACTTTCAAATTATTGGCAACAGTTTCCATCTAATAAAGTTGATGCGTATGTTGCTTCTAGTACACAATCGCTCAAAAAAAGAAACAACAAATGCATCAAATGTCGGAGATAAATTTAGAACTCCTAAATGTAGAATGTCTAGCACATCTTGTGCTATTAGAGTATCTGAAACAGTATACACCTAAAGAACGTACCTAGAATACGACAGATATATGTCCCAAGTGACGACATAAAAACAAATGACGATTATAGTGCGAAACTGAGCCACATATATAAATGCTACATTTGTGGTACATAGTTGCAAATATCAATTAGGTGTAACAAGTGCCTAAAAGTGTAAAAATGAAATGAAATCTTTAAGTTTTACGTCCCACGATTATGCCGGTTAGGATAAAGGAGACGGGGATTATGAGAAACGAATGAAATGGTGGAATGAAGAAAGTGGGAGGAAACGGGAGAACAGCAAGAAAACTCACGTACACGGTGTTTGTCCACCATGTCTAAAAGTGTAGATACTTGAAGTACATACCTAACTAACTAACTAACTCTATGGCCTATGGAACCCGGAGGTTCAATGCCGCGTTCACAAAAGCTCTCCACTGATTTCTATCCTTAGCTAACTGCATCCAGTTTCCACTTTGTAATACAATCACTGCGAGATCCATCTTAATATTGTCCTCCCATCTGCGCCTAGGTCTTCCTAATGGTCGTTTTCCGATTGGTCTTCCAGTCAAGAATTTGAAAGCATTTCTACTTTTTTTCATTCTAGCTACATGACCTGCCCATCTAAGCCTCCTAGACTTGACGACCCTAACAATGTTGGGTAAACCGTATAAATTATGTAGTTCCTCGTTATGAAGTTTCCACCACTCCCCATTCCCGTTCCTCTTGGGTCCGAATATCCGTCTCAGGATTTTGTTCTCAAATACTTTCAGTCTATGTTCTTCCCTCAGAGTAAGCGACCATGTTTTGCTACCATACAGAACAACAGGCATGATTATCGTTTTGTATATTTTAAGCTTCAAATTCCTCGACAGAATTCGCGACGACAAGAGATTTTGAACCGAATAGTAACACGAATTCCCTGCTTTTAGCCGACATTTAATTTCTTGGTGAATATGATTTTCGTATGTTAACATTGATCCTAGATATTTGAATCTATCAAAAGTATTATTTAATATTTTAACGCATCCATAATTTGCCGTATTACGGTCCCGACGCACTTCCATGTATTTACTTTTCTCTGCATTTACTTCTAAACCAATGTCCCTGCAAGCGTTTAATATGATCTCGGCATTTCTTTCAATTCTCCTATCATCCCCTATTAAATTTACATCATCATCATATGCCATAACCTGGTGAATACCGTTCAACTCTAGGCCCTGGTTGCTATCTTTGATTTTCCTTATAGCGTATTCAAAAACAAAGTTAAATAATAATGGCGACAACGCATCTCCTTGTTTGAGGTCATTTTCGACGTGAAAGCTCGTGGACAAATATTTTCCTACCCGGACTTTACTTTGGGATTCATTTAAACATATCTTAATTATTCTAATTAGCTTTCTCGGTATTCCGAGTTCTGTAAGGACGTTGTATATGTTACTCTCCTAACCGAGTGGTACGCCTTTCTAAAATCAATAAATAATTGATGTACCGGGGTATTGTATTCCCACTTTTTTTAAGTATTTAGCGAATGGTAAATATTTGGTCGATAGTTGATCGATTTCGTCTAAATCCACACTGATAATCTCCAATAATTTCATCTGCGTATGTTGTCAATCTTGCTAACAGAATATTTGAAAGGATTTTATAGAATGTTGACAGAAGAGAAATGCCTTGATAATTATTACAGTCAGTTTTGTCGCCTTTCTTGTGAATTGGAACAATGATTGATTCTTCCACTCTTGTGGCAATTCTTCCTTGTTCCAGATAAGGAGAATGAGTTTGTGTATCTTGTTCCACAATTTTTCGGCTCTAGCTAAAATTAACTCAGCCGTAATTTCATCTACACCCGGAGATTTGTGTTTCTTTAATTTCTTTATAGCAGTTTCTACTTCTATTCGGTTGGGTTCTGGAATATACGGTTCTGCGGTGTGTATCTCCTTTTCTCCACGCACACTAGTTTTTGGTTGCTTGTTAAACAAATCGTCAAAGAAATCTTTCCATCTATTTAAGATGTTATCCGTACCAGTGAGAACTGTACCGTCAGATTTCTTTAATATATAAGCACGAGGTTGATAGCCTTTCTTAAATTCATTGATCCCCTTATACATGTCCCGGATGTTTTTATTTTTACTATTATCTTCAAGTTCCTTAATTTTAACTTTCAAATAATCGCGTTTCTTTGTTTTAAAAATTTAGGAAGTATTCCGTCTGATATCTGCGAAATTTTGTGTACTTATTCCATTCGGATTTTGTAGCCAGCGTAATTTTGCCTGTTTTCTCTTCTCTGTTAGTTTAATATATTCCTGGTCGAACCATGGTTTGTTCCTACGTATTTCCGCGTGTCCCAACTTTTCTTTTGCTGAGATTTTAATGCTATCTCTAATTTCAATCCAGGTATCCTCAACACTGGTGCACTCCGAATATTCTAAAGCCGAGAATATATTCGAAACTTCAATCTGATATTCCTCTCTTACCTGGCTTTCTTCTAATTTCTTTAAATTAAATCTCTCCGTTTTCGGATATTGAATATTACATTTATTCAACGATAATCTCTCTCGTATTATCGCTGCTACCAGGTAGTGGTCAGTATCATAATCAGCCCCTCTAAAGGACCGGACATGAATTATTCTAGATTGTCTTCTTCTATCTACTAAAACGTGATCAATTTGATTGTGTGTTTTTCCGTCTGGTGATGTCCAAGTGTATTTATGAACGTCGCGATGTGGGAATTTTGTACTCTTCATGATTAGGTTTTTGGATGTTGCGAAATTCATGAGTCTAACACCGTTGTCATTACTTTCCATATGTAGACTTTCGTTCCCTTTAATCGGTTTGAAAATATCCTCTCGTCCTACCTTCGCATTGAAATCCCCTAATAGAATTTTCATATGGTATCGCTGGAGTTGGTCAAATATCAGTTCCACTTCTTCGTAAAAACTGTCTTTTATATCATCGTCCTTATCTTCAGTTTGGGCATGTACATTTAAAACAATAATATGACACCACCGTCCGTTAATAGTAATAAAAGAAAATCTGTCAGTAACAAATTCAACCCGTTTAATTGCTGGTAGTATAGATTTGTGAACAAAAAACCCTGTTCCTAACTGGTGATTTCTATTCCCTTCCCCGTAAAACAACGTAAAATTTCCGGAATTCACATCCATTTCCTTCCCACCTAACTCCCTGAACTCCTACTAGGTCCATCCTGTATTTCTCCAGCTCACTCGTTACGGATTTTAACGCGCCTGCCCTATAAAGACTTCTAATATTCCATGCTCCAAATCTCATGTCCATTTTCTTTTGCTGAAGTCGTGCCAAGTTATTAGTCCTTGTCCAAGGCTTTTGTGAATATTTCTGAACAAGTGCTTTTTTTACAGAATGAGCTTGTTATCCTTACCCAAACCCCCAAGCTGGAGGAAAGTACATACCTAGCACATGAATATTATATGTGCCAAGTGTCTGGTACCTAAAAAGTAGCTGGGACACCTAAATGGTACATGCCTAGCACATCCTGTGCTGTTAGGTGTTAGGGATAAAGAATTGTATTTTTTTTAGATGCCAACTGTCGCCGATCATTTGAAAGTGAATATGGAAGAACCATGAAATAAAGCAAAGAGACGCGCGTCATTTTGTTATAAAATTACATGGCGAGCGGATTTTATCTGATCTCAAATGTTATCGTCGAATATACAGGGTTACAAGAGCATTCTTATTAGCCAAATTAAAAAGACCCCAAGGATTTATTCCTCTACAAGCTACGCTTTCTTCATCGCCTCTGTGGCCAAGCCGGAAGAGTAGGAGCCCAGTAATCAAAGGGTTTGTGGTTCGCGCCCACCTTCGGGTGTTTCTTTATTTTATTACTTTTTTAAAAGTGTTTTTAGACTCACCTTAATGTAAACAAACTACGCATAAAAGCGATTAATAAGTTTTGGGGAAGTAAGTTTCGCTTACGGTATGGGAAGAACATACCTAAAACATACTAGGTAATCTCCCCAGATACATGTCAGGCATGTGCCTAGGGGCGGATATAGACTGTGACTATCACTTGCCATCCATGTGATTTCTATCTCATAGGTACATAAGGCACTGGGCACATTCCCATGTATCTGAGGGAACATACTAGGCATATGCCTGCTGTGTAATTGTGCTGTTAGGGAGACACTATATGTTCGTTCTAAATCTTGTTTATAGTCCTTAACAGAGATGGCATGGGACATTGAAAATTTGACTCATGACCCATTGACCTACCACCCATTGTGACCCACTCTTACCCACGATCCACCATAACCCACCACCCACCGTGATGCACACTGACCCACTACCCATCAAAACACATGTCATCAACTCTGACCCATGATCCACGCCTATTTTTTCACTGATTTTTACCGTGAAACAAGGCCGTAAAATTATCACTAATCGAAGTTTGAATTTCTATGGCCAATCGCTCAAGCATGCTTCGTTACATTAACGATGGACTTGACCTTTACGATATAAAATGGTAAGAGTGTTTGTCATACGATGAATTTCAATTTAGTTACTATATATAAAATTATTTCCTTGTTGAATTACAGATACTTTTCAGTAGAAAATAGGATGAAACTTGAAAGTCTCAAATCAAAGTAAAGCAGGCCAACATAAAGGGAAAAAAATAGTCTAAAATTTTCCACATGATTAAGCATACCCTACAAACTTAAAATTTCCATGTAATTAAGCTCACAGTACAAATTTTATATCTATTTTTCTCACAATTTTATGGTTTGATTACCATGTGCTCTGAACGTTGCATACAATAATCACAGCTTTCATTATAATATAGAGCAATAGATATAAAATGTGAAGCACTGTAGTTTTTGTCTCCTAATTAAAAAGTTTCTCAATTCATTTCTCAACTAATATCGATTGTTTTCGATTATTTTTACATTTCAACCCATTACTAATTTCCTATATATAGAAAGTGCCTCCCCCATTATAAAAGAGAGTTTTAAAAAATACTAGGATACGTTCTGTTTACTTTTAATAAAGAGTTAATATGCTGAAATTGCAGCTTCCTAAGTTGAACGCCTACTGAGATACTAAATTTTTCGTCAAAATTCGGACCCCCATTGCCCCCTTAGAATATTTATTATAATGACAGAAATATGATAATATCCCAGTTGGGATTAGGGCCTAACTATATACCAAAAGTCATTTCATTTGGCTTTGCTATTTGGCCGTGATGGTCACCCACACATAGTTACATTCAATTTTTTATATATTACAGGTGATTCAAAAACATATTTTTTCCAGTAGTCAACTCCTCTAAAAACGCACAGGCTGTGTCTCAAAAGCCAAGTAGTAAGTTGTGTTGCTATTATTACAATTACAAATATCAATATCCAAGTGCCTGAAGTTCATTTGTCTCTTAGATATACTCATTTCAGGTAATAAATAGAAACAAATGAAAAAAGGAAGAAAAACGGAGGCCTTGAAAGTAAAACGTAGGCAAATTCACTAGTGTTCAGAAGATGCTGAATACAATGCACTGAGCAGAGTGGGTTATGGTGGGTGGGTCAGAGAGGTCATTGCGGGTCAGTAGGCCTGAGTGGGTCACGGGGGGTAGTGGGTCGCAGTGGATCACGTCCTGTTGACCTATGACCCACTGACCCACTCACAAATCTTGACCCACTTCAACCAAGACCCACTCCACCTCTGGTTCTTACCCACTGAAAATTATACAGATCTTTAATTATTAATTGTAGAAAACATTAATTAAATTAATCTCTTTCTCAACGGATTTGTTTTTGAGAATCATAATTCATTTGTTAATATATTGTTTACAGTGTAACATTTTACAGTGTTTTATTACAATAGTTATGGAAAAAGTTGCCACCAAATGAAGCGGTTCATTGAATAAATTAATTATTATTATATTAAGAATGTTTCTGTTACTTACTTATTTGCGTTGCTGAATACCTGTGCCGTACTGTACTTTCAGTCCTTAGAAGGTAATCCATTTTCTACCTTGAAATGGTAGCATAATGTTGTTATACCTACTAAAGGGGTTTATTTGAGCTAAAAAGAAATGTTACAGGAGTGTAACCACTTAACGTGGAAGTTAGCAGCATTGTCTTATAAAATTCACCGATCTCCTTCTTCAATCGATTGATTTGGGCAAATGTTCTCTCCTATTTATCTTTTAAACGAACGGAGATTTAAATGCTTTTCTTTTACAGATTTTTGGAAACTTCTTGTTTATGACTCTTACCTTGTAAAAGATTAACCCCTTGCGTTCCAGTGACATCCATGTGGATGCTAGAAAATACTCCGTTGCAAAATACCAGTGACATCTATGGGGATGTCATAAAAACTCCGTTGCAAAATACCAGTGACATCTATGGGGGTATCATAAAAAACTCCGTTGCAAAATACCAGTGACATCTATGGGGATGTCATAAAAAAACTCCGTTGCAAAATACCAGTGACATCTATGGGGGTATCATAAAAAACTCCGTTGCAAAATACCAGTGACATCTATGGGGATGTCATAAAAAAACTCCGTTGCAAAATACCAGTGACATCTATGGGGATGTCATAAAATACTCCGTTGCAAAATGTCTGTGACATCTATGTGGATGTCATAAAATACTCCGTTGCAAAATACCAGTGACATCTATGTGGATGTCATAAAATACTCCGTTGCAAAATACCAGTGACATCTATGTGGATGTCATAAAATACTCCGTTGCAAAATACCAGTAACATCAATAGGGATGTCATAAAAACGTATCTTTATTAAGGATCGTGTTAATCCTGTAGATGATGAATTATTTTAGTGGAGTGTAAGGCACGAGGTAGTTCTACAGGGTGTCCAATATACCCGGCAACACTGCTATTCATTTCTATGGAGCTGCTTAAAGCAAAAGATATACAAGAACAATCCTCGAACTATACAAGACCTGAAAACGAACATTCGCGGTGCCAATGAGAACATTAACACTTCTACTCTTCTTAAAGTTACTGTCAACCTGGTGAAACATATGAATCAGTGTTTGAATTAAAACAGGGGGTACTTCCAGCATCTGTTTTAGAGCTGATAACTCATTGCGTGGTAGTAGCAGTGCTGCTGGGCACATGTAAGTAACAGTTTTATCATGATAATTTCAAAGTTTCTTTTTCGTTGTTTTCAGGAATTAAATAATGTAGACAGACCCTTAACACACTTTTTGATGCACTGAAACATCAGCAGAGTTGCCAATTCAGAGTGTTAATTCATGAAAACTACGATTTTCCTAGTTCCCCCTTACAGAGGCCTCATGCGATTAGTTATCGGTGGAAATGAAAAAAAAAATTTCTGCTCCATAGTTTCAAGGTACACCAATTATACAAACTGTCAATTAACGACAGAACATCCATATGTATGAGTTATGAGTCAATTTACATGTTTTGCAAAATAAATAAATAAATAAAAAACCTTTGGTTACATCTGGCAACACTGTGTGGTTCCTAGTGTACTTCAATCGTTGCTTCCTAAACGGCGTGACAAACTTCTTGGCATTTGAAGGCGGCGCTCCAAGTTCCCTTTAAATGCTGCTAGCAAATGAGAAGCCAGCGGTATTGCCACTTTATTTTGTACACATCCACGTCTATCTTCTGTAACCTCATCGAGCTGTAGTTTGTCTGCTTAACCATAGCCACACCCCTTTACCACTTGGCAACGTCGCGCCAGAGCTTGCGTTTTACTCGTTTAGCTGAAATGCCAAGATGTTTGTCACAGGCTTTAATTTAAAAATATATTCATGAACAAGGCTTCATTTTGGTATGACCATTATTTGTGCATCGCTTCAAATTCAGAAGTTCTACTATCAAAACTTCGGGTTGCATTGTATATTGGTAAACCTGTACTATATCTCCTTAGGTGATAGCATCTTACTGACAGAAGACAAAAAAAGTATTTTGCCTCAGATGGCAGGTCTAAGGGAGCATTCAATTACGACACACATGCGTTTGTTTTGACGATAAACAATTGACAACTTCAAGATCGTATTCCGAGATCGGGAAGAATAAAGAAGAGAAATCTTTGTCTTTGATATTCAGTCAGTGTTGCCAACCTGAAGCAGCATAAAATCCCTTCAGAACATCAAAATTTCCCTTTTGCAGTCCAAATGTTCCACAATACAAATAATTGTTTTTTTTATTAGTAATGTGATCCTATCCTCGCACTGGGCCGCGTTGGTTCAGCGGTAGAGCGTTCAGCTCTGGAGCTTAGGGTCCCTGGTTCGATCCCAGCTCGCTCCAAGTGAACTTTATGGTGGACAAACACCGTGTGCATGGGTTTCCTCGGGGTTCTCCCGTTTCCTCCCACTTTCTTCATTCCACCATTTCATTCATTTCTCATCATCACCGTCTCCTTTAGCCTAGCCGGCATAACCGTGGGACGTAAAACTCAAAGATTTCATTTCATTTCATCCTTGCGCTTGCACAATAACTCTGCGCTATGTAACGGTCTAGACTCTCTTTTAACAGTAAATGGAAATCCTGGTACCACTGCACGCACACGTGAAAATAACACTGGAACGCAAGGGGTTAATTCTGTGTCCAATTCTTCCACTCGAGTCTTCGCCTCGTGGATACTATAAGTAGTTAATTACAAATTCTAATTATTATTATTATTATTATTGGTTTGTCAACGAACTAACATATTATATTCATCCAATCATTTAAGGACTTAGTTATACACACAAGTCATAGCGCATTCGACAGGGTCGGATTAAGGGAAGGACTTAGAGGGGCTATAGACCTGCCTCCAGGTGGATAGAGGCCTCCACTCTGATCAAAATGTCAACTGCTATCTAAAAAAATCATTGAAGATACAATTATCAACATAAAATAAAATATGACCAAAAATATGAAACATATTCCCTTAACTTCCCTACCGTACTTTCACAGAAATGTATTACGTGAAGTCAGTAGGGGCCATATATTGTTTCTAGCCCCGGGTCTCCAGATGGGTTAATCCAACCCTGGCAGTTGGGGACGTCTATTAGCGTCAGTCAAGCAAGTGATAGCACAGGTAAGAAAATCTAACAGCCTAACGCTTTGTTACGAGGATTAAAATGACACACAGACTTGTCGTTGATTACGTGAGGATTCGCTTCCATAGGATATGAGAGAGCCGAAGAAATCAACGGAATCGAACGACCAAAATCACCGTTCGGTTCAATGAAACAATATCATATAAATAAATGGCCTCAAAGAGTTCCATCGTAGCTGCATCGGGAGATCTGGGTTCGATTCCTGGTACGGATTTATGTTGTTCGGATCTCATATTAAGCTAAGATCCACGTCTCATATAGTCAGGGTGCAATGGAACGATAAACTGAAATGCAATCAACCTACTACTGATCTTTAAACCAATATGGCGCGGGTATTCAACACTCTTAAGTTTATTTTAATGCATGGTGTTGTCTCAATGTATACTGTCTAATGTAGTATTAATTATTTTTATTGTTTGTTTTTAATGTTAAATTCTCACCCCTCTGTTTGGTTGTCCTTTCGTCCGCAGCCATCTCTGCCATCCCGAGGATCGTCTGCGAGACGATACACGCTCTGGAACTGCATGATGAGACCCCGTCGTGGAAGATCATGGACAACAAGGGAAGAGTCACCGTGGTCCTCCACTGGGATCACCGGCAGCAAGCAACGCACAAAACAGAAGCTTCCAGATTGTCGCCAAAGAAGGCGGACGCGGTGGGTGCCAAGCCTGTGTTCCCGACTGTAGGGGTGGGAGGCAAGCCCGCGGGGGTGGGGGAAGGTGCTGCAGCGTCGGCTTCGAGACCTGCCCTGGTTATCCAAACAAGCCTCGAGAAACTCGGCATCCATAGTACTGTGTCGCGGGATGGTAAGAAAGAGACGCTGATTAATGACGTCTACCCACCCAGGTACAGCCCTCAAATTACTGTGATAAACCATGATGATGTTCATTCAGCCAAAGTAAGTAGTTCCTATGGAGCAATGTCTGGTGCTCGCCTAATAAAGCAAGGAAGCTCCTTCGAAAGTACAACTATCCATATTCATACGCCGGAATGTGCCAACCACGTTCACCAGCCAAGAAGTGGGAGCCCCGCCGAGAATAACGAGTGTGACTTCCACTGCTGTGCGCTCCACGAGGAGGGAAGGAAGATCCAGGTCCACAAATCGGTGGCCACATCCCCCATCCAAGATGCTCAACAGGACGTGCGAAGACCTCTTCCGAAGGGGGCGCACGTGAGGTTTTTAGACATCGAAAGCGAAGGTGCGGCGTCCAGAATCGAACACGAGAGTTCCGAGTCAGAGACCGAGAACACCATCATGGAAGAGGAAGCGATCACAACGGAGAAGTTTCTCCTGCTCATTGACCAGCTCTCCGTGGATCAGAAGCGACACCTCACCATCAAGGACATCGGCATCATCTTGGAGCGGCTGAGCTCGAAAATCGTGGACGTGGAGCGGCTCGACCGAGAGAGCGAGAGCGACGACTGCTACAATTGGACAATCAAAGCTACCATTCGAGGGAACGTGCTACGAGAGTTGGGCGTAATATATAACGGCAATTATTATGCAATATCAGAACACCCAGGCTATAAGGAGGAATCGGAGGAGAATCGTGAGGACGTCGAAGAGGAAGAAGAGGAGGACAGGCTTTAAGGACACGAGTACTTCATAGGTACGGATAGTTAGATATATTTTTTGCATACTTTTGAGACGTATGTCCTGCGGAAACGGCTGAGTGCAAGATTTGGCGTGAACACATTGTACTTCGAAGGGTTAAGCTATGAAGAAAAGTTTGGTAGTTGTGAGATGGAATAAGCCGAGGAAACAGATTTTTTGGGGGTAAAAAAAAAATCTCAATTCGTTCAGATTCTTAAATACCGTCAGTTTTTTTTTAAAAAAAATACATATATACATATATTATATAGCTGGCGTTTGATGAAGATCGTGCTGCCTTCAACGTCAAATCCAGAAAAAAAAAAGAGGAAGAATTCCATTTTTTCAAGCAATAGATTTTTTTTCTGTTTCTGTCTTCTTCCCGTGTTGAGGGTCCCCGACTTCTAACTTCCCTCTTGAGACTTTGAAAAAAAATCCTCTCCGTCCTAGTCCCACTGAACCTAATCTTCTAATCCTCACCCCTAAAGCTACCACAACAGAAAGGGAAACACAATATTAAGTAGTAAATGAATACTGCAGTCCCATCAGAGAGAGAGAGAGTGAAGTTTGGAAATAGATAAGTACAGACATTTTTTCCTTGCAGGGGCGAGGTCAGCTCAAGGTCACAAAAGGACGGTTAAGCTGGAGAGGCTAATTTCCAAAAATAATAAGAGCGGGTTCATATTCAGTTCTTCATAACTGCACAAAGAGACAATTTGACTTATCGTGTGTATAAAAAAAAACTGTTCTGGAACATATCCGAATGTGGGGAGAATACTTCCTTTTTACGTGCACATGTTTTTCTTTTGTAAAAAAAAAAAAAAAGATATGTAAAAAGTATACATATATATATGTATATATGAAAGGGTGAAACGAAAAAGGAATTCAAATATATGCTGTGCATAAGAAATAATTAATTCCAGGTTGTACAGTGATTTGTCAAGTTGAATGTCTTTGGTAATTTTTTTTTTCACAGTGTGTTGAATATACACCTGATGGAAAAAAAAGTAAGAACTTTAATGAATTTTTTCTAAAAAAAAATAATAAATAAATAGTTATTAAAACTATGTAAATGAAAAAATACAGAAACAAAAAATTAGCAACGGGTAAATCAACATGTCAAACAAACATGTTTAAACATGTTAATTCTGTCGTGTATTAAAAAAAAAATCTTTACTTTTTTCGTATGAGAAAATAATATATATATATACATATAAACAGAGCAAAAAAAATGACAAGTATATAGAAGCGTTATACAGGATAGATACTTCAAAATGTCAATTTCTTGACATTTAAAAATAAAATAAAACATGAGAATTTCTTTTTAAAGAAAAAAATGTCCATTTGTCAGGTTATCATTATTATGATTATGATCAGGCAATTTTTGAGATATTCTGTATTTTTGGTTATTGTTCGTTTCGTTTTGGATTTATTTTTACTGGTTTCTTGTCTACAATCAATCGCACAATTTAGAAGTCCATCTTATATATTCATATGTACTAGCAAATGGATTATAAATGAGAAAGCCCAGTAGATACGGTATCAGCTATTCAATAATAATATTTTTTTTTACAAAAACTAATGAAACTTTTTTTTTAAAAAAAAGTACATCTTATGTTAGTTATACTGGTAATATGTTCAGTTGTACAACAGAAATGTTCTATTAATTGTGATTTACAGACATATTCTGATGTCCAACTTGACTGTAGATATATATATATTATATATAAAGTTTTAAAAAAAACTAAAAGAGTTATGAAAGCTTTACGCAATTTTTTTGGGGGGGGGTTTACGAAAATAGGAAATGAATGAGGTCAGACATATAACAAAATGTCGAAAAACGTACGTGGTGCTGAATGAATAAGTAATATATATATATAAAAGTATATATATACACACACACAAATATAGGTTAGATATTTAAAAAAAATGAAGAAGATAAAGAAAAATATAGAGACATATTATTTAAAAAAATAAAAAATCTAATTCTGTTTATATTTAAAGGGCTGAGCCCAAAAATGGAGGCACTTTTTTGATTTCCTAATGCCTTGAAGGCGAGGTGAATGAATACGTAAAAAAAAAAATACAAAACAAAATAGTGCGCCATTGTCAGTGCTGAAAAGTGAGGAACCTGATAAGTGGGGGAAGAAAACTTGTTTTTGAATCAAACAAGGGGGTTTTAAAAAAAAAAGTGATTGAGAAAAGAATGAGTGACGAAAGAAACAAATTTACACACATATACATATACAAAAAAAAAAAAAGAAAACGTTTGTTGAAAACGATATATGGTGCTTCTGTGCAATCGTTCCAAAAAAAAAATTAGGCGAGGGATGAAAGTAAGATGGCGATCGAACAATGGCTGAATGATATAGTGAAAATTTTATGAAAAATGAAAGACAGGTGGGGGCTGTGTAGAAGAAAAAGAAGAAGTGTTTGAAGCAAAGAGGAAAAAAAGAACAAAAGATTGTTGTACTGTTGTTAATGTTTGTTGTTGAAGCTGGTCATAAACAAAGGCAGGAAAAAAAATAATGTAGTTACCACATTTCTTAAGAGAAAATGGTGCGAAAGGAAGATTTTTAAATTGAAAAAAAAAGCCAAAAAAAAAACACGAGTGTTTACAAGGACTCAGCAGCCGTTCACTGCCGCTCTGAACACACTCTTACAGGCGTTATTACTTCACAAATGGTGCAATTTTTTTTGTTAATCTCATTACTTAACAATTAATAAAGAAGCGTAGTTATTATCTGGTTGTACAGGTATGAAACAAGTTGTTCCAGAGTGTAATTGGTTGTTGTCAGGATGTTTGTATATACTGAAGCATGTATAGATGAATAACTGTTACCGAGCACTTGTGATTATAAACGTTTGTATATATATATATATATATATATATATATATATATATATATATATATATATATATATATATATATATATATATGGATGTGTATGTATGTATGTATGTGTATGTGCGTATGAATGTATGCAATACCATAATTGTATGATAAGAAAGACAAGTGCGTGTGTGAGTATACACCAAAAAAATGTAAAAGTTACATACTACTTCCTACTGGAAAAAGATTATCAAAATATTAATACATCTTTTTTTTCTTCAAAACTACAGTATCCAGTGTTGATTTCGGAAAATTCGTTTCATTGCCACTGAGACAATGCACCTTGTACTAACAAACAAACAAACAGAAAGGAGAATATGCAAAGAATATGTATCGTAAAATAATAATCTGGGGAATATTTTTTTTGTTTTCTTTCAAATAAGTTGGGATTTTAATGGTTTAATTTTTAAAAAATAACCCCTTCTTAAATTTCTATTTAACTTGGCCCTTTAATTCATCAAAATAGTTATGTGTTATATATATATAGGGTGTTCTAAAAATTGCGCATACAGACCACAGGGCACTATTCTACAGGTCAAAATAAAGCAAAAATGTTATATGATGGTATGCCCACCGGAGCCTCCTTCAGCTGCTATGGGGAATCAAAAATTTCACAATGTAGCAACGTCGGAGATTAACTTGGAGCCATTAGCATTACTGTACGAATGTAAGAAGCAGTTGAATCGATTGTTACACTAATAAGGGATGCTAGTGTCAATCAATATCGACCTTAGCTGCCAACTGGAAAATCGATATAACTATTTGATAGATTGGTAGATCTAATCTTGGGTTCTTTATTTGCGACATTGTCAAAGAGTGAAATTTGTATCTCTAGACGAGGACTCAAAAGGTATTCAAATATATATATATTACTAAAATTTTTATTTAAGTAAATATTAGATTTACAAAAAATGCAAGTTCATTTATGAAAAAGCAAACGAATATCTTACTAGCTTGGAAGAACAAATCCATAAAATCACATAATCAAAAAAAAAATTCCAGTTAATTGTAAAGAAAACAGAAAGATAGTTCCCCTTAGAAATCAATGTGCAAAAAAAAAAAAAAAGAAAAAAGTCAGGATAAATATCTGGCAACTTTGCCTGGTAAGCAAACTGGCAACATTGCAAGTCGTTCTGGTTGGCTACTCGTATTATCCTTCCGTTTCTCGATCTGGTGAAACTATAAGCTATGTGCTCTTAAACAATTCTCCAGTCAGATAATAACTGGATATTGCTAGCAAGTATAAGGGTGTTGCGTTGTTCTTAAACTAATTCCGCAAATATATAGTTCATATTAACATATTTGACCAATTATTGTAATTTTATTTATCAACAGCATTCTTATTTATATTTACGCAGACGTTTGACTTAACTACAACGCCACGTGAAAATTTTGCTCCTAGTAATTTGTTGTAATTTGGTAAAATAATTTTTAGAGTGCATCAATTTGGCTTTTGGCCTGCAAAATAATATTTATCGTAGGCCTTTAAGTGCTAATGAATCCGTATGCTGGACGTATAAGTAAACAGTGTAAAATTTTCAAACAAAATGACAATGAATCACTGGGAACGTCGTGTTATTCTATCGTTATTAAATAGCTATTATAATTAGTTCAGGTTTAAAAAGGACTAAGTTGGAAGCTACTTATAGGACAAATGTGGTTTGAGGCAGGCCCGTAGCCAGCCCAAAAATTTAGGGGGGGGGGCGGTAGAAGTTAGGGGGGCCCGACCCAATCATATTATACTTCATCACCAAATTATAGTCCATTTGCAAGCCTACCGTGAAATTTTATGGGGGCCAGCCAAGGTATAGGGGGGACCGGCCCCCTTGCTCCCCCGTGGATACGGGCCTGGTTCGAGGGTCCTGATTTCGGCAGCCCTGACGTTTAAGGAAATAATCGTCATTCCAAGAAATCAGTTGTGCAAAAGGTTTTACACGCTTCCACGATGCGCTGCTCAACAAACGAGAAAATAGGTAACCTATGAAAATTTCCAAACTTACAAAAGATTGATAGTTTTTTTTTTTTTTAATTCTAAGTTCATATTAAACAGTTTACAGACAGGTTGTACTTCTAAACATTCTTAGTGAATTGGGTAAATATTTACAATTATTTCAGAGCTAAAAACTCGAAAAATAATCGGAATTGTTTAAAATATATGCGTACGTGATTTAAAAGGGGGAAAAATATAGGTTTTTGAGAAAATAAATCTATGGGAATTTACTTCTTTTGAAACACCAGTGTTTTGTTTATAACGTTTCGGTTATTTTGCAGTTTTTGTTTTGTTTGGGAATTACACTAGTTATCCAAAACCACAAAGAATGAGTAATCAAATACAACTGTAAGTTATCCAGTAAAAGGTAATAAAATTTTCCATATTTCGTGTTGCAAGAATTTTCTCAGGTTTCCCATCATTTCATTAGTGACGTATTATTACTATTCCTCGGCGCGGGAAGTTCAATACTACTGCATTCACTGCCAGCCCTCTAAATACCCAGGGCCACTCAAATGCCGCCCATTTTAAGGGCCTACAGCCAAGGGCGCCGATCCTGGGGGGCCAAGGGGGCCCCTCCCCATCCAAAACTCATGTGGGCCCCCGTATTGTATTTATGAGTATACAATATTTTGCATAATTTGAATGCAATTTGTCTTAAAATCCTCATATATATATACCTTTTGCATCTCAATAGGACCCCCCCAAAAAAATACAGAGAAATCGGCGCCCTTGCCTACAACAAACATTCAGCTGATTTAAGTTGAAAGATTGGAAAGCACGTAGTGTAACAATTAGTACGGCTAAGGTTGATGCTCCCAATTTTGTATTATTAAATCAACTTAACTAGAATACGACGTAAAGAATGAGTTTTTTTAAGTGTTCACAAACATGTCCTGCCCTGCTGTTTCAGTATCTTCTATCATATCAAAGATTCGTTGAGTTTAATATTAATGTAATTGCTTTTCCCACATATTCATTTGTATTGACTAAGACGCTAATTTTGGTTAACCCTGTAGATGTCTTCCATTTTATAGTTTGTGTTTACCCACTTAGAAACAGAGAAACAATTGAAAGTCACTGCCAATTTCCGTCTATTATATAAAGCCAGACGTTCAACGTTTCTTTTTTTTTATGAGGAATATTGCCGAAAAAAAATGGAGCCTAGAATATACACAAACATAAATTGTGATTATAGTGTAAGTTTAAGTAATGGCTTATTTTATGTCGATTATAATAAAACCGTTAGTGTGTTTGTTTTGTTTCGTTTCTCAATCTACTGTATGTTCGATACGATGCTCACACATAAACGTATTATATACTTACTCAGTAAATGATAGAATGAAAGTTTAGTTTTATAAATGTATGTTAAACTATGAACGGATTTATGAAGTTTTGAAATTTTCGTTGCAAATGCAAACCAGGCGAAAGACGCGAAATGATTGCGTTAAAATAGAATAGTAAAATGATCGTATAATTTTTGGCCATGACGTATCGAGAGAATATCTCGGACTACCCTCCTCCTAAACATAATATTAGATATTATAATTAATGGTACTTGAAACTATTGAAAAAATGTTGAGTTACATAATTCAGTGCCGTGCCGTGGAAAATAAGCGCCCAGGGCGAGAGTATACAATGGCGCCCCAGTACATATGAGTGAGGTCAGACCAACACGTTTGGCGCGAAGCGTAATAAAATGTTCGAAAATAAACCCTGCTTTTTCTTGCTTTTGAACACTTTTTATTATTTTTTTCCTTCCATTTTATATATGTACACAAGCATTTTCCAAACGTAACATTATAGGACCACTTCCTAAAGCAGGGGCGGATCCAGGACCGACTTCTGGGGGGGGCGGTGGGTTGTCATAATGCTACTTTTAAGGGCTCCAAACTCTGGGATGGATATTATTTATATATATAAAAAAGAAAGTTTCCTCTTCTGGGGGGAACAATCGCCCCGATCGCCCCCCATGGATCCGCCCCTGTCCTAAAGCAGAAAAAGGATTAAACTACATACTACTGTTATACAAGTAATTTTTCTTTCTTCTTTTCTTTCCTTTCCTTGTTTTCTTTTCATTTTCCTCCAGAAGTTTGCGCCCCTTTACTTCGGCGCCCGGGGTCGTCGCATGCATGCACAATTCTTTTGCGAAACATAATTTACGTTAATAACGGGAAAACTCAGGTGCATCTATTCTTAAATTGAGAGAATTCCAACGAAAATAAAAATAAAAAGAATTCAAGATGGTGTAAGGTGTATATATTTAATGACTCACTCGAAGTTTATGACTGTGTCTAACGGCTACTTCACTTACAGTATTTTTCTAACAGAGAGACACAGAGAGAGAGAGAAATCTAACAAAACAACAAAGATGACCATTTTGTCTAATATACCGCATTTCATTTTAGAGCACGTGACAGATGAGTGAACAATAAAATTTATTGAAACTGTAGACCACTGCATTTATATTTTTGATTAGCGTGTTGCATACAAACTATTAGAATGTTCTGCTTAAAGTATGGTTCAACAGTTTTGGTTTATGGCACATTTAAAACATGCAGAAAGAACATGTATGAAATAAATGAAGCATAACAAGATCTCTTTCTCGAACATTTCAATAAATTTATTTTATTAGTACATCGTAAAAGCATCTTTTTTTTTTTTTTTTACATTTTCAACCATTATCTTCAACCCACTAATTATTTTGCTTGTTAGCGGTTGCCCAGTGGTAGAGCATTCACTTTTGGTACATTTGGTCCTTGGTTCGATCTCAACTCGCGCCACGTGAGCTTTGAGTGGACAAAAAAAGTGTGCGTGTGTTTCTGGGAGTTCTCTCGCTTTCTCCATTTCATTCATTTCTCATCATCACCGTCTACTTTGGCCAAACCGGCATAACCGTGAGACGTAAAACTTAAAAATTTTCATTTCATTTTTCCAGTACTTGTTACTTGTTGCCATATTCATCTTTTTAGTTGTTTGATGTATAACAAGTATTGTTTCTTTAAAATAGTAGTGGAATACTTGAATTTCTTCTTCAATTCTATTTATATGTTCCTTACTTTCCAAAATTAACGTATATCATAGATATGAGTTTCATATTATCGAATTTAAACTTAATTGAAATCAAATCCGCCCCCTTTTATGACAACCTATCGTTTTCTAAAATTTTTACATTAAAATTGCTATATTACAAAATAATTATTTATAACAAAACTCCTCAAGAGATAGGTGACTGGGACCTAGGTCTGCACCTGAAGATAATAAAACCTTAATTGAGGTTAAGAAACAAGAAAAAGAAACAATTTATAAATACGTATCAAGGATGTTATAAATAAAGGATCTGCCCATATGTATCTTCGTCCTATTAAATCGGTGAAGCCAAAAAGCAACCGAGCATCAGCACGTCTGATTGGTTACTCTCGTTTCTACCATCGTCTGATTGGCTACTTTCGTTTCCGCCTTGATTGTTGGCTCAAAACATTGCGATCCTATTGGGCGGAGTGGACAGAATAGGGGTGGTGAAACTGTGACGTATGGCTTCAAGATTTTGTTGTAAGGGCAGATCCTCTATTTTATAAGATCCTTGATACGTATTGCAATTATATGTGCATATTTCTTTCACACGCTACCCTAGCCCGTGTTTTAAGACGACCCGCTCGGGAGAGTAATACTCCCGGAAGTACGTTTTTTCGCGCGCTACTCTAGCTAGCTGTTTTACGCGCTATCCTAGTTAGTTTTTTTAAGTTGGTCACAAAATCTATATCATTTAGTACAAGGGGAACAAAACGAGCCTTATATCATGGAGTACAAGGGCAACAAAACGAGCCCTGCGGGGCTTCTAACCAGTTCCTACTACTACTACTACTTATCTGCACTAAAGTAAGTAAATCACATTTTTTAGTATTATTTTCGTATTATTTTAATTTAAAAAGTCTTATAAAAATGTAAAAAAAACTTTCCTCGGTCCGGGTTTGAACTCACGCCAAAAGAGATTTTCGTTACTAGCATATAGCGCTAGCCCACTCGGCCACGAGAACCGACAACAACAATCGTCTGAACTATGCTATTTGAATGCAGCGTGGCAAGACGTAGATAACGCCAACCAATCAGAACTGTGTTTTTCGTTCCTACTTCCGGGGGCATTACTCTCTTGAGCTAGTCCTGTTTTAAGTTGTTAACAAGGAAGCGGGTGAGATTAGATTTACAGTAAAGTAAGAAATTGTTAAATTTAACCCGTTAACATTAAAGTTCATTTCAAGGGGAAAGAGAAACACTTTCTCCATTTATCAATCTAACATGTTACTAACGAAACCAAAATACCACCACAGGTGTTCTTCAATCATAAACAAAATAATTTTATTTCTTAATTTTCGTTTTTACTATAAAGCTGTAAGAAACTTCATTAATTCTTATTTTCAGCAATAAAATGACATATACCATCATCATCATCATTATCATAGGTACTTTGCCATTTAGAGAGATTATTTGTCACAACTGGGAAGTTTCTATGCACCACGATCTTCAGCTATAACTTCTCCGTCTTCACGTACGATTTTTTTTTCTATTTCAATACTGTCCACCAACTTTAGTCTCTTTTATATCTCCTTCCCTCTTTTTCCTGCCACCATACCTTCTAGCATATCCTTCACAAGATACAGTTCCTCCTCATTCAATGTCGTAATGAATTTCTCTTCCTCTTTTTAATGTTACAGAATCATTTTCTTTTCTCCCTAAGTATTTCAAGCACTTCCTGATTCATTTTCCGTTCGACCAAGCTAATTCTCATCACTCTTCTCTACACTCACATTTCGAAAGCCGCCAGTCTTTTTGCATCTCTCTTGCGTAATGTCAATGTTTGTTCTCCATAGAGCACAATACTCTACACGAAGCATTTTATGACCTTTCTTTCGTAAGTCTTAATTCAAGGATGCATAAAATATGCTTTTCTTTTTTTAAAATGTTCTATGCAAACTTTCAACACAGACATTTGTGATGGGATGTGGAACAAGTTTGTACTGATACTAGTATTATATCAGTGTGAGCCCATTGTAGATCCCGAAACGTTTTTCATCTTTTTGTCTTCGGAAGAAGCAGCGATTATTTCTTGAAGTAATTTCTGCGTCTGTCTTTACTTACCAATTTTTGTTTACTTGTTCTTTGATTTATACGGAGAAAATTTCTTCTATTTCCCTTAAAATAAGCTAAACTTTAAATGTTTTAATTCCATTTATTTCTTTACCAAGTCCAGCTAAATGTCCCTTGGTTTCTCAAAATGCATTTCTATTGTATAAATATTTAAAATTTCTTTATGTCTAAACATTAAAATTACATATTGTTCGTCATGGTTTTGTATATATTCCTCTCGTATTAATAAAATACATACACACTGATCAAATCGCTAAACATATTACAGACACTTGTATAACAGCTGCTGCAATGCGTCATCGTATTCTGTCTGTATGATAAAGACAACGTGTATCTAGATTGCGATTATACATTTCCAAAACTATTGTACAAGTATTTTAATACACAGGGTATCTCATAACTTTCCACACATAAGAAAAATGTTTTTTTCTAAAAAAGAATGAAAGACATTTTTAATTATCTAGTTGAACCTGCGCTCTCTACACAGGGCATCATTCACATATGAACATGAATCTCCTTGTCATTCCTCACAACATCTTTATATGTCCCTTTGCAGACACAAGTGAAGGACGTCTTGATAAAAATCGGCAAGGGATATCATAAAGTGGTTATTTTTAGATTTTTTTTCAATATTACGCACCGTTTGCAAGATTTGAGCCCACTTCCAGTTGGAGATTCTAGTTCATGTATGATCAGTATTTTCTTTCTTCTTGGCTGCAGTATGTAATAAGCAAATTCATTACGTACGCAACTAATTATACTGCTAATGTCAGTGATATATATGGTGTTCATTGGGCAAAATACTCCAAACAATATAGATTCTTCTTAGACAGGAGAAATGGTTATCTTTCGTTTTTCATTACCATTTGGCCATGAAACAAACGCTTGAGGGATATACTAACTCCGTATACGAATGTTGGTGTTGGAATGTATAATTCCCAGTATATGATACTTTTTAAAATTTCGATACTGCCAATGTACCCCTTAAAGATTTAGTAAAGAAATAACCGCAATTTTTAAGTATTCGATTAGAACTGAACAATCTACACAAAATATGCAATCGGTGAGTGAAAACAGCGTCTTTGCAGAGCTTGTGGTTTCCGTCATATCATTGTCAAAAAAATTGTCCACAAACATATAAACGTCCACAAACATATAAACTTTTCTTTGCTACAAATATATAAACCTAGCATTTTAATCCACATGACAAGCATTGTTTTCAAAATAATTTCGATGGGTGTCTTCCAATCATAAGTAACACGTGTAAATGTAAACACAACTGGAATTATGTTTCTAATAACTCTATGGAAAAATTTATGTTTTGGATCTTTCCTTATACACCCGTGTCCTTCAAATGCTTCCAAAGATAAAGAATTAAGTAGGGTGAGACCTAAGAATCTGAGAAGTCACTCCACAGGACCATGCCGACCAGTATAAGCATCTGGAAACTGGTAATCGTAACTATTGATGTACGTGAATATCTAAATGTTTTTTCCTATGCATGGAAACTTATGGCACACCCTGTATTTCTGTGTTTGTTTTATTAATACACTACACAATCCCCGGCCAAGGATGGCCATATAGTCATTCCACCAACTCTTCCATCATCATTCACTTGCCTTAATCATTGTCTCCTTTAGCCTAAGGCAAGGGGGCCGATCCTGGGGGCCAGGGGGCTCGCGCCTCCCAAAGTTCATGTAGCCCCCCCCTATTGTATTTATGAATATACAATATTTGGCATAATTTGAATGCAATTTTTCTTAAATTCTCATACCCCATACCTTCTGCATTTGAATGGTACTCCCCAAATCTACAGAGAAATCGGCACCCTTGGCCTAAGGGGTACAATCGTGGGACGTTAAACTAAAAGACTTAATTTTCATTTCATTAACACACTACAATTACGCTAATTTTCACAAAGCAAGTAACATACACATATATGTAGATTTCAAAGAAGGCACCAGTAACGGCAAACAGTTACTATTTCCACTCATTTCAGAGGTTAGGTTAGGACTGATATTTCTGGGGATTGTTGACCTGTATAACCAATCTGGGCACTACCGCGGTCATCACGCTACCCGCGGAATTGGAGAAGGAAAGAAGCAGGCTGGCATTTGCCTGGTGTGAATGAAGAAAACCCATTGAAAACCTCAATGAGGAAAGCTGGCCTGAAATATCTTTTATATCTTTTTGATTGAGTGTTCCCACCAGGAATCGAACCTCGAACCATTATTTCAAAGCGAAGTGAAGAGAGATTTCCCGTATAAATGAATGGGATTAAATTCTAGATGGTAAAGCGATTGAAGTAATTCAGGGCGAAGTGTAAGAGCAATTTGTAATCAGTAACGCCGACAAAAATAATAATAAAAGCCAACTCGTATTATAAATAATAATAATAATAATAACAGTAATAATAAAGAAAGAAAGAAATACAGTTTTATAGTATAGAGAATTGATCGAACATAAGCCTGTAATTTCTAGAATTATTATTAGCTGTTGCGCGACAGGTCTTGCAATAATCTTGTGAAAATTGAGTTTTCGGTCATACTCGCTAAATTAAATACGCTTCCTATCTTCTGACGTCTTAGTCATATGTTCCAATGGGCGCAAGGATGAGAAACACACGTTCCCTATTATGGGTTGTCAACGAACAATTATTTATGCGATTTGGGGTATAAACTAATACTTTCCTGACATTGCGACTTAGATCAAATTCGCTAACGGATATGTAATGATTAGAAAATTTGTTTCAATAAATATTTCGGAGAAATATATTGGAAATTCAATACCATTGACAAATAATTTGTCCTGCATATATATAGAAAAAGTCCCCATATACATAGAAAAAGAAAAGTGTTTACTGACATTGTTGGTAACAGTAATTTTGACTGAATGATTGCCGGTAAAAGTAATATTAACTGATTGATTGCCAGTAAAAGTAACATTAATTGATTGATTGTCTGTAAAAGTAATATTGATTGATTGATTGTCTGTAAATGTAATATTGATTGATTGATTGTCGATAAAAGTAATATTGACTGATTAATTAACGGTAAAAATAGTATTGACTGATTGATTGTCAGTAAAAGTAATATTGACTGATTGATTTGTATTTATGTCGTTCGTCAACAGGGAGACTGTATAGGATGAGACCAACAATTTAAAGCAGAATCTGGACCATGGCAGTGCGTTCTATGCTTTTCCGCTGGGAATCGAACCCGGAACTTTGTGCACCAAAGCCACGCGCGATAGCCGATAGACAAACGAAAAGAGCTTTAAAAATAATAGTGATGTGTTTTAATACCTAATAAAAAAAACATGTTTCTTGGAAACAGTAAACGCGAAACGTGTAGAACGAAACAGTTTAAGTAATGATTCATTAAAATATTTTGTCGTAACTTTGTATATAACAACCATAAGAATGAACTTTAAAAAAAAACTATAAGAAAAGAAATCATCTTTCATTAATTCCTTTAGCAAATCTTAATTGTAAGCAAGATTTAACAAATGTTGACACCTCACTTCACTTCTATCACCAGGTTTGTTAAGTCAGCACCAAGCCCGAAATTTGGTGGTCAATAACTCGGAAATCAAAAGTCTCCACTTAACCAAATTTGAAATGTTGATAGACTTTAACAAGCTTAATACAGCATAGTTTCTAAAACTCGGTACTAGATAACTTGGCAGTCCGCATAACTCGGCCGCACTCTGGCATTGCGAAAAACTACGCGCGCTAGTTCGTTTTCATTATAGACAGCTTTATGCATTCATAAAGAATTTTTCTGAGGTCTGTCTTATCAGGTAAATTACCGTACAGAGTGTATTCATTAATTTTTATTTTCATGTATAGTAAAAGGCTCTATGCCTTCATAAAAAGTATGTACTTTTTCTTTGTTTAAGGGTAATTGGGCAATTTATTCTCTGCTGTATTCTCAAGCAACTAGTACATGCAAATACAGTGCTGTATTTTCTGAGGAAACGCTCGTACTTATTCTTTTTAAATCCCATTCCCGATAACCCAGCATTGTCATAAGCTCAGCCACTCTTCGGTCTACATTAGGCCGAGTTTTCGGGACCCTACTGTATATTGTAAATATGAAATATCGTTGTGTATACGCCTTTGCTTCTGGAGTTCTTGGCTATTTAAATTGGGGTTACAATTATGTTAGTTCAAACCCAAACTTCATTGGTAAATAACTCCAGCACTATATATCTTGCTCACCATAATATTTCATATGAGTATTAACCTGTTTGGTTCAAATCAAGTGAATCTCACCAATCGCGTTTTAGTAAAAAATAAATAAATAAATAAATAAATAAATAAAATTGATTTCACTGAGTTCACAAACTCAATTTTAATGACCCATGGCTCGTATCAAGGGCCTATCATCTAATATTATATATAAAGCTAGCATACGTATCAACACCACCAAAGTCTCCCACTGTACTAAGTTTGGTTAACATTGGATGGGTTTAATCGATCGGGGTTTCTATTCAAATGTTATTTATTTCACCAAGTTCGAACCCAAATTTGATGGAAAATAACTCAAGACGCAACGATATATATATACCATAATACTATTTCACATACGAACAAAAGTACGCGAGGTCTACTAGTAACATCATGTCAAATTTGTGTCCAGAACGGATTAGTATCCTCGAAAGCATGCCATATAAAATATCCTCTCACTAAGGCCAATTCCACATTTGATTACCAATAACAAAGACCCTCACACGATAATATGTCATATATGTAATAAGTTTATGAAGTTCTATCACCATCCCAATTTTGGTCAAGGTCAGATGTGATTCGTCGATCCGTACGGACGAAAGGGACATCATAAGATGTTTGTTCTGCATGTATGCAACCCATACAACTGAAATGTTAATATGGTTGTCTAACACTCCAGCAATATTTTTAATTATTTTCGACTCCGCGCGAAATACAGAAAACAAAAACAACAGAATAGAATTACTTTATCAGATTCTACTATAATTACCATAACAAAATAATCTATAAATTGTTCAATTTTATAATCAAATATGATTTTAGTAGTTTTGGAGTGTCAAGGAAAATATTTTTTATTCATCTTCAATTGTTTACGTATTTAAAACTAACACTACAATCTATGGGAGCTTGGTAGGTTAGAAATTGTTGTTCTGTCTGAAGTGTTCTATTCGAAAAAAGTTCTATCCCACTTACCCGAACGAAACTAGTTGGCGGGCACTAAGCTAGTATTAAAGGGGGCAGATTCTTTAATATGTAAATCAAAAACTTGACAACAAAGACCTGGACTGAGCGAATAAAATAAGCATTAGAATCAGGATGCTGTCAGTAACGGTGTTTGAAGGGAGTCACGACGTTATAGAAATTAACATTTTTATCGCAACAAAGTAAGAGAATAAAATGTACTTAATGTATACAGGAAATAATACATAAGGTAAATTTTGTTCAATTCATTTGTCGCAATAAAATGTCATTTTTTATTGTTGTAACTTTCTTCAAGAGACTCCATTGGGTATGATACAGGTTGTTTCAAAACGACACCTACAACATTTGAGATTTGATTCCTGACACCAAGATAAGACAAAAAGGATAGACCAATCTCGGTGAACAAATGCTTCATTTCGGAGTTATAGGCTACTGAAAACATGAAAAAAAAAATGAACTTTAAAGATCCATAGCTCCAAACCTATGAGATCTACTGTAGCCGGGTCAAGATTTCACTTAGGAACTATTATGTGCCCTATCCAAACATCCAAGTTTCAGAATCCTAAGTTACTACCGCAACAATTTTTATAGAGGGAGTATGGCTACGAGCATATAATTTAAAGTACTCACCAACTACCACTATAAAATTTATGCTATGGATCTTTAAAGTTAATTTTTTCATGTTTTCAGCAGGCTATAACTCCGAAAGGAAGCATTTGTGCACCCAGGTTGGTCTATACTTTTCGTCTTATCTTGATGTCAGGAATCACCTCCCAAATGTTGTCGATGTTATTTTGAAACACCTTATACCTAGGTATATTCAAGTACTATGCAATTATATTATCTTTATACAGGTGATCACTTGCAAGCATCAGTTGATATTTTTTTTTTCGACAGAAGATAAATGTCCAAAAGTCGGATCCTTCGCAAGTAGTTTTCAAACTACAGTTTTGTGTGACAACTACAATAGTGCTGCAGAAAAATTTTAGTTGACTCTATTCAAATTAATTAAATGCCAATTATTATTGGTAAATATTAATTCTAGATAATATTAATCTTGCTTGATCTTTAAAAGAAAACATGAAATTATTCACGCAATGTTCTTCGCTTAAAGACCCTTTCGTAATTGATAACAGACAAGATTGATAGAGAAATGATTGCCCTAGGGCGGCTGTTGAGCGGGGTTTCCGAACGTATGTTTTACTACGGTATGTGTATCAGGCAACAGTATTACAAGTAAATGTGCAGATGTCGTGGAACTCTCAGTCGAAATGGTCGACCCATTAACCTAGTTTCAGGCAGTGAAGAGCGCTACACTTGCGCGAGATATAAGAAAATGCGTGATGCTATTGTAGCTAGATCGAGAAAAAAACGCGTGTCCATCAATTCTTTTTTTTTTTTTTTTCACAACGAAGACAAATGTATGATCATTAATTCATCATTTTTGTTTATATATCTTTATTTTCGGGTGTTATATATTTCTTTCCTTATTTTGTCACGTTTCTGATTTTCCATTTTTTGTGTGGAGGAGGGTCACGATATATTGTTATGCGTGTTGAAACGTGTCGGTTAGGATACAATACGTTATGTTTAGCTTATTGTAATAATGCATTCGTGTTTCTCAATTTGTTTGATTCCAAGCGAAGCATTGACATGAATTCGTTCGTTCTCTCTGCTGTATCTTGCATCTACACCTCAATGGCAATATTGATCTACAGGAGAACCATTTGGCGAGGCTCGTAGCGGCCCGGACCCCACCGCTCATCGATCTTAGGCCCCAGTGAGCAGGCAAGGGAACCGCGCCGTGTCGAGTCAAGCAGCGCCAACCAAAGTAATGTGGGCGGTCGAGGAAAGGAGAAAGAGGGTGTCACATCAGAGGCGAAGGGGGCTGGGAAGTCAGAACCAACCAACTCACGCCTGTTTCCTCTTAGGGCCCGCCTATCTTCTTGGTGATCCCTGGGTTTCGTCGAGTCCACCTCGGGGATAAGGGGAGGGTGTCTGTCTTTCTTTACAGGGGGTGTTCGGGACGCGAAGGGACGACCAAAAAGGGATAACCTGGATAGGCAGCGTATGAATGAAACGGACTGAGTCAAAAGTCCGTGAGACGAGAGAAGCATGTGGTTTGCATTTGAGCGGTTGGCACACATGTATACGAACGGATGAGTGCAGAATGGGTGGGTGGAAGAATGCATCTAGGTATGCATGTGCATATGTGACTGAAGAGGATGTGCTAGTAACGCTACTACATTTCATTTTTTTGTATATCACGAAACAAAGAATAACGTTATCATTTTTCTTGCTTATCAAATTGTCTAGGAATATCTAAATGGGGCGCAGCCCCAAGCCACCTATGACACATACCAATTGAACGGTATTTAATTTGAGACATTATCTGTTCACTCGACACACATATATGGCACTTCTATTAACTGTATTCAAGAAAACATATATTGATTATATCTTTTGTCATGCTCCTTTCTGGCGTGATAAGAAGTCACTAGGTACAGTCACCACAGTACTATTCCACGTGGAGAAAAATTATAGAACGGAGTGTTTCAAAAACAAAGGGTGAATTTCAAAACGTTTTCTTCATACAAAATTTATTACAGCAACACATTCCTCACAGTAGTGGATTCAGGAAGGTTAAACGTTTAGTCAATGATCTGTTAGATTGTAGAGGCCTATTCACTGCGAAATTAAAATACCGCTAATTTTACAGTAATTATGTGATATCTTCAAATAGATAAAATATAATCGGAATATGGAACAAGAGCACGCTAGACAATATTATTTTACATGAGGTACCGTTATCACGAGTCACCTAGTAGCTTCCCGTTCGCAGCCATTTAGAAAAGGGAAAATAAATGCCAATTTTGTAAATGGCTGGAAATCGAAAGCAGATAAGTGGGTCGTGATAACGGTATCTCATGTAAAATAATATCGTGTAGGGCGTTCTTGTTTCATATTTCGATTATCTTTTATCTATTTGAAAATATCGCATAATTACTGTAAAATTAGTCGTATTTTAATTTCGCTGTGATGGGGCCTCTTAGTATGATCTAGTGAGAAATTCACGCTTCGATTTCGCAAAATACATTTCAGTACTGTTGACACTATGTTATTACAGACGATAACAGCACCCGGAGACGGTGATTTTTTTTTTCAACTTTGAACTCCCGTGTATCCAGTGATGTGTGGATGTGTCAGTTTCTATATATTATATAAATTCTTAAAATTCTTTTTCCTTTTCCAACTCGGTTTTAGTTAATGAGTACTAGCGTATTATTAAAATAAAACATTCTTCTGTTATCTTGAAAAAGTCTATAACAAAATTAATGTGACTAGCACGTCCTCTTCATAATTATTCCATAATATTGTGAGTAGTGTAGTGAAGAAAAGGCTACAAACATACAGAGTTCAAGAACAACTTGAGTCATAGAAACCAATGGTCAATGTATTGAGTTATATATGTATATACATATATATATATATATATATATATATATATATATATATATATATATATATATATATATATATATATATATATATAAATAAAAGACATAATTTTCAAGAAGATAATAGGTGAACGCTAGATACATAACTTCTTTCCCTCTTTGTCTTTTGAGGGTTCAGGAGCCAATAAGAGTGTGTACAGTAAAAAAAATAAATTCTTGGTAGTACCCACCTCTTCAAGACAAGAAAAATGTAACAATTAGCATTTTCTAACTTCTTTACATAATTATTATGATTATGAATATTAATTACAATTATTTCCATTTTAAGTTCTTGTTTGTTTTATAATAAATTGTTTGTTTTTAGTGGAAAAAATAATAATATTTAAGCAAGTTATGTGAGGTTATGAAATAGTAAATGAACGTTAGTATTGTGTGTATTATGTATGATACGAAATTCAGGTTTAAAATATATTTCTACATATTAACTGTATATATATTTATACATATGCATTGGCAATCACTTGTTGATTTGTGTACACAGTCAAAGAGTTTGATTTTTTCTAACAAATGATTGTTTGTCATTTTCCTTCATATTTATTTTAGAAGGGAGTAAAATGAAAAGGTTTTTTTTTTTAAGAAATGGTTATATAGAATTACATATATGATTTTTTTTGCAAAAATATCTAGTTTCCTTCTTGTACTCAGGCCTATGTTTGTTAATATAAGTTTAGTTTAGATGTTTCATATTATTTGCAAACGGCGTTTTATTTGATAATGCATATTTGTGCAAAATTTCGAGAGGAGATGATTTCAAGAGACAACTGAATCGAAGAAAAGTGTTCTATAAAATAATTTACAAAATATTTCGTTTAGAAGCTAAGGAAGTAGGAAAATATTGTGGGTGAAACCTTGGAGGGGGGCAAAACTGAATCTAATCTGTTTTTCTTTATCTTAATCATTTTGATTATCATGAGTGTCCTACAAATTCAGGAGCTTGCAATGACATTATGATTTCAACCTTAAGAGACCTATTCACTGCGAAATTAAAAAATACCGCTAATTTTACAGTAATTATGCGATATCTTCAAATAGATAAAAGATAATCAACAGAAATATGGAACAAGAGTGTACTAGCAGTATTATTTTGCATGCGTCACTTCCGTTTGCAGCTATTTATAAACGCGAAAATAAATGGCGATTTTCTAAATGGCTGGAAATCGAAAGCAGATAAGTCAGCCGTGATAACGGTATCTCATGTAAAATAATATTATCTAGCAAGCTCTTGTTCCACTTTTCGATTATCTTTTATCTATTTGAAGATATCACATAATTACTGTAAAATTAGCGGTATTTTAATTTTGCCGTGATGGGGTCTCTTAATGTCTTTCCTTTGATGTAGGAATTACTCTGCTTAACATATTGTGTTAATTTTATCATCTTCTTCTCCTCCTGCTGTAACTACGCCTTTAACCCATTACCAGCCAAACACTTGTATCGTTGTTAATGTCATAAAATCTGTTTATTCATAACTGTTTGAGATATAAAGTCGACTAAAAGCAGGGAATTTAATAGGTGAATTCTGTATCATGCAGAAGAGACTGTGAACAAATGAGAGGAAATGAAATATTGGAAGAAAATCTTTCCAAACGCTTTCAAAAAATAGTGAAATAAACCGTCCCAAAAAAGGGACAATGGCTGATAATGGGTTAAGTTTTATCACACCTTTGCTGAGACCAACTTTTTAAAATAATTCCTTAACAATGTCCTTTTGACTACCTCTAATACTTTTCTTCTTTCTCTTCCAACATTTCGAAAACTTCTTTGTAAGATATCAATGTCGTTAAGTTCCAGAGAAAGAACACCACTGACCGTAAAACTATCTCTCAACATCGCGAAATAAACACAGTGTAAACAATTCGTGGTAGATAAAGTAAATCTATCATTTCCTGCTACTTGATGGTTTCGTCCAACCTTTTTACAATGATTATTATTTATCAAATATCTTGCCAAGACGGCGGGAGCTCATGTGGTTCGGATTCCAAGTTAATCAGTAGGTCCACTTCTCATATCGCCTTGCTGCTGAACGGGACGTTAAACCCAAAATCAACTCAACTCAATCTTGCCATGAATTGAGTCTGCGGATATGATTTCCTTTGCTTCAAACTAATAAGAGTACTAGTCTCTGTTAAAGGGCAAAATTATCTCCTTTTCAAATTGTCGTCAACAATATTTTCTTGCGCCTTTAGCTTCTAAATATATTTATTGTTGTTCATGGTTTCCAGAACTTGTTTTACTTGTTCTAAACAGCCACACCTAGAACTTATTTTATTTGTTTCATTTGTCCTAAAGAATCATCTACCGAAGTTTTGCACACATATAATGATCATTCTGTATATACATCCACATACACACCAACACACACATATATATACATAGCAAGAACATGTAAGAACTATTCATGAGTTTGAATGCAGTCACACACTAGGGATTAGCTATTGTGCTCTTTTTAAAACAAACAAAATACTTTCTACGGTGACACTAGCGGGTAAACATACAAAATGTAGAAAATAATAATATATTTCTAAAAACGTCGGTCTGGCTACATTTATTATTTAGAGAATTGTTGCTTTTTCAAAATGTATGTTTAGAAAAAGTAATTAGACATACGTAATTCATGGTATTGGTTATATTTTCCACGAAGTCTTCGAAAATAATTTCCCTCTTAACTGAACTGTCTGCAGTGATACGAAGCATTATAAAAATATCTTCACAATCTGGCAGTAATCATGAATAACTGTCTGTTATTCATTGATAAAGATCATTAACGGACTGAAAATGTATAAATTAAGCAATCAGTAACAATTTTTTTAATCTTTGCGAGGTTTCTTGATCTGTGTATTGGCTTACCTTTCTAGTCAGTCCTTTAACCAATATGTAAGATGAGCCTGTCTTTGCTTCTTAACAGTAAAAATGTAAACATCTCATCGTACATAAACAGAAGTTAGTCACAAGGAGAACATACGTCCATGTAAAATTTCAAAATGTTTAGGTATTGAACGTCACGATAATCGTGTGTAATGCAAACTTCAAGGTATTGATAAAAACATTGTTTAGAAAGTGATCATTAACTTTAAATATTATTTGAATTTTAAAGCAATCAAAACCAAAATTTTTCGCAGTAACAAAGATACGTAATTTCATATTGAAATAGCATATTTCTGAGTTATATAAACTGTATTGCAAAGTCAAGAAATAAATTTCAAAATTAAATAGAACAAAACCTTTTTTAATAAAATATGTGGAAAGTTATCTCCAATAGTATTAGGTAACAAAGTTACCTCCAATTGTATTACATAACAAAGTTATCTCCTATAGTATTAGATAACAAACTTGCTGCATCGAACAAAACATCCCTCTATAAATGAAATTTTCAATTACTTTTATGAAATAAATTTAAATCTTAAATTGAGTTCGAAACTCTAGAATATTTAACTGAATTTGTTACATTTTTTAAATTCTCTTTTTTAAAATTATGAAGGTGTTACATATACGTATTTCTCAACAAGTAACATCTTGAAGACAGTAGAATTTTTGTTATGAATCAAATTGAGAAAACTACCTTGCTTAATAAATATTTTTTATTCGTTTACTTCAATATTTAGACTACTAAACTTATTCTGTCATCTGCGAAAATATGAATTATTCATAAATTAAGGCACGAAGAAAGGCGCCTTTTGAATTATAGCATTTGAAAATGAAGTGAAATCTTTAAGTTTTACGTCTCATCAAGAAGACATTTGAAAATGTATCTCTAAGTCTTTTTTTTCTCTTTCTGTAGACCTGAAAATTAGGAAAACGAAATATATTGGGTGGATAAGTACCTGAGGGTGAAATAACTAAGTATTATGTTCTTAGATAAAGTAAGTCCATACCTTATAAGATACATGATTTAAATAAATTTAAACAACAAAAATGGAAAAATTTCTTATACAAAATTGTTTACCAAGAGTGTTTTCCTTTAAGAGAGTTTAGAGCAAAAATTACAAATTGGTATCACTGGTTAGAGAACAATGTAGCCAGGCCGACTGATAGTTTTATCTTCTCTCCCAATTATTTTATTTTCCGTTGTATTTCTATATATATTTGTTTTCAAACCAGTAGCAAAATGATTCGTTGTCTACAAAATACAAGATCAGATTTCCATATTGATAAGATAGATGATACCAGAGCCAGTTTCGTATAGTTCCTACGGTTCATAATAGTTCAGAACGATCCGGAACTAGAATTGACAATGAGCAAATCGTTCCACAATGAACTAATGTTTACGGTCTGTAGTAATCTGGAAGAGTTCAGACTTCACGTTGATTGGAATTACTCTAATGTGTTATCTAATACTCTATGAATACAACAGAGTGGAACAAGATGTAATCAGTCTTTTTCAATGACGATTTACTCTCTACATTAAGAGGCTCCCATCATCGCGAAAATAAAATACCGCTAATTTTACTCCAAATATATGATATCTTCAAATAGATAATCTAAAAGTTGGTGAAACAATATTATTTTACGTGAGATACCGTTATCATGACTCACTTATCGTCTTTTGATTTCCAGTCAGTTAGAAAGTAGGCATTTATTTTTGCGTTTCTAAATGGTTGCAAACGGAAAGCTACTAGGTGACTCGTGATAACGGTACCTCATGCAAAATAATATTGTCTAGCGTGTTCTTGTTCCACACTTCGATTATATTTTATCTATTTGAAGATAGCACATTATTACTGTAAAATTAGCGGTATTTTAATTTTGCTCTTAATATTAGGCCTCTTAAGATTGTAGAAGTATGACATGAACTTAAAAATTAGATGCATTCATAAATTTTATTATTTTCCTACAATTTACTGGAATAAACAAATTCTATTAAAGTTCTACTCTCATTTAATTAATCTGCACAATTATGTTACAGTTCATTTGTTTGTAATGATAATTTATGTTAATTGTAAGTTACAAATAATTACAATGAAGTATTATTAATTAAAGACTATTATACACGTTCAAACTTTCCAGCAAGTTATTACGTTCACTTAATTGATCATTTTAGACACCATTGATACAATTCTTAAAACTTATATATTATCAAAATAAAGTATACCAAACTTTAGTATTTTGTCAATGTATACTGGATTTAAAGTTTAGCTATCTAATTTTATCTTTTGTTTTTGTTTATGTTTGTATTGTTGATACGCTTGCAGCAACATATCTACAAATTACTCATCTGCTAACTATTCAATCACATAAGCTTATGTTACAATTCCAATTTGTAACAGTTCTACTCTTTAATATATTATTCATGTAATTTTTTAAAATTTCATTGTTTAATTTTCTTTAAAAGTCTTGCTTTTGACACTCTACCTTTAAGAATGAACACAGTAACATTTTTTGCTTGTTTCTTTAAAAAAAATACTTGTTAGATATGGAGATGCACCGGTACGAAAAGTAAAATATGTTCCATTTCAGGAAAGCTTTCTTAAGTACAAAATAATGTGTGTTAACTTGGTACTTGGCAAAAGTTTAATTTGGTAGTACGTTTAGCCGTTTCTAACTGCAATAACGTTAAATATCATTAGTGTTATGAAGCAAATGATATTTTTAAAATATGTGTTCGCAAAGAATTGCTATTAAAAATTATCTTCCATCAGAAGTTTCTTTAGAGTGTATTCTATGTTTATACTCAAGAGTTACACAATCTAAAACTAAAATATTGGTGAATAGAGTTTATTTTCTTCTTTATATGGCGTTACGCACCTTAAGACTTAAGGCAGATTTACAAGCAAGTGTCCATTGCGTTGTTTGCTTGCGATTTGGTTGAATAGTCAATTGAGACAGTTGTTTAAGTACGGTTCTACGTGTAACACAACTTTCTGTTGGCTACACATAGAAATGCAAGGACGTTGGCAAGGACGTTTGCATGAAAATCAACCCTTATTTTTAGTCCTGTAAAAGTAGATGTTTGCTTCATATCCTACTGCACTACACAATCGTTAATTGTGAATCCAAACATGAATTTTTCTTCTTCGCACCAACAGTTTCAACTCTGTGACGTCATATTGCCATTTTAGCCTATGTTACATCAAAATTAGTTCCAGTTCTGGTTCCAGTCCTGTCCAGCAATCGTATATACGAATGGTGACAAAAGAACTGTAACTGTTCTAAAGAGACAAATATACCCGTTCCGATAAAAATGAACCGTAGAATTTATACGGAATAGATAACCAAGTTCATCAATATTACCTTATATAAGATGCTAATAGGTATAGGTTGGGTTGTAAATTTACAAAAAGAACCACAGGCCACACGTACACACATAACACTGTTACATATTGGTGCTACTCACACACATACCAGAATCTCTCAAAATAGGATGGAACAAGAGATGGTGATGTTGAAAGGCAAGATTTAAAAAAATATATATTGGTAAAAAGCTTCGAATGACAGCTTATTATAATAATTTATGTTATTTAAGTAAATTTATGTCTCTTAGATGGACTGTAGCACTCAAATAGTCGTAAATTAAGTTAACTGGTAATAGTTTTAAGTCAATTTGCATATCATGGTTACAGCAAATTATTATCCTAATATTTGCCATAATTATTTTTTATTCGTTCTTCTCAGATATCTATTAACATTAAACAAAACTGTTTTTTTAATATATAGATATAATAAATCTTCTTATAAGGCAAGTTAAAATTACACTGGTAGATTGTTTTGAGAATTCCATGCAACTGAAATTTTTTTAAAAATCCTCATAAGTTTTCTCCTGTTTTTTGCCTTTTCTTCTGAATTTCAAAATAAAGTGTTTGATTTAAATTTCAATTCGTAGTTTCTGATATATGATGTAAATCAATGTACTTTTTATACGTCACTTAACTTGTAAGCAGAAAATCAGGGAATTTATTTTTGCTACTACAGTAACACACAATATTTCTGTAGCACAATATTTACTATGAATTATTGTAATTGTCGTGTAAGTACCAATTCTGTTTTAGGTAAGCACAGATTTGTAAAATTTACAGAAGGAATGTGTAATGTTTCTATCAGAAGAACAATTTATAAGTAATCAAAATATATATGGGAATCTCACCTATGACATGCACAATAATGACTCAACCCGTAATCTAAAATATATGCTTGTAGGCACGTAATACTACATAAAGAAGCTATGATAAACTTAAATGCTATGTGAAGGCAATATTCCGGTGCAAAATGACTTCTTAATTTCTTCTTATATGCCACAGTAGATTTTTAATTTATTCCTCGTGTACGCGTACACCCACTGTCACTCACGCGCCTACTCCCTATGTTACCATGCTGGTATACCAGATTCATCCTGGTCAGACGTGATTATATAGCATTTTCGTGTGACGTGATAATCTATCACAGGTTGGTTTGTGGATTTTGCACTGCATTTTTCATACATATATTCGTATAGGATGCTGTATTTATACAAAAACCGTAAAACTCTCCTAAAGCTCTGCACAGCGGAGTGTTACTCCTACGAAAGTAGTAACAGTGAATTTCTTGATAAAATAGGTGAATATATCATTAGTGCTAGTATGGTTACCTAAAATAGGATAGCACGTCAATTGCTTTTAATATCCAAAAGGGAAGGAAATGTTTATAGATGGACAATAATTCTTAATTGTTTTCTGCCTCGATACAGAATAGGTCGGTACAAAGTTGCAAATGTTGCTGACGAACTTATATCACGGAAAAGAGGAATATAAAAAATTAGTAAAGTACGTCTTACCATACAGTTCTAACGTATAGCTAACCCAATTTTACCAAATCTAACCTCAGCACTATCCTTTTCTACGTTTGTATGCTCTACTATAATGTGTTTTTATTATCATAAAACAAACATACTTAACCCTTGAATGCATATGTGCGGTCTCTTGGACCCAAAACCGTATGGCACAGGAAATCCAAATTTGATTACTTTTATTTCTACAATATTTTTTCTTTTGTGTAAAGGTATTTCTCAAATTTCTTTCAAATTTCTGAAAAACAATCGATTTCTAATCGATACCCTCGTTTCCCATGCATCTAAGAGTTACGGCCAATTTACGTGTGCTTACCCATTCTAAATCTGCGCGTTTCCTTTTTCTTTTGCTAATACAGAATGAATTTGATAAAATCTAAAATCAATATTTGAAACTGTATTGGCATAATCTGTATTGGTGTAACTTACATAGTCATCAAGAGTGGATATATGTCCTCTACTAACTTGTTTCTCGACATACCTTAAGAGCAAACCAACTTGTATTTTCTCTTTTTCTTGTCGTGCATCATTCATTCTGAAGTTGTTGGTAAAATAGCATTTAAGGGTTGTGTCAGGGTATGAAATCCTGAGGGGAATTTCCTAATTGAATACATATAGAAGATAGAATCACTGGCGTACAAAAATAAAGTTAACGCTTTATAGAAAAGTTCATTATGCTTATTACTTATATCTTTGAAAGCGGCAACAGTAATTATTTTTATTGTTATTTGATAGCCAGTTAGTTGGAATTTCGTAGGAAATGTTTCTTTATGATCAAAAATGCAAAGTAACCTGGCATTAATTGTGGACAAATTACACAGTTAGTATGTCAAAGAAACTGAAAAAAGATTGAAAAAACTCTGCACTAAAGGGACGTAAATTAAGTTTCGACATACTATACAAATGCAAGTCTCATCGAAAGGACCCTACTGCTACCGGTTTCCGCCGCGCCTCTGTTGTATGTTCTAATAAACAATGAATCAAGATGTACTATACACATTACAATATTTTAAACATATTTAATACTTTCTGACTTCTAAAATTGAATTCTGTTTGTTTACAAGACAGATTATTGTTTAACAGTTAAGTTTTAGTTTAGTCGAAAAGTTTAATTAAAAGAGTTGAGTTGAGTTGATTTTAGTTTAGCGTCCCTTTCAGCAGCGAGGCTATATGAGACGTGGACCTACTGATTAACGTAGAATCCGAACCACATGAACTCCTGCCGGGAATCGATCCCGGGTCTCCCAGTTTAATTAAAAGAATCAATGCTGAAAATAATTGAAGATTTTTTTTCAATATTATCCATAAGTTAGTCATCCAGGAACTAGATCGAGGCTATAAGAAGAAATCAATGTTTCGACATTTTGTTATATATAAAATACTTTTGGTCAACTTTGAGCATGTCCAAAATTACCTTGAAGCTTTCTATCAGTGTTAAAAGAATGTATAGGATGCATCCTAATAGGAATTGCCCTAAAAGTGTTCAAAGTCTACTTGAATTTTGATGTGTCCAATGATTATACGGTCACAGAAACAACATTTAAACAGTGTTAGGACAATTTGCACATTACCTAGTGTCTAGAATACCTCCTCACAGTGCGTGATAGAAATTCTCCTCAGAGTATTCAAAATATACCTGGACATCTGATCTGTCCAATGATTATACGATCATAGAACCACTTAAACAGTGTTAGGACACTTTGCACATTACCTAGTGTCTAGAATGCCTCCTAACAGTGCGTGATAGAAATTCTCCTCAGAGTATTCAAAATACAACTGGACATCTGATCTGTCCAATGATTATACGATCACAGAAACGACTTTTAAACAGTGTTAGGACAGTGGACACTTTGCACATTACCTAGTGTCTAGAATGCCTCCTGGCAGTGCAAGCTAGAAATTGTCCTCAGAGTGTTCAAACTGCCCAATGATTATACGGTCACAGAAACGACTTTTAAACAGTGTTAGGACAGTGGACACTTTGCACATTACCCTAGAAGTGTCCAGGATGCCTTCTAACAGTGGTGGAATAAGAGTGTTCAAAATGTATCTGAACTTCTGATATGTCCAAAGGGTATACGGTCAGAAACGACTTGTAATTGTGTAAATGGTAATGTGTGAAGTGTCCTAAAAGTCGCTTCTCTACAAATACACTCATTTGATAAGGAAAAGTTCAGATATATTTTTAAAAACTCTTAGAGCAGTTGTTCTTAACCACTGTCAGATTACATTCTGGATATTTTCTGTTCATTATAGAACTCCATGGGACATTTTTTTATGTTAAACTATGATAAAAAGTTATTTCTAAAAAAAATATCAAACATTGCTCCAGAATATGGCCCGCGTAATGTGACCGTAGGAAACCAGTGTTGAAATAGAAACAGTTTTCCTCTCTGCAACTTTCAGAAGTCACAGTATGCATTTGAGAGAGAACGAAACACTTAGAAAAATACAATAGTTAAATAATTCACAAAATTTCAATAATAAGTTGTTTATGATCAATGGATCGTAACTTCTTTATATCATACGATATTTATACCAAAAAAATGTTATTTTTTAAGTTTCCGTATAATCCGAGCTAGCCAAAGTCCCTTGTTAAATTGAATTATCAACATTTTACTATACTTTTCTAATGAGAAAGATGGATTATAAGAATACACAGAAAAAGGGTGTACCTTAGGATATATAGTTGGAGCATATGTACTAAAGCTTACAACTGAATTGGTAAACATTTTTCGGCAATAATTTATCCCTTAAAATGTTGTTTTAATATTATACCATAGTAAGTACATTATAAATCGTATTCACTTGAATATATATATTTTTTTCAAAATGTACTGTTATACTTATTGAGGGCGCTTATAATCGCAAAATATGTTTTAACAGATGCTAGAAATACCGGAAAATAATTTAAAATCGTTGTTTATATTAGTAAATTATAAATAAAACCAATGAGTTGATAATTTGGTTAATGTAAAGTTTAATGATGGTTTGTTTAATTTTTCAGTTCATAACACTTCACGTAAGTTCAAGACATTGTGTTTTTCAGAATGAATTGAGACATTAGTGTTAGTTAACTCTATCTGGAAAGATGCTTCTAACAAGACACTGGTTTTGTAGCCAATAAAGAGCTGTTGGTTTGGTAGTTCTGTGAATTTTCAGTAATATGCCTATAGCAGACATCATAATAAACCGATGATGCAAAATTTGGGGGTTTATATTCGAGGCTTATATTGAAGTAAATATGGTACTTCGTTCTTTTGAATTGATGTGTATCAGTTTATGTTTTTAAATTTTGATTTTTGAACATCAATTTTTTTAGTTACTCAACGAGGTCAAACATAATATTAATATAAGTTTGGATTATACAGTATGCTTATATAACAAAAAAAACATGGAGTAAAACTTATGAGGATTTTTTTAAAGAGCATTGCCTTACGTACTATTTATCCATAAGAACAGGCTTTTGAAAGACAGATAATTATATTCTACATACATTTAAGTATTTGTGCAAAGAGAATGATAATACATAATGTGAAGGGGAAAAGCCATTTGCATAACCTCTAGTTATTTTTTTCCTAAAAAAAGAGAATATATTCCTTTTTATCATTAAATTTTCATGCATCATTACTTAGCAAATTTTTTAAAATCGCAGCTTTCCTATTTGTTGTGTATAAGATTCAAATATATAAACATATAAAATTATTATCAATCTTCTATGGTAGTTAAAAACATATTTTAGTTCATTCATTATTAGTATTAGTATTATTATTATTACTATTACTAAAATTACTGATTTGGGAAGTGTATGGTAAAAAAACAAGTGTTGTTATCATTTATACAATGATTCTGTTTTCATCTTTTTGCAATTATTTAATTGTTGAAATTTTTCTTTGAAGAAACAAATTTACCTTAACAATTTTTAAGAAATCCAATATGGTTCATAGCTTGTATGAAAAAAATATATATATCCTTTCTGTGCCGTTTTAGAATTCTGTCGTTCTTCAGATCCATTTCTCGGCAGTGTGAGAACTTCTGTTTGAAAAAAAAAATACTTAAGAAAAAAAAATAACACATTGTGAAGAAATTTTTTTCTCTGTAATTAACTGACAAATAGCGTGCATTTCACATTATAAGCTCACTTACATCTTCACTGCCCAATTGTTGTTTACAGAGGAGACAATGTTAATTAAAATGAGCATTCGTAAGTAAAAACTCATATTAATTATAAAAAAAATAAATAAACAATCCAAAAAATGCGGTTTGAATTATAGTGTGTATGATTCACTCTTTTTTTCTTTCCTGTGCATTGTGTGTGTACTTTATTTTTCAAAACCTTTACCCATTATCATTACTTTCCTTTGTACCTAAATCCTTTTCGTTATTTCTAGGTCCGCTTTTGAAGTCTGCAAAGCTGAGAAGAGTGGGTTACACCATCCTTGTTTCTTGGAGCGTTGATTTATACAGGGTGTTTCAAAAAATGTGTCAAAATATCTTCGGAACAGATACCTCACACCAAAGTAAGAAAAAAAGTTCATATAGACCTCTGCTCAAAAGTGGATAGTTTCGAGTTATAAGGTACCAGAAACGTGAAACAAGTGAACTTTTAAAAGTTCACTAGCTGAACCTGCGCTCTCTACACAGTGCATCATTCGCATATGAACATAAATATCCTTCTCATTCCTCACAACATCTGTACATGTCCCTTTACAGACACAAGTGAAAAAAGTCTTGATTTTTTTAAAAAAATCGGCAAGGCGTATCACAAAGGGGACCTCAATATCTCGCACCGTTTGCAAAATTTGAGCCTACTTCCGGTTGGAGTTTCTAATTCATGCATAACCAGTGTTTTCTTTCTTCTTGCATGCAGTATGTAATAAGCAAATACATTACATACACAATTAATTATAATGGCAGTTATATATGATGTTCATTGGGCAAATCACTCCAAAAATAAAGATTCATCTTACTGGTTAGACTGGAGAAATGGTTATCGTACCTTTCTCATTATTTGGCCATGAAATAAACGCCTGAGTCATATGCAACTCCTATATACAACAGCGTGGTGTTGGAATGTATAACGCGTAGGATATGATGCTTTTTTTAAAATTTCAACGCTTCCATGTGTACCCTAAAAAATGTAATAAAGAGATAACGGCCATGTTTTTTTTTAATATTCAATTAGAACTGGACAATCTACGCAAAATTTCCAATCGATCAGTGAAAACATCATCTTTCTAGAGTCTGTAGTTTCCTAGATCTCATTGTCGAAAGGATTGCCCACAAACATATAAACATAGTTTAAAAGAACTCGGAAGATGGAAGCACAACTCACATGCATTGATTTTAGAGAAGGCTTATTAAAATACAAAGGCTTTGAACAACAATTTTATATCATAAACTTTATGAAAAAGATCTTGTTAACTGATTTATTTAAAGTACTCGTACTTAAAATGTTTGTATCTGTTAAACGTGAAATCACACATAACCGTAAATGAAAGATTTGAAAGTCATAGTTATATATTGGAGCTCAGACGCTTTTAATTGCTATTGTAGCATTTTAATAGTTAGATAGCTCCACTACTATGGGACCTATCGTAACTAGCTCAAGACATCACTGAGGAACTGGTATGTGAACTATCCAAATATCCATGTTTAAGAATGCTCCAGTACTTGCACACCAATTTATAGAGAGGTAAATGGAGAGTGATCAAGTTCTCCCAAACAGCCTCTAAAAACGATTGTGCAAGTACCAGCGGTTCTGAAAGATGAATATTTGGATAGTTCACATACTAGTTTTTTCAGTGGTCTTGACCCGACTACGAACGGTCCTATAGTAGTGGAACTATGGACGTTTAAGGTTCGTTTTTTTACGTTTTCGGCACTTTATAGCTACGAAACTATGCACTTCCAACCACTGGTCCATATGAACTTTTATTTTTATTTTGATGTGAGAAATCTATTTCTAAAAGATTTTAACAAATTTTTGTAACACCCTGTACAGGGAATGATTTTTCTGTTTTCTTTGAAATAAGCTTAAAATTTAATAATGTGTCTTTAGCTATTTTCTTCTTCAGGTCTAGTTAAATGACTCTCCTTTTGAAAAATGAAAAATCATGAAGTGTCCGGCTACGCACGAAAAGAATAATGTTTACGCACAATATTTCGATATGAAGAACTAAGTAGTTATGAATGACAACGAACGCCATTGATATTTCCACACTCAATTCCCAGACCAGTCAAAATGCACCTTCTTGACTAAACTTGACCTTAAATGTCATCTGAGCTGTCACCAATCTGCTTAACGACCCCGAAAATTATAGGTTGGACATTATCTTGGTAATTCTGTACATTTTATTTTTCACCTCTTCTCACCTTTCATGCCGAGATGTTGAACTTGTATTTACATGACATCGGCGGTGTCACTAGACAACGACAATTATTCCGAAGTTGATCGTCTGCCTGGTTTTCGATCAAAAGCCTCTCTTTTTTTCGAAAAAAAGTCACAATTTAGCTCATTTTTGTTAATATTATGTTAGGTTATGTATAAATTAACTTTAAGGAGGCTTTAGTGTAAAAGATAAGAAGTGCTGTGTGAAAGATACTAACCAACTTGTCCTAGATGGCCACTAAAAAGCACGAATGCTAACTAACCTAGTCAGGGCAGGCCCGCAGCAGGGGGTTCGAGCGTTAGCGTGGGGTTGCGTCCGTAGAGAGCAGGCATGTCAGCGACGATAAGTATTCACATAAATGAGAATAGCGCAAAACATTGTATATGCCATAAAATTACTTACCGTGCGAGTTGAGGTATAGATACTATTACGACACGTTTTTATTGCTTGTATATTTCTGTCCCAAAGTAACATAACACATTACTAACGTAAATTTTGCAATTATATGAATCACTTAACTGTCGGACATTTTTATAGTTGTGTGTCATGGGTTAGCACATTGACTTCAGATACTTCATTTCACTTTCCATACTGTGGTTATTAGCTACCTTATGTTCGAATCCGTCCATACCAAGTTCTACCCTTATTAATGCATTTACCATGCGGTAATGTTAAGAAAAGTAGTTTCCTCCGCTTGCCAAATAGTTTATGTTTATAACAGCTTATTTTTTTTTAATAAACTTAAATTTCCATCTCGCTACATACTACCGGTATGTAGCACAGAAACGAGCAAATTATATATTTATTTCTGGTAAATTTTCGAACATTTTGCTAGAAACGGACGATCAACTTTGGAATTTAACCCTCGAAATCTATGAATTCGATACTAATATTGGCCATTTTCGATTATTTTTACGTTACCCCCTTTCTACTCACAGTGGTGCTAGGGGTATTTTACCTCCCAGTATATTTTTCCAGATTGCAAGTCATACGTGATTATTTACTTTCTTTCAAAAATGGATTTACGTACTGAGTTTCATATTCCTAATATGAGGACTTCGTGAGAAAGTATATTTTTCACAAATAATCTTAAAAAATCTTTATAAGTTATAATATCTTTAGAACTTCATTCTCTTTGATACAGTTACTTAGAAATGTGCCAAACCAACAGCGTGCATTTATACATCAAACAAACAAACATTCATTTATATTTAATAGTAGCTGAAGTACCCATTCTTCGCATGGAACAGATAAAATATACCTACAGTGACTCACATTAATATTCGGGCACTTGCATTGTATTAAAAGTAGGAAGGATTATGAAATAAATGGGAACCGTGTGAGTGAAAAAAATAGATATATGGATATCCATATACTTACAGAAAGAAAATAAGTACACATACGGTGTTTTGAACAAAAGAAGCATAAATAAGATACAGATACTGATGACACTGTGTATTTGCAACGTCACTTTAATATTCGGACACCAACTACTTAGATATTTTGTATCTGTTGTTTCTTGCTCGCAAAAGCTTAACTAGTACTTAGTAGGAAATACAAGACGTTTCATGACCTCCTGTAAAAGGTTGGGCATGCTTGCAACAAGTTTGTTGGTATAATGGGACGAAATGTCATCCCATGCCGCGCGGAGAGCCCTTTTCAAATCGTTTCGCGACGTTTCTTGTACGCTTTTGACCTTACGCTCTAGCTCATCCCAGATATGCTCTATATGGTTAAGGTCGGGACTCTGGGGTGGTGTTTCAAGCACTTTCGGACAATTATAGAGCAACCATTCCCGCACCACATACGCTTTATGCTTCGGGTCATTGTCCTGGTAAAATTTAAAAGTCCCCCTAATTCCTAATTTTTCAGCACTTCGGTGGAGATTTTGCCGGAGAATATCCAAATAAACTTCCTTTGACATAATCCCTTCAATAAACACTAGTTCCTCCCACTCCCGATGCAAACATACACACCCATATTATCACACTTCTTCCTCGTTGCTTTAGGGTAGGTTGAAGATTTGCAGGATCTAACTCTGCATTTGGCTTCCGCCACAACATTACCTTGCCATCGGACTGATACAGATTGAATTTAGATTCGTCTGCGAATAACACGTCATTCCATCAAGTTGCGGGCTTCTCAATATGAGCTTTAGCAAACTTAAACTCTTTTTCCCTTTGTTAATTTTACTAATAAAAGGCTTTTTCCTTGCTATTCTCCCATTAAACCCTTCGCTTCGCAACACTCGCCGCACAGTTTCAGGATGCACAGTCTTCCCTCTGTCTTCAAACAGCTCTACTGTTAATTTCGGGGCACTTAATCTGGGATTTACCTTCACTTTTCGAATCAATTTGCATTTCTCTCGATCATTCAGTTTCATAGGTCGACCTTTTTGAGGCACTGATTCGATTCAATCCTCTTTATTAAACCTTCGTACCGTGCTTTTGCAAATATTGAGTAGATCTGCAATTTCTCTGTAACAAACCTTTTGCATGGTGAAAAATTACTAACTGCCGTTGCTCAAACGTTGCGTTTGGCCCCTTCGGCCCCATCTTCCTTTTATGCTTTCCTTGGGTCACACTAACCACTAGTAACCTAAGCAGCTACACACATCCTGTCTCGGAACAACTTGAACATCAACTGGTGCACCTTTACTATCGTCGTTCGCTATTGGTAAACAAACGTCAAAACAACTGTCCGAATATTAAAGTGATATCCAAAATACGGTATACTACAACTGCATGCTTATAAAGTGGATTTAGTTTGCATAATTTAATTAACTGATAGCATTTTTCTCGATTAAACCATTGCCATTTTGCTTGTTTTCTGTTCGTTTCCCTTTTATAATTTTTTCCATGTACAGCAAGCAAATTATGTGTAATATCAATGCTGTCCGAATATTAATGTGAGTCAGTGTACGTAAATAAACTGAACAACAAAAGGAAAAAATATCAGTCATTTTCTACTACTTTCAAATATCCCGGTAAAATTCCCCTAAGACTCCCTGGTTCGAACTCTGAGAAAGAACGCCTCGCTGTGCTCGATTACATTCACAATATAGTTTCATTTATTATTATTATTATTATTTTTATTATTATTATTATTATTATTATTATTATTATTATTATTATTATTATTATTATTATTATTATTATTATTATTATTATTATTATTGGGACTACCTTTGACTAGGCCAGAGCAGGCAAAGAAGAGGACCAATATTGCTTGGTTGCCTTTTCATAGACATTTTTGAAAAAAAAATGTGTTTTAGAGGTTAGAAATTTTAACTTTAATCCCAATGTTTAAATTGCTTGTTATTTTTTGATAATGTCAAATGAGAAATATTTATTTTATATTGTTCCTATCATACTAAACATTTTGTGGGTGCTGGAGCCCCAGAGCACCCACGTAGTCGGCGCCCATGGCTGTATTTGGAAGTCAACGTCTGTATGAGTATCACCATTCATCTCAGAGACCGCGAAAACTATGGATTTGACACTAATATCGGTTATTTTGGATTATCTCGGTATCCCCCGCCGGTGATCTCCGGCCAGCATCCATATGGGGTAAATTTGGAAGTTAATGCAATCGTAGTTTCACATTGATCTCAGCGATCGCGAAAACAATGAATTCGACACTAATATCGGCCATTTTGTAATACCTTTACATGTCCCGGTAAACGTCCTTCCCTGTGACCCCTGGTTTGAATTTTTAAAAAACGCTTCTTCTTGGTGTGGGGCCTGGACCAAGGTACCCGTGACCAAAATTTGCTAACTCTCGATCCACTCGTCTGGTCCCCAGGTGCGCACACACAGACAGACAAACAAACTCTTTATTTTGTTTGTATTAGATTCCTTAAATTACATTAATTAAATATTACTATTGTATATTACAACATTTAATTTTACGGAGTAAGAATCATTGAAATATATCTGAAGACTAGATAACTAAAATCAAACAAATAAAATGGCATTTATTTCAAAGATAACAGAAATAGCATTTATCATGAAAATCAGAGGTAAAAGACAAAGATAATTGATATTCAACACCGTTAAATAAAATTATTACCAAGTGAGATGTTGAAATTTATTAATGAAAAATAAATAAGATTATTTATCTAAATTATTTCATAGAAGCGGCAAGTCTCTCCTTTCCTGTGCCATCTAACATCTTAGTTATAAATAACTAATTGTCCCTCCTATGTATTATTTTTTTTTAAAAAAAATAAAAATGTCACTAGTAGGCAGTGTAACAAAAGTAAAAAGGAGCCCGTCTCACCCAGAAAGCATGAAGAACTTTCAAGCTACGCAATGCAAGTTACGCTAACTTACCTGCAAGTTACCGCGAAGTAACTAGCTATGATCAAGTGAACTTGCAGGTGAGTCTGGAAGACAAGTTAATGCTAACTTTGCTTGCAAGCTTGCACCAAGTTAACAGCAAGCTAACTGATCATCATAAATTGAACTTGAATTAAGTTTGAACAACAAGCAGTATGCACGGATTTTGCAGCAGTTTTCACAAGTTAATATCACAGTGAGAAACATCGTATTAACACCAGTCGGGTTATTAGCCAGGTAGAAGCAATTACTTTAAAACATCCACGTGACATAATATATATGTTTTCTAAAAGTACTGGAGAGATTTGAGGAAAGTCTTCGGGACTCATCTCAAATGAAGGAAAAATTCCAACCTACACCTCTTCTCGGGAGAAAGCGGGCAACGTCTGTGGCGGCTAACGTAGGTGGGGACCGACCTACTCCCGGGATAAGGAGTCAACCTGTATCAAGTGCCAAAATCCTCGGAAGACGGATGAGCGGGTAGAGGTCACGGTACTTTCTTGTTCTTAGGAGAACTGTCCTAAGGCGGATGAACCACATGGCGATCAACGGCATGGAGATGTGGAAAGGAAGTGTGAATACTACCACATTATATTTTTCCCAGGAGGAACGAAGGAGGAGATTAAATAAATATGATGGTTTCTCCTGAGGTAAAAAAAAAAATCCGGTGGTAAAATAGTCCTCCGTTCGGATCTCCGGGTGGGGACTACTCCGGGAAGAATCATCAAAGCAGAAAATAATTTTCATTTCAACATAGGTGCCTGGAACGTACGAACTCTACGACGTGAGAGTAAACTTGAGAATTTAAAAATGGAAATGGACAAATGTAAAATGGACTGGACATAGTTGACTTGAGTGAAGTGAGATTAGCAGGAAAAAGTGAGACAGTATCGGGAAATTATAGAATATTCTATTCGGGTGACGTCAAAACCGAGAATGATGTCGTGATAGTAATGAAGAACGAACTAGCAAGAAGTGTAACCAAAGTAGAATGCTGCAGTGACCGAAAGATGTTTGTGAAACTAAGTTCAAAACCAGTGGATATTGTGATAATACAAATGTATATGCCAACAACCGACCATAATGACAATGAAGTAGAAGTAATGTAGGATGAGATTAGTAACATTTTGCATCAGGAAGGAAGAGGTAAAGTCAACGCCATAGTAAAGTCAGATTTCAACAGCGTAGTAGGAGAAGGAGCTGCGAATAAGACAATGGGACAATTTGGAATAGGTAGGAGAAACGAATGGGGTCAAATGTTGATCGATTTCTGTAGGCAACATGATCTGGTGGTGATGATCACGTGATTTAAGAAAAGAAAAAACAAGCTATACACGAGGAAAAGCCCAAAAGATCAGAAATGCTACCAAATAGATTACATTCTTGTGAGGCAACGTTTCAGGAATAGTGTACGTGATGTGAAGACATTACCAGGAGCGGACACTGATTCGCACCACAATATCCTAGTGGCGGAAGTGCAAAACTGGTTAAAGTCGATCAATAAGAATGGGAGGAGAAATCGAAAGTTGAAATTAGAGCGACTAAGAAATATCGACAGCGATGCGAAAGAAGAGATTGGAGAAAAAATTCTGTACAATGGGCGATATGGTCGAGAATGTAGAAAATAGTTGGGGAAAAGTTAAAAAGATTCTACTAGACACACTCCATAATAACATTAGTAGGATGGAAAGAGCACCGAGAAAACCATGGATAACTGAAGCGATGCTTAAGAAGATGGAGGAATGCAGAAAGGCAAAAAACACGGACATCAATGAATACAGAAGGCTGAATAATGAATTGAGAAGAGAAGTGGACAAAGCCAAAGAAAAGTACATGGAACAGATATGTGAAGAAATAATGAAACTTCAACAGTGCGGCAAATATGATGTGACGTATTAGAAAGCACAAGAATTAGGAGGAAAAACTAACAAAAACATACGCACATTTGGAATCGAAGATCAACAAGATCATGTTACTGACCATCAAGGAATCCTTAGAATTTGGGAGAAATCATAAAAGATCTCTATGATCAGAAGAATCACCCCAAAGATATTGCGATCGAAGCAGAGGAAGAGATGGATGATGAAGAAGAAAACAGTATATTGAAAAATGAAGTAATACAAGCAATCAAAGACATGCGGAGGAGACGACGACATACAAGTAGATTTGCTCAAGGGATTAGGAGACAAGGCAATGAAAGTACTGACTTCACTTACTAAGAAGATCTGCCTGAGTGGAGAATGTTCAAAGGATTTTCTTGATGTTACAATGATTGCATTACCCAAGAAAAAGGAAGCAAAGAAATGCAGCGATCACAGAACCATTAGCCTTATTTCCCACACCGGTTATTATACGCATACTGAACAGGCGGCTGGAAAGCAAGATAGAAGAGATGTTAGAAGAAGATCCGTTTGGATTCCGGAAAGGAAAAGGCAGCAGAGATGCTATTGGGTTGATGAGAATTATATCAGAACGTGTTTTTGATGTGAAGAAAGAGCGGTGTTTGTGCTTCATCGACTAGCAAAAAGTTTCCGACCGTGTCAATTAGACAAAAATTTTGACAATACTTAAAGAAATCGGAGTTAACTGGAGAGAGCAACGACTCATTCGAAACTTGTACATAGGACAACGAGTGAAGTAGCGCTTGAATGAAGGAGAAACCAGTAGTGTGGAGATCGGAAGAGGAGCCAGACAAAGATGTAGTATGTTGCCACAATTATTCAACATTTACAGTGAGTGCTTAATGAAGGAAGCATTAATGGGAATTGGAGATTTCAAGATTGGAGGGCAGATCATTAACAAGATCAGGTATGCAGATAGAAGTATAGGGATGCATGTCAATGAGAGACACACCTTCCATTGTGAAAAACCTGATTATTGCACGCTGATAGCCACACTGACATAGTGTAGTTAAGTGCCGCCATACTATAGCTCTTGGATCTAATGGTAACCAGTTTAAAACCAGAAACATACCAAAAGAAAAATGTCATTAACAGAATACAATGATACTCACAAGCAAATATTTGTTTGTATTCTGAAAAAACAGTGAACAAGAGATGATTGACAAAATGTTGACACTGAGAAACTATAGGGAATGGAGATTAACATTGAAAAATCGAAAGTCATGATAATATCCCGAGGAAACGCGCCCTTACAGGTCAGAGTAGAACAAAGAGAACTTGAAAAGGTCGAGAATTTCAAGTATCTGAGCAATATTTTGACAAGAGACACTTACTGCACCAAATAGATCAGATCAAAAATTGCCATAAAAAAGAAGCATTTAACAAAGAAAAGATCATTCTTAACTAGCAGGCTTAATATTAGATTAAGGAAGAAGTTAGTCAAGTGCTATATCTGAAGCATTAGACTATATGGTTTAGAGGTTTGGAAGTAAGAGAAGAAGAGAAGATTTGAGGGGTTTAGAAATGTGGTGTTGAGGAAGATGGAGAAGATAAAATGGACAGAGAGACTAACAAACGAAGATGTTTTAAAACGGATAGGAGAGAAGAGGACACTTCTAGCCAGCATCCTTCGTAGGAAGCCCAATTGGATTGGACACATCTTGCGAAGAAATTGTCTTTTTCATACCTCCATAGAAGGAAAACGAGGAATAGGAAGGAGAATAACACAACTAATCGATGATTTGAGAAATAGAAGAAAATATTGGGATTTAAAAGAGGAAGCTGAAGATCGAGAAAAGTGGAAGAAACATTTACAGGCCTAAATCTAAAATTAAAAGAAGAAAAAATTCTTTAGTCCAAGCGGCGCAAATCTGTCTTCAGCAGTGGGGAGCACGGGTAAGACCATTCCCATATATATTTGTGAAGTTGAAAAACAATGTTGTGGAGCATCAGAGGAGAAGAGTTGTCTTCAACGTTGAGAGGCGGGCAGATTTGAGGCTTATTCTGGGGGAAATCAATTTCATCTCACGTTCTTTTGTGGCAATCGGACGAAAATAATCTAATTTTCCCCCCAAAACGCATTTCAAATAGGATTATTGGTGGAGACAGTCCCGCTCATTTCCAAGATTGGAGGGGACATGTTCCCTCCGCCCCTCCGGGATTTGCGCCACTGTTTAGTCCCAAGACCTGCCTAAAGGCTGAAAAATTAGATTATGAACGATTATGCTGGTTAGGCTAAAGGAGACGGTGATGATGAGATCTGAGTGAAATGGTGGAATGAAGAAAGTGGGAGGAAACGGGAGAACCCCGAGAAAACCCACGAGCACGGTGTTTGTCCACCATAAAGTCCACACGACACGAGCTGAGATCGAACCAAGGACCGGAGGTGAACGCTCTGCCACTGAGCCACCTCGCCCCCTGACTGCCTAAAGGCTGAATACTTAATATATATATACTACAAGCCTGGAGGAAAAGATGAAGTTTTTACACTATTAATTAAAATTTGGCATTCTTATTGAAAAATGTCTGAATTTTTCAAATTTCAAAAGTAAATGAGAGAAAATCACTGTTAGCCCCTCTTTTGAGGGTGTAAACACAAAAGTTCACTTTCCTTAAGAGAGATTCAATCTTAAAGTTTGGAGAAAGTTTTCTCCAATAGGGTTGGTGGGTGTGTAAAGTGCAATAAGTCAAAAATCAGTGTTCTACAGAAATCGCATTTGAAAGCTCAGACATAAATCCAAAATTCGGTTTTAGGTTTCAGACATAAATCCAAAAAACAGTCTTATTTACATGAAGAGCTACAACAATAAATAATTTTCCCAAAACCAGATTTTGGATTTATATTTGAACCCTCAAATGCGACTTCTACAAAACTCTAATTTTTGACTTTACACACTTGTCACTTTACACACCCACCCGCCATTCATTGTTAAGAACTTTGGGGCATATGAGTATCATTTGTTACAAGATGCATCATCCACGATGCTAGTGCAGTCATCTCAAACATAATTTTGGATAAGTCTCTCCCTTTGGAGTGCAAGGCGCGTAAAAAAGTTAGTGAGTGGAATATTAACAAACTCCCAAATTTCATTTCGGGGACACTAGTAAGCGTCACGTTAATCACAAATTTCACAGAATTAATATTCCGATGCTCCTTGCATGTGTCAGTAACTGATATGGGGCTACAGCCCCCTTCCAAAAATCACATTAAAATTCACCATAAATATTCCTATCAGGGACAGATGGGAAGATTTTTTTTTAATTAATGTGAAATTTGTTGTTATTGTAGCAAAAAGGTATACGTTTTTGAAATCTAGAATGTTATTTTGGTAACACACCGCCGTAGGAGGGCACAGGGGTTGTGGCATAAGCATTTGGATCCTTATAAAAATTCTAAATTTTATTCTGGAGAAAAATCATCACAAATGTCACAGAATTAGTATTCTGATATTTCTTGCAAATGCCAGTGTCTGATATGGGGATACAGCATCCTCCGAAAAGTTACATTTCCGTAAATATCCTTAGCAGGGACATGCCGAAAGAAGCCATTTTCTTTGATCAATGCATGTTAAATTTGTTGTTATCGTGTTAAAAAGATATGTTTTTTTTTTTTAATATAGGATGTTACTTTGGTAACGCACCGCCTTAGGGAAGCACAGGGGGCGAATCATATGATGGTGGATGTTTATGAAAATTCCATTTTTTTCCCTGGAAATGCGAGTGTACGTCAGATTAATCACAAATGTCTCAAATTAATATTCCGATGCTCCTTGCATGTGCCAGTGATTGATATGAGGTTACAGCCCCCTTCCACAAGTGACAAAAAAATTAATGTCCTCAGCAGGGATATACCGGAGGATTTTTTTTTTTCTGTTAGTCAGTTAATGTGAAATTTGGCGTTATTATAATAAAAAGGTATGTTTTTTTTTCAAATCTGTAATGTTCTTTTAGTAACAGGGAACAAAGGGCACGGATGGTATTTTTTGGCTTTGGAGGCAAAGGGGGTCGAGGGATTAAAAATTCCTAATTTTATTTTGGGAGTGCCATTGAGCATGAAATTAATCGCAAAGCGCACAATATTAATGCTATTTCCATGTACCAGTGACTGATATTAGGCTACATCTCCCTTTGATAAAACAATAGAATTCCAAGATGAATGTCCTTACGGAAGGATCTACTGACAGAAACTAAATATTTTTTTCATAATTAAAGTGAAATTTGGCATTATTGTCGAAAAATGTTTGTTGAGGAAAAAAGTTAAAGCGACAATAGGATAATACTCATATGTTGAACTCTTTTAGTGACATCAACACAAAATTCCATTACCCTAATTTGAGTTTCAATGTAAAATGCGGAAGCAGATTTTTCTAATTATTATTTATAAGAATTTTGCTGTAAATTATCAGTTTTAGTAAGAAAATACGATAACATTCCTCTTCTTGCTCCTCCTCTTTCATCTATGATGATACATACGTTTCTAATTTTATTATGCCCACTTCTCTTTGTAAGGGAAGATAGGCGGCAAGAAATAGTCAAACTTTTTGTTATTGCCCATGAGCGTTGAAATAATTGGAAATATGACAAAAATTAATGCTCAGAAGTTACTTCCATGTGCCAGTGACCACTTCGGGCTTCTATTCCTCCTTCCTGGTCCCAAAATCATTTAAAAATCAACGACACTTTCTTTTATTATCTTCCATGCTCCTTTTTGGTCCATTCAGAATGCAGGCTTGCAGGCTCTTCTATTTTCTTCCAGGCTCCTATTGGCCCATTCAGAATGCAGGCTTGCAGGCTCTTCTATTTTCTTCCAGGCTCCTATTGGCCCATTCAGAATGCAGGCTTGCAGGCTCTTCTATTTTCTTCCAGGCTCCTATTGGCCCATTCAGAATGCAGGCTTGCAGGCTCTTCTATTTTCTTCCATGCTCCTTTTTGGTCCATTCAGAATGCAGGCTTGCAGGCTCTTCTATTTTCTTCCAGGCTCCTATTGGCCCATTCAGAATGCAGGCTTGCAGGCTCTTCTATTTTCTTCCATGCTCCTTTTTGGTCCATTCAGAATGCAGGCTTGCAGGCTCTTCTATTTTCTTCCAGGCTCCTATTGGCCCATTCAGAATGCAGGCTTGCAGGCTCTTCTATTTTCTTCCAGGCTCCTATTGGCCCATTCAGAATGCAGGCTTGCAGGCTCTTCTATTTTCTTCCAGGCTCCTATTGGCCCATTCAGAATGCAGGCTTGCAGGCTCTTCTATTTTCTTCCAGGCTCCTATTGGCCCATCCAGAATGCAGGCTTGCAGGCTCTTCTATTTTCTTCCAGGCTCCTATTGGCCAATTCAGAATGCAGGCTTGCAGGCTCTTCTATTTTCTTCCAGGCTCCTATTGGCCAATTCAGAATGCAGGCTTGCAGGCTCTTCTATTTTCTTCCATGCTCCTTTTTGGCCCATTCAGAATGCTGGCTAAGAGATGTGTGTTTACGAAGCATTAGAACACTAAACTTCCATGTCCGAATCATACGTTACCGTCCCACCGTAAGCTGATTTCAAACAATGTCAACAATCGTTTGTTTCGTAAAACACACTCTAATTCATGACTCAACTTCTTGTTCATCTGCACTGACAACAATTTCAGATCTTTTCTTATCCTAACACATGAACGGTTTACGACTTAACGTGTTGATAGTTCAATAACAGTTCGTGTCTGTAATCAACGTCTGGGTTAAGTCGACTTCTTCGAAAATGCACATTACATAGCACGTGAATCTGAGGAGTAAACTGGCTTAATTATATGAGAATTGCTTGTTGTTTCCACTATACTTTAAGAGTGCATTCATACTGCGGTGTTCTTCTATCATGCAGTCTTTAACTCAGAATCAGCGTGCAAATATATTTGAATGGTACATTTTATCAAAGAAATCTGCAAAAGCAACAACATAACATATAGTTAAAGAATTCGGACTAAAAGTGCGCGATGTGCAAATTCACCATGTGTACGAACAGTTAGACAGCAATTGTTTTCACACTGCCCAGCTTGCATCTAAAATAGGTGCAGGAAGACCTCCAAGCGTAACTACAGAAGAAACAAAAAGGTAAGTACAGTAGAGCGTTAATTATCCGAACGTCGGTCAACCGAACGACCGCTTAACCGAACTGTGTACTCGCTTGCACCTGTTACTCTCCCACCCTACCGTCCATCATCCCCCTCACTCCCAAACCAAGTTTCCCACAGTAGTCGCCGCACTGAGCCACCGCTGGCGGAACATTGCTTCTAATGGGGCCTTCATAAGGCGCTGCTGACCGGCCAAGCCGCCAGTCGCTGTGTTTCAACAATCAGCACACTTCTGTCGGTAGGGATGCATTCGAGTCGAGTCGAGTCGAGATTTAAGCCTGTCTCGACTCGTCTCGAGAAAATGTTGACTCGACTCGTGTCTCGACTCGAAAATATGTTTCTGTCTCGACTCGTGTCTCGACTCGACAGTCTCTGTCTCGACTCGACTCGAATTCGAGTCGAGACGTCTCGAAATTCGAGTCGAGACAAAATATACGAGTTAAAATATACGCACACATCAGCCAGAATATTATGACTACCTACCTTATTGTCAGTGTGTCCAACTTTGGCACGGATAACAATGGACGCAATGATCCTTGAAAGGTCACTGGAGAGAGTTGATTGGTACACATAGGCAAGGGCGCCGATTTTTCTGTAAATGTGGGGGGGCATTCAGATGCAGAAGGCATATGAGGATTTTAAGACAAATTGTATTCAAATTATGCCAAATATTGTATATTCATAAATAGAATGCGGGGGCTCACATGAGCTTTGGGGGTGCCCGGGCCCCCTCGGCCCCCCAGGATCGGCGCCCTTGCACACAGGTCATCTAATTCCCGTAAATTCCGGGAAGAGGGGCGATGCGCTCTGAAGTCATGTTCAATCACATCCCATTTGTGTTCGATTAGGTTCAAATCAGGCGAGTTGGGCGGCCAGCACATCACTTGGAACTTGTCCCTGTGTTCCTCGAACCACTCCATCACAATCCTGGCCTTGTGATATGGTGCATTATCTTTTCGAAAAATGCCACTACCGTTGGGAAACATGGTCGTCGTCTGCAAGCAGTGTGTGATACGCCTTGGCCGTCATGGTGCCTTGCTCGAGCTTCACTAGACACATAGATGCTCACGTGGATGTTTTCCGGAGCATAATTAAGCCACCGCCAGCTTGTCTCCGTCCCGCAGTACAGGTGTCAAAGAACTGTTCTCTTGAAACACGACGAATTCGCACCCTCCCATCGTCATGATGAAGAAGGTATCGGGATTCATCAGACAATGCAACGCTCTGCCACTGTGCCAAGGTTTAATGACGATGGTCATGTGTTCATTTCAGTCGTAGTTGCCGATGTCGTGGTGTTAACATTTGCACATAGATGGGACATGGGCTTCGGAGGCCCATCGTTAGGGGTGTTCGGTGCACTGTGTGTTCAAACGCACTTGTACTTTGCCCAGTAATAAAGTATGATGTTAGTTCTGCCACAGTTCGCTGCCTATCTTGTTTTACCAGTCTGCCCAGCCTATGACGTCCGACATCTGTAATGAGGTGGGGGCGCCCAACCCCTCGACGTTTGGACGTCGTTTTCCCTTGGTTTCGCGACTTGTTGAAGACACTCACCACAGCACTCCTCGAACATCCGACAAGTCCTGCAGTTTCCGAAATTCTCCTGCCGAGTATGCGGGTCATTACAACCTGCCCTCGGTCAAACTCAGATCGCGGGCCTTCCCCATTCTACACACGACCAGCACTCTCACTGATACTACATGCACCGTACGCGTGACTGACTAGCAGGCATTCGTCGGCAGGTGACACAGATATCGCCTGGACGGAAATTATATCGATAGTAGGTTGGTAGTCATAATGTTCTGACTGATCAGTACATACTAAATAAATTTAAAATGTAGGAAATTTTCAACATTCTGATTAACTTGCAGGAAATTTCACAATGAAAAGAAGCAACTGACTTGGACAAGACAACGGTTAGTTGATGGGGCAATCTTTTTTTCTGGTCTTTGAGGTGTGAGCTTTGACCATGCCTTGTGAAATTTTGATGTTTGGTGCTCATCAGTCGCGCTTCCATTTTTTTCTAATTGTTCCAGTTCATGATAATTAACAATACATTGCGCAGTTCGAATACATGTTCACGTTTTCATTCAATCCAACTCAAGCCGCTTCAGATACTATAGAGTTGTATTTGTTTACGAAGAATTAATTGCGTATTAGAAATACACCCCAACAAAACATTCTGCGTGCTCATCTGCTCAGTATTCAAGGTTTTAATTACAACCTGAATTGTTAAAATCCGAACGTAAGTTGCATTAGATATCTAAGCAGTTCCTAGTCTATGGATAATTCAAGCAATGCTAATTAAGGTCTTTCTAGCAAGCACTTCTGCTGTTCATAAACCTTACGCATTGGAGTAGGAAAAAAAAGAAAAGAAAAGAAAAGAAAGAAAGAAAGAAAGAAAGAAAGAAAGAAAGAAAGAAAGAAAGAAAGAAAGAAAGAAGTAAAATTGGTAATTTTGCAACCGTGACTCACTCGGGCTCATGCTCTCTATCCTCAATGAAGCTCGCGTTCGCTAATCTCAATGAGGATCACACTAGTCAAGTTTCTCACTAATTCGAGCTTGAGCTTGATATTTACTGTGAAATTCTCTTCAGCTCGATCGCGTAATGCCACACGTCCTTTCTTGTTTTTACATTTGTCTCCCCATTTTCGATTTATACGGGTGGCCGTGGACTTTTCAATTAAGTTTTTGTTTTCATTTTGACCCGCCGCCATTTTGCACAGGGTTGTCGTAGAGAGTCGAGACTTGCTCCATTTTCCTTCATTTTACAACAGATTTCAAACGATGTGCTACTTAACCCCCCTTGCCATTTGAAACTTTTTAGTTGGATCCCGTCTGGGGCCCTGCGGGGAACCCTGAGGCAAACTTTTTACTCCAAAAAAGTGTGGCCTTGAAAATGATGGGATACATGTTCACCGAGTTTTCCATTTACCCAATCGTTTCCGAACAAATGACTCGGTTCAAACTATTCTAGCAGGTAATTTCCTAGCTATGGCTTTTTTAAATATCTAGAAATTGGCCATGTTTTGGGCCAATATCACGGGAACGGTAAGCCATAGAGATATGATATTGGTGGTAATCAATCCCTAATAGAATGCTAAACATTTTTGTCCTGATATTAATTGGTGGCCACTGGCCAACTGGCCATTGGCCAAACCACTGGCCAGTTGGACAGTGACTACCGGTTACTATTGGTACCAAAATGTTTACCATCCTTTTAGATATTGATCAACACCAATATGATCTCTCTATGACTTACGGTTCCCGATATATGGCTGCTTAAATTTCTGTAAATCGGTCATTTTTTGGCCACTATCTTGCGAACGGTTAGATTGACGCGAAAAATTTAATCATTTTGTCTAATAGTTTTTGATGCTCTATCTAATGCAGTGTACAAAATTGAAAAAATTGCAAATAACAGACAGACGGACAGATAGACACACAGAATAGAGAATTCAGTAACGAACTTTTTTAAGTTCGTTGAATATGTTGTAACTCACGATATCCCGCCCGGTGACACGTATAACTTCGGGATTCGTCTAGTTATAACATATCCAATGCGAACACAATTGTCTCGTTCGGATCTCACAAGGGAACCTTCCGAAGTGGCCTATGCCAATTGAAAGAGCTGTAACAGAGATGAGCATTCCCAAAAAATTAGCTGCCCATAGCAATAGGCTCAGGAAATATAAGGGGTGGAAGTTCGGGAAACAGCAAGGCTGGACAAGGGGGAAAAGTGCAAATTCCACAAAAAAAAAAAAAAAGGAGGGGGGCACGGTAAAATACAATGCTGACAAGTGATGTATAGAAAGAGACTTGCCACAATAGGGAACAAATGAAGGCCACCAGTGGGGTTAACAGTGTTGCCAACTGCAATGAAAAGTACATGTTTTGCAAAGAGCACTATATGAAGTGAGTGCAATATTCAGTGTCAACCTGTCATGTAGAACATAAGATATGGCGTGTCTAATCAGTGGTACAATCTAACAAAAGAAAATAGAAAAAACAGAAGTACGAAAAATACGGAAAAAACGGAGTTGGCCATAATGCGCCACATTTGATCAGGGGCTGTACATATTAGAATGAACAAAACAAGAAGCACCGAATATGCAGGAAACCGACGTACCTAGAGTCGAAAAGAAAAACGAGTTCCAAAGTTGGCAAGACTGGCCATGGACATCCAGACAAGTCTAATATAGTTAGGCCACTCGCTTCAGAAAAAGAAAATTCCGGCAACAGGCATCACTCGGAATGCATCAATGTTAGAGTGATTGAGGCAATGTCAAGTCGGGGAACATGAAATGGTTGGGTTGAGCCAATAACCGATAATAGAAGTAGTGAACATTATGTCATGGTTGGGTCGTATGTGGGAATATACCATCAAACTTTGTGACCTGAAAGATTTGCGAAACGAACAAAAATGTGACGGATCCAGTTGTCCAGGAATGTACCAATGTCAGGGGGTGATAAAAGTCTGTGAGAGGCAAGTGCCCCCAGGATCCCCAACATAGGACCCCAGGAGCCAACTTCAAATTTTCAAATGGAAACAGGGACCGAGTGTTACCTCTCTCGATTGATCATGGAATGTGCAACAACATATATAGGAAACATTTGCTATATGAAGCATGTTTTTCAAAATGGCCGCCACAAATATGTGCTGTCTTAACATGGCATCGAACAATGTGATCTCAAATTGCTGCGAAGCGAAAAGAGATGTTGCAAATCGAATTGCACAGGAATGTACTCATGTCGAGGGCCAAGAGAACTTTGTAAGAAGCAAGTCCCCCAGGGCCCCCATCATAAGGCTCAAGGGGGTCAACCGCAACATTTCAAAGCGGAACAGGGGCGGATGATATTTCTCTGGATAGATACAACCCCGTCTATTAAAAAAAAAAAAAAAAAAACATTTGCTATATGAATATGAAACAGATGTCAGGCAAGGACAACTAGCGGTGTTTCCCATATGATCAGACGATGACTTATTTATGGCACGAGCCATAGTAGAAGGCGGCTTAGTTGAAGAAACTACACCCTCTCAGTAACCTAAATTGCACGAAAATTTCCAAAGCAGGTTCATTGACCTGACTACCGCATGTTGCCCACTTTGTCCAAGAGCGGGATGGTTTGTTTCTAACTTTTCTACCGAAAAGCATTTGTCTGGAATGGTGTTTCGGAGACAATAAAATAAAGAAAATATACTAGGCAGAGAGAGAGCAGGGAGGAGGGAGTGTACCAATTATTCTTTCCTCTAAACCAGCGTTTCCCAACCTTTTTCAACTTGCAGCACACTATGGGTGTAACATGGATTCTCGCGGCACATTATAGATATTATTATTTGTAAATATAAAACACACTGGTATTTTTTTTTCTTTGATTACTGATCTCCTTCGCACAGAAAAGAAAGCTCGATCACTGAGTTTTCCTCGTGGTAAATCACTATGCTTATTTTTCATTCTAATTTAAAAGGAGAAAACAACTGCAATGAAATGTTGGACTCAGGTTATTAAAAATACGCTTACTCTTTCGAAAACTGTATCCAACCTTTTACTAAGAATGAAGATCATTAAATAACGAACGAACAAATAAATCTATTTTACTTTTAAAACACAAATGTAAATAATTTATCGAAAGGATTGAATGATATTTTAAATTTTCAAGTTACGAAATAGTCTGTAACGATAAAGAAGCAATAATGGTCATAACAATAACAAATACTTTTTTCAACATTAGAAATGTACAGAAAAGTAACACGGCATGAAACTTAAAATTGTAGATTCATAGTAGAGGTTCATAGTAATGTGCAATACAAATATACATTTTCCCCTACGTTTTGCAATTTGATTGCTATAGAATTAATAATTTTGTTTTGATATCCTCGCGGTACATCAGTGGCCCATTCACGACACACAAATGTCGCGGTATTTTCACTGCTAGCTTCTCATTTTAGACAGGTATATTTACAACAAAGGGGGGTAGCGTGCACCTTTGCACCCCCTTAAATCTGGCCCTGTCCAGAAGTTATGTAGCCCTATATCGTTCATGGAAATAAAAACACAATAGTTATAACTATGCTAAATTACTATAGACTGCCAATTGCTCATTCAGAGAATTTATGATGTTCACTTTATTGCAATGTTCTTATACAGACTAGATATAGGCTACGGATAATAGTTTTATACAAACTAGATAATCAATTATTATTATTATTATTATTATTATTATTATTATTATTATTATTATTATTATTATTATTATTATTATTATTATTATTATTATTATTATTATTATTATTATTATAATATTTGAAGTACAATCAAATATCACGACATTAATTACTAGTTTTAATTAACTGAATTGAGCTGAAAATTAGATCTTGATCTCGGAAGATTAACTATTAAATTTATACGTTCTGTACCTTTCTAAAGTAATAAATGCTGGAATTGGTTTCAAGGCTGTTCCTGAGTGAATAATTTCTTCATAATAATATTAAAAGTTTTAGAAAAATTTTCGAGACATTCGAGTCGAGTCGAGATTTTTATGAGCTGTCTCGACTCGACTCGTGTCTCGACTCGAAAATTCGAGTCGAGAAACACGTTTGTCTCGACTCGTCTCGAATTTTACAAAGTGTGTCTCGACTCGAATCTCGACTCGAATTCGAGTCGAGTCGAGTCGAGATTCGAGACATGTCTCGACTCGTGCGCATCCCTATCTGTCGGTTTGGCACTGGCTGTAGAAGTAGCGGCAGTATCAAAGCTGTTCTCAGCAACAGCTGCGCCAGCTTAGAGTTGAGGCGTGCCGCTCCGCGCATGGCAAATAAACATGTACAGTTCGATTATCCGAACAAACCGGTTTTCCGAACACCCATGTCCCCCAATTACTTCGGATAATCGACGCTCTGCTGTATTATCATCTGTTACTAGTTCGCCGCGGAAACTCCTTGCTTGTCGAAGCTTAGACATAAATATTTCGAAAGCCATGCTACAAAGAATTTTAAGGAACTTGAAGGTAAAACCATACAAGGTCCGAATGGTTTCTGAGTTGTGTGCAAGTGCTTCCGGTTCATCGTGTTTATTTCTGTATCTGTTTCATTGAGAAGTTAAGTGAAAACTTTACGTTCTTGTTTCAACTGATGTTTTGCGACGAAGCAAAATTCTTAAATGGTTCAGTGTTCTCATCACATGCAAGATATTGAACATTGATGCAACCGAACGTGAGGTCAGAAGTGTCAATGGACAAACAAAGAATAATGGTTTGGTGTGGCATAATTGCTACTGAGGTGATAGTTCATTTCTTTTTTGATGAAACTGTAACAAAGGCATCATACCAAAAACTACCAACAAGGAGACTTACGGAAGTGTCACTCTCCGATTTGAATAAAATTTCGCATACTTTTAGAACATATTTATTGATCTAGAAAAGGCTTTTGACCGCGTGAATTGGGAATTGTTGTTGGGAGTTCTAACGAAGATAGGGTTGGAATGGAAAGATAGAAGACTCATAAGAAACTTATACATGAACCAACAAGTAAGTGTTAGGATAGGGGAAGAACTGACGGAAGAGAGTGCAATTGGAAGGGGAGTTCGACAAGGATGCTGCCTCTCGCCAACACTATTTAATGTCTATCTAGAAGAGATAGTGAAAAAGAGCCTACATGATGATGATGGCATTTCGGTAGGAGGTAGAATGATTAGATGCATAAGATTTGCAGACGATATGGCGCTTGTTGCCGAATCTGAAAAGAAAATCAATAAAATATTAGAAAAAATGAGAAAGGGCTTTGAAGAATATGTGATGAAAATAAATGTTAGAAAGACAAAAGCCATGGTGATTGGAACGAAGGGGTCTGTGTCAAATATAAAAGTAGGAGGGAAGAAAATAGAACAAGTGAATAGTTTTCGATATCTGGGTAGTATTCTTAGCAATAACATGAAGTGCGAACGTGAAATAAAAGCAAGGATAGGAATGGCGAAAGAAGCCTTTAGGAGGAAGAAAAGTCTGTTTTGTGGGACCTTGAATAAAGAGTTGAGAAAAAGACTCATAAAATGCTTCGTGTGGAGTGTTGTACTGTATGGGGCGGAAACGTGGACATTACGTAAAGGTGATGAAAATCGACTGGAAGCCTTCGAAATGTGTGTGTGGAGAAGAATGGAAAGAATTAGTTGGGTCGAGCGGAAAACGAATGAGAGAGTGTTAGAAATGGTGGGTGAGAAAAGAACACTTTTGGATATTATTAGGAAGAGGAAGAGAAACTGGTTGGGGCATTGCCTAAGAAGAGATTGTATCATGAGGGACGTCCTAGAGGGTATGGTGGTGGGAAAGAGAGGGAGGGGGAAGGGAGATTACAATTAACGGATGATATAAAAACAGAAAGATCATACGCAAAGACGAAGAAGTTAGCGGAGGACCGTGGAGCATGGAAGCTTCTCAGCTGCGACAAGTGACCTGCCAATAAAGGCAGAATACCGATGATGATGATGATGATGGTGTAGAACATCGAAAAATAATCGACACGTATTTTTTTTTATTTCGGCATTGGTGCGGGTTTAAGGGTAGAAACCATTCTTTGAACGTTAAGGGTGGTATCCAACCGTAGGCAGAAAACAATCATGCCAGGGGAGGGTTAGAAGAGCTGATACGGAATCTGGTGTAAGGGCCGCGGTGGCTCAGTGGTAAAGCGTTCGCCTCTGGTGCATTGTTTCCACGGCTTGATCCCAGCTCCCGCCAAGTGAACTTTGTAATGGACAAACAACGTGTGCATGGATTTTCTTGTGGTTCTCCTGTTTCCTCCCACTTTCTTTATTCCACTATTTCATTCATTTCTCAACATTGCTATCTCCTTCAGCCTAGCCGGCATAACCATGGGACGTAAAACTTATAGCTTCATTTCATTTCATTTCAGAATCTGATGTCAAAATTACAAAATTCAAAATGGCGGATACACTATGGTAATTACAATTACTAAAACTCTTCTGGTTTGAAATGCTCTGCAGTTAGCCAAGAACAATTATAGTTGGCAGAGGTTACTGCGAGAAGGTTCCAGACCGATTTGAAACTCCTTCCTGTACTTATTTTAACGGGATGCTTGATTCAAGTGCGTGTGTGTACCTCTCACTGTCTCACTATTCGGGGTGCTTATTTAAAGGGAGTTCCCTCGCCTCTCACTATTCGGGGTGCTTATTTAAAAGAGTTTCCTTGCCTCTCACTATTCGGGGTGTTTATTTAAAGGGAGTTCCCTTGCCTCTCACTATTCGGAGTGCTTATTTAAAGGGAGTTCCCTCGCCTCTCACTAGTCGGGGTGCTTATTGATAGTGATTTTAGTATATTTGGGTCACGTGTTAAGCCTTGAAGAACGTATTGAGCGAAAGATTCAGCCTCTTGATGTGTTCTTCTATAGCCCTTGGGAAAACTTCTTGAGACATTTTTCTGACATTGTCCTTCTCTACAACTATAACATAAATTTACATCTCCGTAATAATATAATTAAGATCCAATCACTGATTCATCTCTCACTATTCTTCTCCTGGATTTGCAAATCTTATTAGGTATGCGTCGTACAAAAGCGGCTATTTGAAAGAATAGCCACCTGCGTTTGAAAATCCCGTAATAATTTGTTTCAAATATTGTGCAATAGTTTGCGATTTGTGCACAGTTATTGCTGTAATAAGATGTGCGTGGTGTAAACTCAGTTTATGCATCACACACTTTTTTTACAGAATAATATCACTGTAAAAAGTTTTCTCAACAAATTCATAATTATAAGAATTGAGGATATATGAAGTTTTGACATAGTGACAGGCGAGGGAACTCACTATAGACAAACACTCCGAATAGTAAGATGCGAGGGGACTCACTATAAATAAGCACCCCGAATAGTTAGAGATGCAGACTCACTTTGATCAAGTAACCCGTTAAAATAAATACGGAAAGGAGTTTCAAATTCGTCTGCAACTTTCTCGCAGTAACCTCTGCTAACAATAATTGTTTTTGGCTAACTGCAGAGCATTTCAAACCAGAAGAGTTTTAGTAATTGTAATTACCATATTGGATCCGCCATTTTGCATTTTGTAATTTTGATGTCAGATTCTGAATTAGCTCTCCTAATTCCCCCCCCCTCCTAGTGGTATGTTTTCTTCTACATTAAATGACGTTCAAATGGTAGTTTCTACCCTTAAACTCGCACCATTGCCGAAATAAAAAAAATACGTGTCGATTATTTTTCTATGTTCTACAAGTTTGCAAAGCTTCATTCAAATCGGAAAGTGACACTTCCTTAAGTCTCCTTGTAAGAGGGAAAATATTTGCTGAACTTGATCGTTTGAATTTAGGTCAAAGTGATGAATTATGGTTCATGCAAGATGGAACACCACCGCATTGCTCAAATACGACTATAAATCTTTTGAGAGAGAAATTTGAGGAATGGCTTATTTCTATGGGGTCAAATGTCGAACGCCCACCTACAAATCTAGATTTTACACCATGCGACCTTTTTTCTTGTAGGGATTCCTAAAACAAATTGTCTATCAAAAATCATGTAACAATGTAGATGACTTGAAACAGAGGATTGTCCAAAGTGTGGAGATGATTACTCCAGATATGTTGGAGAAGATGTTCACAGTGGCTTTAGTAAATCGCAGTAATGTCTCCTTCAGTAGGGTATACTGAATAAAAGTAAGTTGATTTTATGAGTTTTACATTTACGTTAATGATATTTTTACACAATTAATGATAGAAGAGCCAAAAAGAGTTGTTTTCAAGAAAGAATAATTTTCAACAACTGACTCTTACTCCTCGCGAGGCATTTGTTTCTACTACAACCCAGGCCCGTATCCACGGGGCTCTAGAGAGGACCACCCCCTAAATTTTTAGTGCCGTCCTAAAATTTTCAGGGTAGGCGTGAAAATGAACTATAATATGGTTGGATCGAAGCTCTTTAACTTCTACCGGGCACCACCTACATTTTTGGACTAGCTACGGGCCTGCTAACAACGGTGTGTCCATAGGATATGATTTCTTGACGTGTTTACATGTGCAATACATACGAGTATATTGTTGTGTGGGAGGTTGGATGATACGGTTATTATGCAAGAAGTAGGAAACATATATATGCTTTTTACAAATAAAGCAAACAATATTGAAACTTAAAGCTCACCTGCTAACTTTTAATTTTTAAAATCTTATTTTTCATTAAAGTTTTTTGCGAAGGTTCCTGCGACATTTTCCATTGTCATTCTGTTCCATTTCGAGCTGGTTCTGCTTAAATATGTAGAAAATACGTGAATGATTTGTGTGTGTGTGTGTGTAGAAAATACGTGAGTGATTTGTCCTAATGGAACTTTAAAAATACAAAATTCTTTGTTTATATTCCAGTGAAGCCATAACAACAAAGCTATATGCATAATCAGTTATACTGACAGAAGATATTCATTTACATTAGATTCGAGATCTTTTTTTTTTTTTTTTTTTTTTTTGCAATAATGACAAATTACATATTAATTGACATATTCATCTTCTTCCCGTATGTCCCTGCTAAGTATATTTTTCGGATTTTCTGTAATGTTCGGAAAGGGGACTGTAGCAACATATCAGTCACTGGGACATGCAATGAGCATCGGAATACGAATTCTGAGACATTTGTGATTAATCTCACGCTCATTGGCATTTTCAAAACAAAAATTGGAATTTTCATAAAGATCCACCATCTTATGCTTCCCCCCCCCCCATCTTATGAAATTTTACATTACTTGATTTTTAAAAATTGCTTCTTTCGGTATGTACCTCCTAAAGACATTTATGACGATTTTTATGTGATTTTTAGAAGGGGAGTTGTAGACTCATATCAGTCACTGGCACATACCAGGAGTATCGGATGCTCCTTGACATTTTCAGAACAAAATTTAAATTTTTTATAAAGATCCAAGTGCTTATGCTACGCCCGCCACGCCCCACTAAGGCGGTGTGTTACCAAAATAACATTCTAGATTTCAAAAATGCATACTTTTTTACTACAATAACAATAAATTTAACATCAATTGGCAAAAAATATTTTTTCGTATGTCCCTGCTAAGATATTTATAATAAATTTTGTGTGTGATTTTTTGTAAGGGGTGCTGTAGTCCCATATCAATCACTGGTGTATGCAAAGAGCATCGGAATATTAATTCTGCAAAATTTATGATTAATCTGACGCTCACTGGAATTTTCAGAATAAAATTTGGAATTGCTATAAACATCCACTATCATATGTTTTCCCCCTCTGCTCCCCTAAGGAGATACGTTACCAAAGTAACATCTCATATTAAAAAAAAAAAAACATCTTTTTCCACGATAACAACAAATTTAACATTCACTGATGAAAGAAAATGGCTTCATCTGGTATTTCCCTGCTAAGGATATTTATGGGGAACTTTATTTATTTATGGGGAACTTTTAATATGACTTTTGGAAGAGGGCCTGTAACCCCATGTCAGACACTGGCATATGCAGGGAACATCGGAATATTAATTCTGTGAAATTTGTGATTAATGTGATGCTTACTAGCGTCCCCAAAATAAGATTTGAGAATTTGGTAATACTCCACTCACCACCTTTTTATGTCCTTTGCCCCCCAAAGGGGGAGACTTACCCAAAATTATGTTTGAGATGACTGCACTAGCATCGCGGATGATTGTTATTGTATTTTGTAACAAATAATACTCATATGCGACAAAATCTTATTGGAGAAAACTGCTTCCAAAATTTAACACTGAATCTCCCATAAGGAAAATGAACTTTTGTGTTTACACTCCCAAAAGAGGAGCTAACCAGTGATTTTCTCTTATTTACTTTTGAAATTTGAAAAATTCAGACATTTTTCAGTAAGAATGCCGAATTTCAGATTAATAGTGTGAAAACTTCATCTTCTTTCAGGGCTTAGAAAATTACACGAATTATGGAACAGAATATATATATATATATATATATATATATATATATATATATATATAATTATTTTTTTAAGTATTCTGCTTTTGGGCAGGTCCTGGGACCAAAGAGTTTTTTTTTTTTTTTTCAATTTTAGATTTAGGCCTGGAAAGTTTTCTTCTGTTTCTCAAATCATCGATTAGTTGTGTTCTTCTTCTTTCTATTCCTCGTTTCCCTTCCATCTTTCCTTCTATGGAGGTATGAAAAAGACAATTTCTTCGCAAGATGTGTCCAATCCAATTGGCCTTCCTACGAAGGATACTGGCTAGAAATGTCCTCTTCTCTCCTATTCGTTTGCTATAGTTTTCTGTTGACGGTTATGCTTTCAACTACGAGTATATTTTTGACATTAGTATTTTATTATATATAATCTTTTTTTGTGGGGTTTATTTGTTCCCATAAATGGAAAAGGTTCAGAATACCAGTTGACACAAATTTAATATAATTCAAAGTAACTAACACTGACATTTATGTTTATGCTTCTAGGTTAAAAAAAAAAAAAAGTGAAACTATCCGACATAATGAGATGTTCATGAGACGCCTTTCGGATATCTTAATGAAGTCCATTTGTTTGCCAATGTTCCAGAAATGAAACTTCCTGTGGGACTTTCTGGCTTTTGAGGGATATTTACAGGACGACTTTCGGGGATTCCAAATATCGTCCTCCGTCAACATGTCCCACTGAAATCAAATCACTGTAGATATTTTTATTACCCTTAAAGTTTCTATTGGAAGCCAGAATATGTTGGATAGGTATGAAATTTTTGGAACATCTAAAGAACGTCCCGTAAGCATGTTATATGTGGACTTACAAAGATACAATCATAGTGCCAGCACCAGAAACTGTCCAAATTTCTTGCGTACCATCACTAGTATTGCAGGCGAGCATCGACGCAGGAGAAGAATTTTGTCAGAATCATATCTAAGGTGGGGTAAGTAGGACACTCGCCCTGAGCATCACTGATAGTGGAGGGCAAAATACATGCCGTACAGATGGCTAGACTTAATATCAGTTGTTTCACCTGTTTGTGGAAATGGTTCATCTAAACCTTTTTTTTTTTTTTCAGTTAGTTGGGATCGGCTTTACGGATTGCTGTCCTTTACTTGTTTCTATCTTGTGTCATATCCGCTGTGACGCCACGATCAACCAATCTCCTCACTTCTTTGACCGGCCTCGGGGTCGTTTTCTATTGAATTCTCTACCATCCACTCGATGAGCTACGTATTCCAAAGGTATTCTTCTTACATGCCCAAACAACCTTAGTCTACTTTCTTGCAGTTTTTCTACTTCTGATCTATCTTTACTCTTTCCTGGATCACTTCATTCTTAATTTTGTCCTTCCATCTCACTCCACACATACACCGCAACATCTTCATCTTCGCAACACACAATTTCTGTCCCCCTCTCTTCTTCGTCTTCCAACATTTCGCTCCGTATAAAATGACAAATCTCACTACTGTTTTGTAAACATTTCCTTTAAGGCGTATTGGTATCCTACAGTCATACAATATGCCTGCCGTTTCTCTCCATTTTGTAAAACCGCTGCTAATAATGCTGTTTACATCTTCTTTCTGGCATTTTCCTATAGTATTAATCCCAAGTACTTGAATTTCCTTGGGGGCCGCGGTGGCTCAGCGGTAGAACGTTCACCTCTGGTGCTAGGGGTTCCGGGTTCGATCCCAGCCCTTGCCAAGTGAACCTTGTGGTGGACAAACACCGCGTGCGTGGATTACCTTGGGGATCTCCCGTTTCCTTTTACTTTCTTCATTTCATCCATTACTCATCATCACCGTGTCCTTTAGCCCAACCGGCATAACCATGGGACATAAAACTCAAAGATTTCATTTCATTTCATTTTTGAATTTCCTCATCATTACCACTTGTTCTTCGTCCAGTCGTATTCTTGTATTCTCTATTACATTTTTAAGTATTCTGTCTTGTTTCTGCTAATTCTCTTTGCTCTCCAATCCTCTCTCCAAACATCTAATTTCTCTTTCAGTGCTGCCTTGGTGTCAATCACCAACACAATGTCATCCGCAAATGTCATATTCTAAGGTTCTAATTCTGGGATATCCTTTCTAAGTTGGTCGATGGTCGACCATAATTGCAAAAAGGTATGGGCTACGACTAGATCTTTGATGAAGTCCCACTTTAACTATGAACTCTTTTGTTATTCCACATGTGCTGTGCACTCCTGTTCTACATCCATTATACATACCTTGAATTTTACAGATGTATGTGTTCGGAACACGCTTCTTTAGTGAATTCATTCTCCTTTTCTTAATTTTCCTGATCTCACTAAATTGACCTTACCTCTTCCTCTGGCACATTTTAAGTTCGTTGCACTTATTATTCTTAACTGAAAGCTTACTGTCGGTCGCGTCCTAATAATATGGTGCCACGGTGTGCCTCGTCTTGATTCCTTGAGCTGATGACAACATTCAAATCACCATTTTATTCGTATTAATAATTATCGTTTCCTCATTTCTCTTTCCTCATTTCCTTCCTCATTTCTCTTTCCTCATTTCCCTTTCCTCATTTCCCTTTCCTCTATGTATGAGGTCATGTTGAAAAATAATATCTTTTCAGAATTATCATGAAGTATTCTGCCTTTTGGCAGGTCCTGGGACTAATAGCTTTTTTTAAAAATTTAGATTTAGGCCTGGAAATGTTTCTTCCATGTTTCTCGATCTTCAACTTTCTCTTTTAATCCCAATATTTTCTTTTATTTCTTCACTAGATATCCCAATATTTCTTCGTTAGATATGTGCAATCCAATTGGACTTTCTACGAAGGATGCTGGGTAGAAGTGTCCTCTTCTCTCTTTTAAAACATCTTCGTTTGTTGCTCTCTTCGATCATTTTATCTTCTTCATTTTCCTCCATCATATTCCGAAGTTGTCTAAATATTTCTTCTCTAACTTCCGTAATGTCCAAGTCTCTGAACCATACAATTTAATGCTCCATATATAGCACTTGATTACCTTCTTCCTTAGTCTAATATTAAGCCTGTTAGTTAAGAGTAATGTTTTCTTGTTGAATGCTTCTTTGGCTATAACATTTCTTGACCTGATCGATTTGGTGCAATAAGCGTCTTTCGTCAAAATATTTCCCAGATACTTGAAGTTATTGACCTTTTCAAGTTCTCTTTGTTTTACTCTGGCCCGTAATTATCTATTTCCTCGGGATATTCGCATGACTCGATTTTTCGATGTTAATCGCCATTCCATATAGTTTCTCAGTGTCAACTATTTTGTCAACCATCTTTTGTTCACTGTTTTTTTTTTTTCAAAATACAAACAAATATTTGCTTGTGAGTATCATTGCATTCTGTTAATGACATTTTTCTTTTGGTATGTTTCTGGTTTTGAAACTGGTTACCATTAGATCCAAGAGTTATAGTATGGCGGCACTTAACTACACTATGTCAGTGTGGCTATCAGCGTGTAATAATCGAGTTTTTCATAGCGGAAGGTGTGTCCCACATTGACATGCATCGGATAATGGCACTTGATTTCAGAAAGTACTGTGTAAACATCAATGGTGTAAGAAGTTGTATAGAAAACTCCTCAAGAGAGAACTTCGTCTTGGTCCACAAACAATGAACTAAATGCTCACGCTCTGTAGCGAATAATCCACATCGCAATTGTGTTAATGAACTGATTCAAGAGAATCGGCGAATCGTACAGGTAAAGCTTGCCATGAAGTGTGGCACGTTATGAAATAGTGGCAGGGTATAATCGGAGATCTGGAACACTGAGAAGTTTGTGTATGGTGGGTGCTGCGAAAGTTAACTCCTTATATGGAACACAACAGAATGGGCATTTACAAACAGTTGCTTGAACGTCATAACTGTGAAGTTGATGAGTTCTTGACCATCATTATCACAGGAAATGAAGCTTAAGTACGTCATTTCGACCCCGGAAACAAGAGTAATTCCATGAAGTATCGCTAGAAAGGATTGCGTGCACCATAAACGTTTAAGGCTGTAACGTTGGAAGGCAAAACTGTGCTAGAAGTAATCTGGGACGTTTATAGAATACTGCATATAAAATTCGTTCAAGATATATGGAATTGGGGCAAAGTCTGATCAGTACTGTAACTCTCGCAAAATTGAAAGTATAGATTCAACCAGTTCGTTAACAAATGGAACCTCTCATTCAGCATAATAGTGCTCGTTCTCACACTAATATGACAACTGCGAAAATTCAGCATCTTTGTTTCAATATCATGTCTCATCCTGCATACAGTCCAGATCTAGTTTTCTATTTTGATCCCTTTTTAAAGCAGAAAACCACACTTACCGAAGTCTTAACAGTCTCCTGGTGTTTAGAACGAATTTATCTACCTAATAGTGTCAACTGATAAGTAGAGCTTTTGGAAATATTTGACTCCATTTTTGGTAAGACAAACTGAGAGCAGGTGTCAGAAGTAGTAAGGTGAGAGTAGCAAGCAGAATTTGACTTTAAAAGCCTGCCTTACTAAAAATAACACAAAATTTATCATTTTTCTTTTGCTTGTTTTTCATAAGTGAAAGGACATAATAAAATGCAACTTACCACAATCATAGATAATGTTGTACTACAACAGAAAATATGAACATGAAGAATTTTCAGTGTTGCCATCCATAGAAATTACAGTGTTGCAAACAATTTTCCTAAAATCTAAGTTTAGGCAGCGACTAGAGGAACGAACTCAACTGCATTTGATTACGTAACATGTTTTGGTTTTCTGTGAACTACTTTTTAAATAATAGTTGTATTTAGTTTGAAATAAACAAAATAGTTTTAACATACAGTTAATAAAACTAAATAATAATGTTATTTAAAAAGTAGTTCACAGCAAACCTAAACAACACAATACGTAACCAAGCGCAGTTGAGATCGCTCCTCTAGTCGCTACCTTAACTTAGATTTTAGGGAAATTGTTATTCTAGCAACACTGTAATTTCTATGGATGGCAACACTGAAAATTCTTGAGGTTCATATTTGCTGTTGTAGAACAACATTATCTATGATTGTGGTAAGTTGTATATCATTATCTCCTTTCACCTATGAATAAACAAGCAAAAGAAAAATGGTAAATTTTGCGTTATTTTTAGTAAGGCAGGCTCTTAAGAAAAGAACAATACATGTTAGAAAATATTTCAATGATTTTGTACGAAACAAGTAGAAACTGCAGAAAGCTTGACTGGGATTATCTAGCAATCAACTAGAGGCTGTCAAAATTGACAACGAATTGTCGGCCTCGGTGTTGAGACAATGCTTCTGTAAAGGCGTAACATAGAAATGGCGTTAAAATCAAAGAATTAAGGTGAAACGTAATATGGCAATGTTTGTACACTGTGGGTAGGTATAAATACAGAAAAACAGACCCATTGATAGTAATTTTTTTGAAAGTATTAAATCATTATGCACCTTCAGTTGTTCAACATAGTAGTGATTAAAACCGAAAATGATATACCTGTAGTTTTAAAATCTGCGTAAAATGTTAGGCAAAGCTGTCAAGTCTATCACTCAGAGTAAAATGTTAGGCGAAGCTGGCAAGTTCGTAACTCAGAGCAAAATATTAGGGGAAGCTGACAAGTTTATTACTCAGAGTAAAATGTTAGGCGAAGCTAGCAAGTCCATTACTCAGAGTATAAAGCTAGGAAAAGCTATCAAGCGCATCACTCGCAGTAAGAAAAAAGTAGGTAAAGCTGTCAAGTCGATCACTCAGAGTAAAAAGTTAGGCGAAGCTGTCAAATCTATTACTCAGAGTAAAATGTTAGGCGAAGCTAGTAAGTTCATCACTCAGAATAAAAAAGGTACACGAAGCTATCAAGTCCATCACTCAGAATAAAAAGTTAAAGGAGACTGTCAAGTCCAGCCACTAAATTGAACAATAAATTTCTAATTTCTGGGAAAGGTATGGCATGATCCTTATCTATGCTCATGTTTTCTCATTGATGTCCACACTTCGGAATGAATACTGAATAAGCCATTGCGGTCCATTACACAAATCAAAAACCCGTGGCGAAACAGTTGCCCACGAAAAGCACCAGAAATAGGGTTCCACGGAAAATGCTGCTGCGATCAGCCAATTGGCATATCAGGAATCTCCACCGACCCAATCAGCGATGAGCCAGCAAATCGATTTGGCACCAATGCTGTGAATATAGCCATTCATAACCTGTTCCGGATAACAAGACACAACGGTAATTCCGCATACACTACGTGCTCCCGCCGTGGGGGGCAGCGAGGCGACGGCCCCGGGCGCCGAAGTAAGGGGGCGAAAAATTCGGGAGAGAAAAAAAGGAAAAAAGTACTTGAAATATATGTATGGGAGCGCCGTCGTATACTCCCGCTCCCGGTGTTGATTTTCCACTGCACGGTACTAGTTCAGGGGGAAGTCCGAGGAAATTAACACATGTAAAAACATTTCCCCAAGTAAAAATAGCCTAAATTCTTTACTGAATTCAACACAAGGATGCACAAACTGAAGATTATAATCATATTCATGAGCATTCTGAGAGTTCACCAGTGCTACTATCGAACTACTTCACACATTAGCAATATTATTTCACCATAATATCTTTGTGCTTATTGTTTTCTTTCCCAATGGATCATAATCGTAAATTGTTTATATTAGTCCATGTGAACATTTACAGATCAACTGAAGTGTTTTGAACACACGAGTTAACATTTAAAGCAATAAATAAACAGATACAAAATATAGTAATGATATTACACTAGTTACAATTGGCTTAATACTAAATAAGATAAAATGAAATTTCTACTTTAATATTCCATGAATATGCTCTGCAGGCAAATGGGAAACGGATGATCAATGAGAGTGTATGATTATATAAGAATCGGTGGAATGGTCATGTGGGAGGAAACGTCAGAATAGCAAGAAAACCCACAGACACAATGTTGTCCACCACAAACTCATATGGCCTGGGTTCGAACCAAGGACCCCTCACACTAGAGGTGAACGCTGTGTCCTTTCATAATGAATGTTTGTGATAAGTAGTAAACTCAATATTCTGTTCAAGTGAGAGAAGCAATATAAGAGAAATCTATCTACACAGACGAAACTTAATAAAAGACTGAACTCTTCAAATGTTTGTTTTTATGATTTTTTTAAACTTGTGGACCTCGGAACACAAAACGCAATACTTTCCTTTCACGATATAATCTTTTGCAAATGTGCCACGACATACCAAACATTAATCACCTCAGAGCCCTTTCTTCAGCTTCAAACCACCACGATGACCACAAGAACATTTCTCTTGTAGAAAAAGTAAAGCGCTACGTAATACGATTCTTATAGCATTGTGATAAGAATAATTGTAGCAATGGTGTGGAGTGACCAATTGCTAATATGTACAAAAATAGTAGGAAAAAAGTAAGAATGTAACAGGATACGAGTTTTTTTAAAGGGATTAAGTGCTTTTTGGTGCAGAAAGAGTTTATTTGTAGTCGTAGTATAATAGCATGGAGATCCACGACAAATATTCAAAATATAGAGAAGCTATTATATATTGGCCTAGATATTCTCATATTCTCAATCTGCGCGTGACTTAATTTGAACTAATATCATACTTAGATTCTTAGGGCCTCATGCAAAGTCGTTTTGTAACATAATAGTGCCATACTAAAGAGTTCGACTAACATATGTGTCCTGCAGTAGTCAGACCTTTGGAATGACGATAATAATACGTCAAAACGACTCTGCATAAGGCGGCTACCATCTTAAGCAGAGTCATTTTGACGTATTATTAGACTCATACTAAAGGCCTGACGTAATATTATTGGTATTACACCAAAAACATTAGGGGCCTTATGCAGAGTCGTTTTGAACTCGTATGAAATATAAGTTAGTCAAACGCTTTAGTATGGCACTAATCACGCTTCAAAACGACTCTGCATAAGGCCCCTAATGTTTTTGGTGTAATACCAATAATAAAGTATTCCTGGTTAAGTGTACAAGTATCTAAAATATTTGTAATGATAGAACATTACAAACGATCTTTAATGTATTTTAAATTTAAAAAATACGTCCTAGAAACACATAACATTTATATACAGTAAGTATATTATTTATTTAGCCACTTTTCCTTTCACTATTCCACTAAATTTATTTATAGTTCGCAGTAAGAAATTGCAAAATGAAAAGATTCCCTGAAGCTTCCAATGCGATTCACAGAGGGATATAGATCTGTGATACCACGTCGAAACCCCTGTTTTTTTTTTGCCGTGACGTAAGCAGTTGATTTTTGCATTGTTTGAAGCGTTGTATCTACGCAACGAAGAAATATTTTTTCTGAAATAACGAAAAAATATTTTTCTTATCTGGTATATCTACACGATGATGTCTTTAAATTACGACCTTTGGTCAGAAAGGAAATGTCCATTGGTCCGTGAGCTCAGGTGCTGAGCCATTGAGGCCTAGAGTCTTAGTTCCGTCCGTTCGGGTGGACTGACTATCCTGCTATCCAAATTCGTCGCCTGAAACTAGAGGTATGTCTGCTCTGTGAATCATCTGTATACGATCTCGTGTACCACCTATTGACATGTCACGGATCACATGAGTTGAAATCCAGAAAAACGAGCACACAGTGTCTCCTATCCCGTGGCGTCACCTAATTGCGCAATAGGCGTTTGCTGATTATAACAGATGTATGCTGTGATTCTTGTTCTTCAATTACCTTACAACTACGATCAACCTGTCTTGTACGATGCACAGTACGCTGCAACTTTCAAAGTATGATCAATTCTCTCTACGGGCATACGTTTTGTGGTGCAAATTTCATTCAAGTTGAACCTTACGAAGTGATCTTATATGTGTGTCCACCATTGTATGTTCTATAAGCTTACTTCAAACAAGTGCTAAATCATTAATTAAGATAAGTCAATATAATTGTTATCTAAGATAATATTATTTGTTCTCATTGTTAATCGTATAACATTATTTGGTGGACAATGATCAGAAGGTCTCTTGGCAATAGCAGAAAGCCAAAAATACCATTACAAAGCAAATGTGGTGTTTACAAATACAGTGAAAGTTTTCAATGTTAGTTACAAGTACGCATCGCACATATTTTCGACGACTTGTACGTACCTAGGAATTGTTTTGAAATAAAGAACACTTTCAAATCATTGCAAGTTTTTCAACATCTAGAGCGCCAATCTGTATAGGTCTTCGTAAAATTTGCAGAACGCAGCGTAAAAAATGCAACAAGTAATTATAGATACTATGACGAATAACATAAAGTGAAACGCAAATTTTGAGTTGCATTGGCCCAGACTGTGATGGAGTGAGGCCCCAGGAAAAAAGAATCACGAAATTGTTGCTACTTACATGCTATCTGAATACCAGCACCATCTAGCATAATAACTTAAACCTCTATAATTAATTGTTCCTTAATAAACTTCATCAGCCGTATTCAGGAACGTTTTCAAGTATGATTAGCGTTGTACTAAGTTTAACTAACGCGTGATACTAATTTGAGTATAGAAAAACCTTGGTTATGTAATGCACTATTTATATCGACTTTTCCGCAGGGTTGTCCCAACACATTAGGAGAAATCAAAGTAAGAGAGGATGATTCAGAGCTGTGGTTGGCCCTTTTCACCTGATAAATTGCTGATAACTTAAACCAATACATTCTACAGAAATCAGCATCACGGATTAGTCAGGCGCAAGGTAACTTTGCACTTTGAAACCGTTACTTCCCGAGCGAGTGAGAAGAAAATGCGAGGAAATGGTTGATCCTACGCATGCGCAAGATATGTTGCCAACCGCGATTATCCAAACTTCTCAGTAGTATATCCTAAATCTTTTTTTTTTTTTTTTAAATAGTTTGTTTATTACTGAATGTTTGCCTCTTTGCAAAGCATCACACATCCTCTCCACTACTTTTGCAACTGGTACAATTGACAACAATAGACCATCGTTTGCTCTTTCTTTCTCAAAGTAAGCTCTGACATTATATATCAATTCCCTACTTAGACTTCTGATCGTAGTACTGCTCCCGAGTTTTTTTTTTTTTTTTAAAAAAAAAAAAGATCTTTTATCTTCCATATCATAGCGTTAATTAACTAAAGTATAAGAGAATTTGAAATCAATTATTAAAATTAAGAATAACTGAATGTATCAAACATCTGAACGTGCCGGCATAAAAATAGGGTAAAGAACTCATACAAATACATCCACGCAATCAATCCCAGACATTAACACACAAAAGAATAGATACACATAGTATTTTAGTTCTACAAATCACAAAAATTCAGATTTATATACACCACTATAATACAATGCTAAGTAATACTGAGTGGAAAACATTCTTTCACCCTTCTTATTTTGATCTTTGGGTTACCGAAAAAAAAAGTAAAGAAAACGAAAGAAAAGAAAAAGGAAACCTCCCACACATCTGTTGGTCAACAGAACACATGGTACATTTTGGCAATCGTAGCATTCCATTCGCTTAGGGTCTAAAACAAGAGACATTGGTCACTCACCCCTCGAAATAAGATGTTTTCGATGCTTGTGGAGGTTTTGTTCTTTCGCTGGGTTTCGTGTAGTGTGCTGGTAGATTGAAAATAAAGTGTTTGTTGTTACTATTGTATTCCGGTCCAGTGTAGTGTGGAGAGGCTAGTGTAATAGTTTTAGGTGTATCGGTGTGTGTGTGTTGTAGTGAATTAACGTGACTATGAATGTTATAAACTCCAAAGTGAAGCACAAAAAGATCCATTCACAGGCTAGAGAGGTGATTTGGAATGTTATTAAATTTATGGAGATGGAAGCTCGAGAAGGTACCTTCACAATTCCTGTTGGAAAAGCTTTAGAAAGAACAGCGAAGTCTGTAGGGGTATCGTTACGAACGATCAAAAATATAAAAAAAAAGAAGGGCAGACAGTTGAAGCTAAGAAAACTTGTTTTGAAACTCCGAATAAAATCCGGCGTTGTCAGAAACCTGTGGTTGGGGTAGAAGAGTTTGACAGTGATGTTATTCGGAGAACAATTTACGACTTTTATAAAACGGAACACAGAGTTCCTACTGTTTCGACACTGAGGGAAAAGCTTTCAGAATCAATAGGTTTTCAGGGTGGGTGTACAAGCCTTAGAAAAATTCTAAAAGATCTTGGGTTTCAGTGGAAAAAGACTAAAACTAACAGAGCCGTGCTTGTCGAGTCTCAAGAAATTCGAGAAAAAAGAATTTCCTACTTGAGACGTATAAAGGACTATCGAAACCAAGCGCGAAATATAGTTTATGTAGACGAATCATACATATTATCATCTCACGTTTCCAACAAATCTTGGACCGACGACAGCTCTCACGGTCTATTAGCACCAGTCTCTCGGGGTCAGAGGTTAATTATGATTCATGCAGAGGGGAAAATGGGTTTGTACCCAATGCATTATTAATGTGGAAAGCAAGTCAGTCTACAGGTGACTATCACAACCAAATGAACAAAGAAAATTATGAAAAGTGGGTTACAGATAAATTAATACCAAATCTCCCTCACAATTCTGTCGTGGTTTGTGATAATGCATCCTATCACAACGTTATTTTGGAAAAAGCACCTACCTCTGGTTCGACTAAACAACAAATGATGCAGTGGCTGACAGAGAGAGAGATCTTTAAGTTTTACGTCCCACGGTTATGCCGGTTAGGCTAAAGGAGACGGTGATTATGAGAGATGAGTGAAATGGTGGAATGAAGAAAGTGGGAGGAAACGGGAGAACCCCGAGAAAACCCACGAGCACGGTGTTTGTCCACCACAAAGTTCACTTGGCGGAGGCTGGGATCGAACCCGGGACCCCAAGCACCAGAGGTGAACGCTCTACCACTGAGCCACCGCGTGGCTGACAGAGAAAAACATTTCTTTCGATTGTAATATGCTGAAGCCGGAACTGTATAGTTTAATTCAATCACATATATCAAGATTTAAAAAGTTTGCAATTGACGAAATTTTAAAACGCCATGGACACTCTGTGCTTCGTTTACCCCCCTACCACCCGGAACTGAATCCAATTGAAAAAATTTGGTCTTTGGTGAAAGGTTGGGTTGCGTCACGAAACACAACTTTCAAAATTAATGATGTTCAAAAACTCTGTGAAATTAGGTTCGGGCAAATCGGGAGGAACGAATGGATATCAGTTTGTAATCACGTGAAGCAAATTGAAACTCAGTATTGGGAAGCAGAAGGAATTATGGATGAAATTACTGAGAGGGTCGTTATCAGTCTGGGTGGTGTCGATAGTGATAGCAACAGTGATTCAGAAGAGGATACTGACGGTGACTTATCCGGAATAGAAGAAATGTAGGTGAGTGTTTCCTTTTTGTACGCATACACATAGATGAAAAATATTTGACATTTCATTTTTATTTGTGGAATGCAACGTCTATTATTTATAGTAATGATCTAGATATACATAGATGAAAAAGTACAACGTACGAGTTATGAATAATATCTCACATTTCTAAATTCATGGCGAATATTTATTTCAGTTGGCAACGCTGATAAGTTCACTTTTCTGCCTCCTAAATCACGGTCAGATGGGAGCCAAATCGTGAACAGCATTACGTCACTCAAGTGCAGAGTTGTTGTGCGCCGTTGCAATGTGAACCAAATGAAAAGTTTTTTTAGTACTGTTCAAGAAGTGAATAAAATATATATATATTTCTTCATTCATACATTTTGTCACTAATGTTGTGAAAAATGTATATTTGATCAGTTCTTCGATTTTCGAGCTGTTAATGACTAATGAAATGGAACCCTCGAAGCTAATTTAGTCTCTAGTGCAAGTCGCATGGTCTGAGGTATTAGACAGTCGATAGTGGTGCGAAACTAAGCCCCAAGCAGTCCATAACGCCAAAGGCAAAAGAGTGTTAACAAATTGAAAGCCGCCATATTGATGGCAAATTCAGAATTGCCAGCTACGTTTCTAGCAATTAGAACACTGGATGATTAAAATTAGCATATTTTTAATGATGTTACATTATACGCTATGACGTACGTGCAATTTAATAATATTATTTATGATTATTAAAAACTACCAAAAAATATGTATAGGCTAACATAATAGAGACCTTATCCGATTAACGTATGACTGAATTTCGTAAAATAAACTTCGATGGTAGACAAAAAGGTTATCTCTTTAATCTTGTATCTAAATATTTCTTTGTACAGTTATATGCATTACACGAATTTACCAAATTGAAAATTACTAGCCGTATTTCAAGATGCTGTAACGTGAAAATTTACAAACTAACTTAGTAATGTGTAGTGTTCAATTATGTGTGTATGTAACATTTAGCAACCGTTTTACCTGCTAACGTATATACAGATTCTAAAGTTTCATAATCATCACAAATTTTGTATAGTATTGACGCATACCGTTATGGAATGAGGCCAACGATAAAAAATATGTTATTCCTACGAAATTTGTGGTATTATTGTTTTGTTATAGTCTGGGTCTCTCGCCCTAGAGCTTGAGAAAACCCCAAATTGAACTAGGTATTCCCCATTTGAGTAACAGCCGTGTGCAACAACGAAGTTTAAACGAGCGTTCACTCAAACGCGTTCAACATTACACTTTCAACTTTAAACATGGTTCCAGAACTTTTCTTGCACCATTGAAAGTAGTGTTTGTAAGTTTCTTTAAGAAAATTTCCCTCAACTGACACAAAATTTAAAATTTTCTTATCAAATTTCCTCAAGGTTGCTCACAATCCAATTTCTATGACAGGAGTTATATTATATAATAAGTTAACTTAGTTTTCATGTAATACAACTGTTTTCCAGATGTATCTAGACTTCAAATATAAAGAAAAAATTTAAGTTTAGAAATCCTTGTCCCATGGTCCTGGGGAATTGGTATGGAACACTATATTGAAAGAAGTACAAAAATACATTTGTTTTTGCTTCTATTTTTTAACGTTTTTCTTGGCTTTTGTTTTCACAACAACAAAACAATACACAACCACCCAATGATGAGTGCAAATTATGCTACTTTGCTACTTTGAACACATACACACACACACACTTTTTCTGAAGAACAAAAAAATAATGATTTATATTGTCAATCACTCAGCATGAGAATTTTCCTGGATTTTCACCTATTATAGAAAAGATTCCTTTTTTCCTCTTTGCTAAATTTACCTTCGAAATTTTCCTAGATTACTGAAATTTCCCTCAAACTACGAACACTGACTGAAAGTCGAATACATCTAGTTTAAGTAAACTTCGGTCACTTTCTAAAATCAACTCTGATTGGTTGTCGTCTTTTGTCTCTAACCTTCGCCGGTTGTTTCGACTTTCTAGATTGTGTGCATAGAGTTGCGAGCAGTCTAATTCCAGTTATCGTAATTCTGATTAAAAAAAAAAAACGAAACCACGAGCAAAACATTTTTCTGAACACGAGAAATGTATTGTAATCTCATTATTGGAAAAATACAGACATTATTGAATGTAAATAGACTGACTTGGATCAACGAAGTTTAAACCTCCAAATTCGGCCATTCAAGCTAAAAACCAAGTTTATCCACCATTTGACCAAGACTTGAACGTTGTTGGTGCAACAGATATTTTTATCGAGCTTGGTTATGACCCTCGTTCAACAGTTGAACTTCGTTGATGCACACGGCCACTAATGTAATGTATTAAACATAAGGTGGTCAAAGTCTCTCTAGAAGCAATAGAACATGAGAGAAATTTCAAATGTTCTCGGTATTCCTGCCCCAATTGTATTGCGTGAAGTTGTATTGCGTCAATAAGTTTACTGAGATCATGAAGACGATTTGGGGATTGCGTCTTTGATTAAAACCAAAAGTCCTGGTAGATTTCTACCACTTTCTGTTTTAGAAGGAAGTTAAGAGTGAAGATGGAATATGCTCTTAAGTCACTTTTAATTGATTGCAGAACATCATTTGTCGCTATCTATTACCATTTTAACTCTATAGTGATCAAAGTTATTACCGAAACTGGTTGGTTTCTGTTACTTCTAATTTGAACAAAGTCAAGAGATGAGATGTTACGCTTCTGGTCACAAAAACCAAGACTGCCTTGCAGATCAAATACAAAAAAAAAAAAAAAAAAATCCTTACGAATTCCATTAGATCTGAATCATTTTCCCTATATTTTTTATAACAAACAGGGTTGGAAATTGAACAATAATGTTATTGGCTGGATTTCGTAATTTGGTTGCGTGAATGGTGTACGATAGAAACATTAGTACACTAAAAATACGGTAATTTCAAGTTGCAACATTGATATATAATTTATAACTTATTTTAATTCTAGAAGGCTTAGGAAAAGAAATAGATGGCAGTAGGAGCAATACCAAGGTAAAGACGACGATGATTAATTGATTGTTTAGATTTGTCTAGATATTACACACCAAATATTTGTTTTACATTCTTCTCTCTATCCACCCACAGATTTACAACTACTTAACAATACTTATCGACTCAGAAGGAATTTTAATGTCACTTCCGTAACGGCCCCGTTTCCTACTTTTTAATTATTTTAATTTTCGCATTTCATTGCAAGAATGAAAGTTTTATAATACAAATTTAGTAAACTGCTCGGTTCTTCAAGCCACAGAGTTTGGTTTGTTTATTAAAGGAAACAAATAGAATATCTAATTAGCTTGAAAACTCTTAACGCAATCCCGATGATTCATGTGTGTGTAGGGGGGCGCGGTGGCTCAGTGGTAGAGCGTTCACCTCCGGTGCTTGGGGTCCCTGGTTCGATCCCAGCTCGCGCTGTGTAGACTTTGTGGTGGACAAACACCGCGCTCGTGGGTTTTCTCGGGGTTCTCCCGTTTCCTCCCACTTTCTTCATTCCACCATTTCACTCATTTCTCATCATCACCGTCTCCCTTAGTCTAACCGGCATAATCGTGGGACGTAAAACTTAAAGATTTCATTTCATTTTTCATGTGTGTGTACGGAGAAACCAGAAGTATGTAAGGACTGTGATCTGCCGAAAAAAGTGCTACTAAAAATTGGGACAATGACAGTCTACACAAACACAATCAATCCACAATCCAACGATGGTGCATCCATACGGCCCAGCTAGCTGCGACGTCATCAATGATGACTTATTTCAATTCAAGTGATAATATGGCTGTTGACTTTCACAAATCAGATGAGTTGTTGTGGATTTTTAATTTAAAGTCGTGTATGTTGCGTGTTAGTCTTCAGCGAATACAATTCAACATTTCAAATTTTGCTATTAGTCATCTACAATCCTACACACAAAAAGACGTATGAAATCTCCAATGTGGATTATAGGTTAGCAGTTCAAAATCTAGTCATTTTTTTGCGTTAAAAGGCTTGTTTCTGAAGGCCATCTGGCCTATTTTCTTCAGAGGTTGTTGGCAACACTGGACTAGAGCTTGTGTTTATCGTGCCTGTCGCGCATCAACAACACGTGAACAGTGTTCATAGTTTAAGGGAAATTTCCCTAATCTAGGAAAATTTAGTGGATAAATTTAAATAAAGTGGAAAGAAAATTTTTCGATAGAACGTTGAAAATCCAGGGAAATTGTCGCGCCGAGTGATTGACCAATATAAATTCTTAAATTTTTCTTTGTTTCTCATGAATAAACCAATACAATGGCAACAGTCTGTATGTGTATTTCAAGTAGCATAATCTGCATCCATTGTTCGCAAATGAATAGAACAAATGTGATTGGCACTTCCTTTAATCTTACCATATAGCTTCTGTCATAGAAGTTGGACATTCAACAAACCCTAGGGAAAATTTGATTTAAAAAAGGGAAGATTTTTTAGTAATTTGAGGGAAATTCTCTTACGGAAACCTACGAACACTGCACGTGAACAGTAACTTTTGTTTCAAGTTGCAAACAAGTGCCAAAGAAAGTCATGAAATGTTGACATTGATGTATGGCGATAATACTGTAACTCTGAAGACTGTTTACATGTGGTATGAGCGATTTAAAAGCGGAAATGAGTTGGTAGAAGACGAGCAACGTTCGGGACATCCATTAACCTCAAAAACAAAAGAAAATGTGCAAAAAAAATTACCTATTTGAGCGTTTGTTCAAACAGGCGAATAAATAATCCAGAGCTTTACTGAATAACTTAGCAAATTATACGGGTCCGTGTAAAGCATTTTAACCACCGATTTGGAAATGAGAAGAGTGGGTGCCAAATTCGTTTCCACGCTTTTGACTAACGAACAGGAGTCTTTGCCCGAAAATATATTCCTGTCTGTAGGGATGCGCACGAGTCGAGATTTAAGCCTGTCTCGAGAAAATGTTGTCTCGACTCGTGTCTCGACTCGAAAATATGTTCCTGTCTCGACTCGTGTCTCGACTCGACGGTGTCTGTCTCGACTCGACTCGAATTCGAGTCGAGACGTCTCGAAATTCGAGTCGAGACAAAATATACGAGTTAAAATATACGCACACATGAGCCAGAACATTATGACTACCTACCTAATTGTCAGTATTTCTACCTTTGGCACGGATAACAACGGCGAATGCTCTTAGCATGGACGCAATGATCCTTTGTAAGTCGCTGGAGAGAGTTGGCACCACATATGCACACACAGGTCACCTAATTCCTGTAAATTTTGGGGAGGGAGGCGATGCGCTCTGGCGTCACGTTCAATCATATCCCAATATGTTCGTTTGGGTTCAAATCCGGCGAGTTGGGGGCCAACACATTACTTGAAAACTCGCCCCTGTGTTCCTCGACATGGTGCATTATCTTGTGACATGGTGCATTATCTTGTCGAAAAATGCCACTACCGTTGGGAAACATGGTCGTCATGAAGGTGTGTACGTAGTCTGCAAGCAGTGTGCGATACGCCTCGGCCGTCATGGTGCTTTACTCGAGCTCCATTAGACACATGGATGCATAAGCATAACCTTGGCCCATATGGTCGGGGGGCAAAACATTCGTTCACACACACACACATATATATATCCAGGGGGCTAAGGGGCTATAGCCCCCCCTTGACGCTCAGGTTTACACTGGATAAAATGGGCTTCAATTCTGCTTTACACTGGATAAAACGGCAAATTACGGTTTAGCCCCTCCCTTGGTCATATCCTGGATTCGACACTGTATATATATGTTGTCTCGACTCGTGTCTGTATATGTTGTCTGTATATATATATATATATATATATATATATATATATATATATATAATTCTCAACCTTTGTCGACCCACTGCTGGATGAAGGTCTCTCCAATTCTTTTTCACATGTATCTATATTCGGCAGTTCGTTTCCATGTTACTCCACACTGCTTCCTAATTTCGTCACACCGTATTGTATTACAACGTCTTCTAGTTCGTTTTCGTTCCCTTATGGTCCAGTCAAGGATTGCTTTTGTCCATCTACCGTCAGTACTTCTTGCAATATGACCAGCTCCCTGACACTTGAGTCCTTTTATTTTCGCGATGATATCGGTCACTCTTGTCAGCTTCCTGATCCATGTAAATTTTTTTTCTATCTCCCCCGGTTATTGCAAGCATACATCTCTCCATGCTTTTTTGAGTTGTGTATGCTCTCTCCCTATGGAAGTTTAAGAAAGAGCATTATACATTAACAACTGATCACAGAAAGTTGCGAATTCAACTAGGCATAGATTTTAATTCCACTTTAGATTGGAAGCAGCAACATATTTCAAATTATTGCCTTTGGTATAAAAATCGATTATAAAGTTTGAATTTGCGGTGGCAGCTACATGGCATGAGTGTGAACTGCGATTCTTTTTTTCTTTCATTATTAAGAGACAACAAGTTTTATTTATGGACTTTAAGATTCACAAGCTGTAATTAGAAGTATATAATATACATTACTCACTTGTGCACGTTAAACTTTTCTTTGTTTCGACAAAAATATATTCACAAATTTTCACTTGGACAGGTAGTCTTCGACCTTAAATTGTCAGTTTTTGAAACCAACCATACATTTGCTTCTAATGTTTTAACCAAATATTTAGCACCGTAGTTTCGAGAAACCCTCTCTGATTTTGGATCATCATTGTGTAGTTGGAGTGTGGGAATGATATAAATACTACTCTGGCAGATATCCAGCCTAACTTTACGTCAGTTTTTGCGGATGAGACCTAAAATTACACCTTTGCCTTTGTGCTAAAAATTTTTTTAGTCAATAGCCGGAACGCCTTTCCCTAAAATTATTTCGCGGAACACAATGACGCAGAACGAGAAGTTCTAGATTAGTTCTTTATCGTGCTTTAATAGGGTATTAATCTGCTTAAAATATGACAATAATAAACTGAAAAGATACAAATTTGAAGCGAGACAAGTACAGCACAGGAACTGAATTCGGACACCACACTGACTTACTGGAACGCAGAACTTGTGCGTTCCGGCCCATTTTAAGCCCTACTTAGCCAATATTCCTCTGATCTTTGCCCAAACCGTCATTTGACCTGAGCCTTAAATGTTGTTAAGGAATTACCTGGAACAACGTATCAGCACAATATCCACATATTCGTTTACCCTTAGCTCATTAATAGTGTTTCTTTCAGAAGAAATCTCCAAAGAGGGTATTTGAAAAGTAAAGAGGGAAATTATAGTTAAACATATGTTTCTTGATATCCTGATTTTCTCTGAAAATTTGCCTGAAGGGTATTTTGCACTTGAGTGTTTGTGTATGGAAGGGTAGGCCCGGCTCACCCTCTGAAAGAAATACTGCTTATCAATAATACAAGGAAATCACAATATTAGGAAATACAAATATTAGCCAGTAAATATTACATTTATAATTTTGATTTAATAAGTTAATGTTTCGCTTACTGCTAAATGTAATGGTATGGAAGCTGGACTTGAACTGTTAATGGAGTTGCAGTCGCCTTCCTCGAAGTGTTGCTTCTGAATCAAATGTGTCGATAATCTGAGAAACGTTAATGTCGTAAGACCTTTCTAAGCACAACACAGCTAAACTACGAAATTTTTCTTGACCCATAGTGCTACGAACGTGTTTTTATCCGTCTCAGGCGCGAAAAGGAACTAACAGGCACGGTTAGAAAAGTCTTATAAACTTGGTTCCGGTTTGGAAAGAATTCGTAAAGGTTCAATTAAAAAAAAATAGACGCGATGAAAAATCATTTTCAGTCTTATCTCTCTGCACACAAATTGGAGAAAACTGTTAAGTCTGATATCAGTTCAACTTTGGGGATTTTGCAGGTGTTGCTGACAATTGTGATACTTTCTGCTGATGGCTTGTGTAGATGTCTTGGAGAGAATGATGAACCTGCATATCATTTTCTTTGAATTTTTATTGCTAATATCTGCCACAAGGATGTCAATAACGGAATAATACACTTCGCTTCTGTAATATTCAGCTGCTGTCTTACACTCGGAAGAAGTATCATCACCATCCAATGCTCGTGGGATTCGTGTTCTTCGTGGAACGTTCAGTGCACTGCACCCCATGGTTTCTGCAATTTCTTCTGTTTCTGTCCACAGCATATTGAAACTTTTCTCATTCCGTAAGGACTGAAGGCTGCAGATAGTGGCTTGCGACAAATTTTTCACAGTAGAAAAATTGGCACGTGTATTCTGTAAGTGCATGGACAGTTGATTCGTGTATTCAAAAACACGTCTCATCAGTTTAAGACGAAACAGAAATAAAAAGTCATGAACATTTTTTAACAGGAAATGCGCGTCTGGGCCGTAAATTTGATCGTGATCTGCTATTTCCTCTAAAGTTTCAACTACTGGTCCAAAATTTTCTGAAACTGCACGAATAGCTTCTAATCTACAGTTCCATCTAGTGTTGCTCAAAGATTTTAATGTTATCAAATGCTTTAATTTTCAAAAATAGCGTGCCTTTTTGACGACGCTTCTACGAAGGAATGCAAACTACTCAGAACACCAAATATATTTCGAATCGCAGACGCTTCTCCGCACACATCAACAATGCATAAGTTCAAAATGTGAGCGTAACAATGAATATAAATGGCTAAATCGTTCACGTCCCTGATCCTCTTTGCAACACCAGAGTGCTGACCACGCATAGCGGCTGCACCATCGTAACATTGCCCTCGGATGTTATCTACGCTCAGACCCAGTGATATTAACACATTTGTTAACAGTTTAGATAAATTTTCACCGTTTTTTTTTTTTTTTTTTTTTTTTTTTTTTTTTTTTTTTTTGTTGTTGTTGTTGTAAAACCCGATAAAGATTTCGTGAACATTTAATGTTTCATCACAGTATCGCAAAACAATTGATACTTGTTCATGTAGTTCAAATCTTGAGTTTAATCCATGATGACACTATAAGAGGTAAACGCGCCTGAATTCGACAGGCACCCGAATTCGACATACCTGTGCTTAAATGTTGTGAAACAAGTGTAAGATGTCATCCCTGAGATCGTGAATAGAAGTGGCAACATTATGGGAGTGTCTTTTCTCGTGTCAAAAGTGCGGTTACAGTAGATGAGTCATACGCATGGAGAAAAGAAGGACATTGTTGTGTGTGTGATACACTCTTCGAGAAAAAACACATAATCTTAAGAAAATCATAGGCCGGCAGGTTATTTTCGTAAGACTTTTATTAAAGTTAGGTTTGCTTCAAGCAAATAGTGGTACTTTAATGTTGTAAAGGAGTTTCAATCAGTGCGTTTTGTTTTCTTCTGTGAGGACAAAGGTTGTAATGTAACATGAACGGGGGGTTGTCGAAAACACGAGCCTTTATTTGTAACGTGAACCGGATTTCGACAAGGTTGTCGAATTCATACTCAGTAGTGCAAATATAATTTTAACTGAATATCTAAAGGTACAAGTATGTTCAAAGTCTTTCATAAAGCTATTTGTTGCATAATTCTCCGATAGTTGTAACCTCAGTTCGATATGGAATGTCGAAATCAGGTTCCTGCATGTCGACTTGAGGATCATCGAAGTAACTACTCAGTTCAGAAAATTTAAGTTGTGTTCTTTTGCCCGTCTGATAATTTCTGCACAATAATAAAACAATATTTGAAGCTGAGAAGAGATTACTACTAATAATAATGCCGACTTAATGTTTTACATGGATATAATTGAAGGTGTCGAATTCAGATACCGCAACTGTCGAAACCAGGTGAAGTGTGTCGAATTCGGGTTCCATTGGCGAGTTCCAGTTTCATAAAAAAATTAACATTAGCATTTGAGTCTTGAAGTGACTTTTAGTATTAGTAAAGACTGTACATTTCAAGGAAAAAAATGGGCCAACACCGACCAATATTATGGTCACAATAGGCAATTGATTTTGAAAAAGGTCCTTAACCTGTCGAAATCCGGCGCGTTTACCTTATATACCTGCAGTCTTCAATTATTTTTCCCAGCACATACTCACACATTAAATCTCGAAATTGATTTTGGTATTCGGGACTAACGTATCTAAAGGTTTTCTCTTTGTTAACGTAATACAGAAAAATCACGTCATTGTCTTTGGATCTTAGCAATAAGAGTTCTAGTAAATTACCTTTATTTTCACTTATGTTATTTTCCCTATGGCCTCTAAGAGGAACATATACAAATACTATCTAGAAGTGCTTCAAATACATTCTATTGCCGTTAACTATTTAGTTCGTCTAATTTACGCGCAACTGATCCCTGCAATAGTGCGTTTCAGAATTCCGCAGGCTTAGAAATACAAGTCTTATGAGCGTTACTTGCCTCATGAGTACCGAATTTATCTACGACCTTCTTCCAGTTACAGAAACTCTCCTTAGTAAAGGTGTCTTCAGATTTCGGAATATTTTCGGAGAATGTGCGACAATAAAAGCGAAAAGCACTATCTCGAGAAATGCTATATTCTAACCAACTAAGTTGCCTATACCACTCAGATCGGAACCGGCGGCTATTTTTATTGGGGTATGTTTTCAATTGCGGTTGAAAGGGACCTACACCTACTGCAAGAAATGTCTTTGCCTTTTCACAACCTTTGACTGGATCACGATCTTCTGAAATTTCATCTTGTGACACTGTTTCAACAGTAGTGCCGGCATTTGAATTCTTATCTTCTGACATTGTTTTCACACTAGCACTTGAATGTTTATCTTCTGAAACGCAAGAAGTAGATTGTTTAGTCACTATTTCATTATCTCTGCTGGCACTGTCAATATTGCTAAGTTTCGGCTTCTTACTAAAATATTCCGTTTTTTTTTTTTTTTTTTTTTTTTTAAGCACTGCATATTAGTCACAACTTCCTGTGAAACTTGAGAAATGTTCAGGTACCACAGATAAAATATAAAAAAAATGTGACCAATATATACCGATACACGTGAAGGTTATATATACAAAAAAAAAAAAAAAAAAAAACGAACTGCTCACTGTAAAGGACTCCGATTTCTCTGTAACTTTTGGGGAGGGGGGCATTCAGATGTGGTTTTGTATATTTATAAAAAATACATATAATAATACAAAATACATATAAAACATACATATTCAGAAAAATACGTAAGGGCCCCCCCATATGAGTTTTGGGGGGCCCGGATCCCACCGGCCCCCCTGGATCGGCGACCTTGCTCACTGCAAACACAAACTTCAGAATAAATCAAGTGTATTATTTTTGGTTTGGGTGCCAGTGTGGCTATTAGTAAAAATAACTCGTTGTTTTAACCTTACAATTCTCCCTTTCCACTTTACAACAATACCAGATGTTGCTATTTTTGTGACTTACAGGGAAAGCAATAAAATATCTTTTGTATTTAGGACCATAAGATTTCCGACAAAGAGCCGAGTTCTGTATGTCCCTGCTTATCATTATAAAACACACCCAGTATCCCAGACAACAGACCGATCTGTACTTCCTTTGACCATCAATGTACACCGCAACCCCTTTCTCCAGCACACTCCAAGTTCACTGACCTTTATTAAGATGAATGTAGCCAAACATTTATTGCAAGACATTACCAAATATGGTTAAAATTAGAGTTCCATTCGCGTTGTTATTCTAGAACTTTTTTCAGACTTAAAGTCAGTTTACAGTCGAACATTTTATAATAATATCAGCATAGATAAGAAAAATTTTAATAACTGTCCATTGCGTAAGAAACAGCCAGTATCAGTAAGGGAGAAGGTATATGAACATCTCTGAACATTAGCAATTTTTTTTTAAGATATAGTTCAATCACAATTTTACACTGCCTCTGTGATCCTCCCCCTTCCCAAAGAAAAACATGTTCAGAATAAGCCCTATCTTTATTCAAATTACAAGCATTTCTGATATAACAGAAAAATAAAGAAATCCTGAATTTGACGATATAGTTTATAAATTATTATTACGGTCGTAAAGGAACATGTAATGTCTAAAAACGAAAAAAGCAATAAAGTGAGGTGTGAACTAATTCAGATCACATGCATCGAAAGTGAGTTACAATTACCCAGCTAGTAGTAGAGAGGCAATGTCAGGGCTTAAAGTGAGCCGCAACGCGCCGGCGCTGCGTTCCGACAAATCAGCCTGCTGTCTGAATTTAGTTCGTGTGCAACATTTGTCACTTTACAAACATAGTGCATTAATTTTTAATTAATATTTTGGTTCCGTCTATGAAACGACTATTAATGATTTATCAAACCACATCAGGAACATAAATCAGGGATTATTTACTTTAAATGTTGACTGTTCTCGCAAATCACTGTGGATAAGCATACTGGCGAGGTGGCTATTCAATGAAGCCACTTTAAGCACTGGGCAGTGTGTATGCCTAACGAGAAGTTTTTTAAAGGTGGAGCATCGAACCCTGTTCCGATCGGCCATCCTGACTGAAGTTTTACGTGGTACTCCCATGCGCAAAAAAAATTGCGCGTATACTGTAACTCACGATTTTTCTCAATTATTTCATTTTCCTTATGTTTATGGGTAAAATACAGTTATTAGTATGTGGAGATAATAGAAAGCAATGCATCTAAGGAGATATTTCCAAAAAATATAATAAAATAATAAAAATATAAGCAAAAAACAAAATTATGCTCGGTTTTGTGTATACTGGCAATAATGTTTTCGAGGGAATTTTTGGAGCAGCACAGCACGATTGTAGAGGGAATTACAGAATTGGTAACAGAACAGGGGGAGAATTGAATCAAGGAACAGGAAATTGGAGCAAAATATTGCATTTATTGGCTTAAATCTAGGGTGTAAATTGTCTGCCAAATATAAATTAGCTTCTGTAACCAAGATGTTTAACGGAAATATATAAACAAAGAGAAAAACTGTTGTCTTACGTTTGGAAGTGACATGCTCTATAGCCATGAGCCTTTATTTCTTAAGAAAAAGATAGGCAACAAAAGAAAGTCCGTGTGGTCAAGTGGGTAGAGTGACGGATTAGTAATTATTATACTGTTTTGACCCCAGATCGAATCCCATCCGATCCTGTTCAATTTTTTTTCTTTACAAAACATTGTAGAAAGTGTATAATTTTTATGTTAATAAGAACCGAAACAATATAATAATGAAATAACTTTTTGTTTTTCTGATGACGTATTTATTAAGTATTAGCTTACTATTTATTACTAATAGCGATTGTTTTTAGTTTATGGTATGGTATGCTTAATCATTCCCTCTCCGTTTTTTTTTAACACAGCAGAAGTAACTTCAAACTTCAACTCACTGCGAGTGTGTCTGTAAAAAGCAAAACAAGCGCGACCTGCAGCTTTACACACAGCGTGACGAACACAATCACAGCCATAGCTCGTTGTCTGTTCTAGTGTTTCTGTGTGTGTGTGTTCCTTTTTTGAGTATTGACTCTCTCTCTCTCTCCTTTTGTTTCATATCAACAAGTGCAACAAATGCAAGTCTGTGTAAAAAAAATCGAAACTTCTTTTTAAATGTGCCTTGTTGTGGTCAAATGGTTCAAGTGCATTGGTTCTGGATTTGATTTCCAGTGAGAGCTAGTGTATCTTCATCCAAGAGATGTGACACGTCGGTGCAAAGAAAAAAAGTGTTTAAATAAGCCTAACCAAGCTAATCAACAAAAGAAATAATACAATGTTACGAAATTATTGTAGAAACGTTGTTAATATTAGGTAGGTGCGACTGAAATGTCCAAACGATGATTGTCAATTCCAAAGGCCTTTGTTTTCGTCCGGCGGGAGCTCATGTGGTTCGGATTCTACGTTAATCAGTAGGTCCACGTCTCATATAGCCTCGCTGCTGAAAGGGACGTTAAACTCAAAATCACATCACACATCTTTGTTTTCGCCTTTGTTGTAAATGTCTCTGTTCATGAGCTCCTTAGTGGCTAAGCGCTTAGCGTCAGCCTTTGGCGTGGAAGACCCGGCTTCGATTCCCGGCGAGAGCTCACGTGCTTCGGAGTCCACGTTAATCAGAAGGCCGACGTCTCATATAGCTTCGTTACTGAGCGAGACGTTAAACTCAAACTCAATGTCTTTGTTCATAAATGTCTTTGTGTATGGTTTTGCATATACGTGGCATGGACATTAAATTTTGATTTCTACGCCATATGTATCTAATTGCATACACAGCTATAGAACGAACACAACAAACTTGGAATATCTACATTGTTTGCGTATGGAAAATAATCACGCTCTACTGTACAGGACAGCCGTGTGTATGGAATTCCATACACATGGCAATCAACGTAATAAGAAATGTATAATAATAAGATTTAATAATAATAATAATAATAATAATAATAATAATAATAATAATAATAATAATAATAATAATAATAATAATAATAATAATAATAAACAGAAAACGATACGATCACTTACATAATTTATAAATATAAGTTAACATTTAATAAGCATATAACTGCAATGGAATTAAGTTGTTTCTCTCTCTCCCTGAACGCAACAGCCCTTATTGTGCTAAGGCATAGAAAGGAACTTGTGGCACTCACGATTTGGGGCGGTGTGTGGTCACAACTTCGGATCCCTTTGTTGTTAGTCCTAGCTTTCTAGACGGATGCAGTTATTCCCGGTAGAATATACAAGCAAATAGATTTTGTATTACTATTAAAGTAAATAATTATACTCATTCCCTCAATGTAATACTTGTGGTTGCTTAACCGTATACAGACAGCTGATCCATGGAAGAATCGTTGATGATGATGATAATAATAATAATAATAATAATAATAATAATAATAATAATAATAATAATAATAATAATAATAATAATAATAATAAATAACAGAAGCTCGACAAATATTCTTGCAAATAATAGGAAAAAGTTTGCGTCACACAGTTCACTTTGCTGGACACACCAGTGTGCCGTGTTATACCGATTGTGGCACACTGGAATATAGGGTATGTTTTTTTATTATTATTTTGTTCCAACTATCCCAACTGCTTCAATTGAAATGGATCTATAATAATAAGAGAGTGAATTTAGTCTTCTTACCCTTCGATTTAGAAATAAGGTTCGCGAGAATTTCATAAAAGAATAATATACTCAGAATTGTATATAGTAATTTGTTTTATTCGAAATTACATACTTCCTGCAACTGTTTTTTGATTGAAATGATTTGAAATGAAATCTTTAAGTTTTACGTCCCACGATTATGCCGGATAGGCTAAAGGAGACAGTGATGATAAGAAATGAATGAAATGATCGAGTGAAGAAAGTGGGATAAAACGGGAGAACCTCGAGAAAACCCACGCACAGTGTTTGTCAAGCACAAGGTTCACTTGGCGCGAGCATATATCGAACCAAGGACTCCATGCACCAGAGGTGAACGCTCTACCACTGAAACACCGTGGGCTCTGAAATTACTTAAAGGAGAAAGGGACTACTTTATGAAAACTTGATGACGAACACATTTGGTAAAAAATACCAGCTTTTCGTGAAATATTGCTTATAGACAGTGGCGGATTAAGGCTTTTGGGGACCTAGAACCGACTGTTTTAAGGGGGCCCTATATTAAGAATAGTTCAGTGCATAAATTTTCTTTTCTGCCTTCCACAGCCTCATAGGCTTATGGAACTACCGAGAACTATGCTGTAATATTTGAATGTGCTCCAAGTTTAGAATAATTAGTTTAGTTAAATTCATTATTAACAATTAAATAATTGCATTCATTATTAACAGGTAAATGCTGCTGATAGAAAGACTTAAATCTAGCGATACCGCGAGCGTAACGAGCGGGAAAAAAATAGCATCGGTCTGAAGCCTATAATATAATAAGTTGATTACTATATTTTAGTATTAAACAGAGGGATTTTAAAGGGCCCCCTGAGCTTGGGGCCCCGGAGCCTGGGCTCCATTGTCTCCGCCCTTAATCCGCTAATGCCTATAGATTATAAATTAAAGGGGACGGACCGGGTCCGTTCTAAAAATTCCGGCCCGTGCAGACCTAGTGTATATGCTATCTTTGAAAATACAGTAGAGTTTCGCTTATCCGACATGAAACAGGCAGGCAGAACGCCGGATAATATGGATGTATTAAGGAAAGACCTATTAAAAGTCAAACTATGATATAATTTTACATATTACGCATCTAATTATCATGTTTTGCAAGAAACAAATACAATGCATTGACTCAGTGACGTATGCAGCGTGAGGTCCTGGAAGCTGTCCCTTACCAAACCTCAAGCACTTTTTAATAAACCTACTTTTTTCCTTTTGAGGTTCTTTTATGTCAGATTACTTTGAGTCAGTGTCCAAACTGTGCACAATGCGTTGTTCTTATAATTCTAACAAGTAACACTTCCCAAGTGTAACACTCCGATTTTGATAAAATTTGGCAGGTTGATACTACACATAAAATAAACAAATAAGTGCTTCTTTATTTTTTTGCTGAAAAACGGTTTTAGGGGGCAAAAGCCCTCACCCAAAATTTTGAAAGTTGACGCCCGAAAGGCAAAAACAAGTGGACCAAAGTGAACGAAATTGTGAACAGATATTGCGGACATAAAATTAGGAAATACGTGTTTTGTATTTTCCTGGAAAAAACGGTTAGGTGGGGCACAGACCCCTCCAAACCTTTAATCATGAAATATCAAAAGTGCTAATAACAGTATGCCAGAAGTGCCTAAATTTACACGAAGAATTGGAACAAAACTTTGTGTTAGTACAATAAGCAAAAAATAAACAAATACGGCTTTTTTATTTCCTGCGAAAAAACGGTTTTAGGGGGCAAAAGGTCCCACCCAGAATTTTGAAATTGGACGCAAGAAAGGCAAGAAGAAATGGAGCGAACTGAATGAAATTGTTCACAAATGTTGTAGAGGTAAGATGGGGAATACGTGCTTCGTATTTTCCTGAAAAGAAAAAAAAACTGTTGAGTGGACCGAGGCGTTGAGTGTCGGAAGGAGAGGACCGAAGCGAATGAAATTGGCTGTAGATATTGGATATGAAAAATAAAGCCTCTCGTGTTTCACAAGCGTCTCCATCAGATTTCTTCAAATTTGGCAGATCAACAACAAGCACAAACAGTTAGCGTATTTTGTAGTATATCACGAGGCAACTTTAACCCTTATAATGTTTTTCCGCATAAACAAAAACGCGTGCCGATTAATTTCATGTTTGTTGTTGATGTGCCAAAATTGATAGGGACATCTTAAAAACACGAAAGTCCTTATTTTACATACAGTGTATACAATATCTACACACAATTTCATTTGCTTCGGTCCATTCCTTCCTGCACTTTTACGGTAATATTTACTTTTTTTTTTTTTTTTTTTTTTGGAGGGGCTCTAGGCCCCAACACTGTTTTGTCGTACAAATTAAAACGCATTTCATTTATTGTTTTGAAATTGTCCCTATATGAAGTTTCGTTGCAATTCTCCATACTCTTTAGGAACTTCTGACGTATACTTATTTGCACTTTTAATATTTCGTAATCAACAGCTTAGAAGGTCCGTTCCCCACTCAACCGCTTTTTTTCCCAGGAAAATACGAAACACAATTACCTCAATTTACGTCTAGAATATCTATGCATGATTTCAAAATTTTGAGTGGGGAATTCTGCCCCCTAAAACCATTTTTTCGCAGAAAATAAACCCGTATTCGTTTGTTTTTTGCGTATTGTCCCTACACAATGTGTCGTTCAAATTCTTCGTGTCCTTTAAGCACTTCTGACATACTATTATTAGCACTTTTGTTATTTCACGATCAAAGTTTTGGAGGGGTCTGTGTCCCACCCAAACGTTTTTCTTTCTTTTTTTTTCAGGAAAATAAGGAACCCGTATTCCCTCATTTTTCGTCTGCAATATCTTTGCACAATTTCATTCATTTCGGTTCACTTCTTCTTGCCTTTTGGGCGTCAACTTTCAAAATTTTGGATGGGGGCTTTTGTCCCCTAAAACCATTTTTCCGCAGAAAATAAAAAAAACAGGTATTCGTTTAGTTTTTGCGTATTGTCCATACACAAAGTGTCGTTGAATTCTTCGTCCTTTACACACATCAGACATATTGTTACTAGCACTTTTGATATTTCATGATCAAAGGTTTGGAGGGGTCTGTGCCCCACCTAACCGTTTTCCCAGGAAAATACAAAACACGTATTCCTTCATTTTACGTCTGCCATATCTGTGCACAATTTCGTTCATTTTGGTCCACTTTTTTTTGTCTTTCGGGAGTTAACTTTCAAAATTTTGGGTGAGGGCTTTTGCCCCCTAAAACCGTTTTTCCGCAGAAAATAAAAAAAACATGTATTCGTTTATTTTATGTGTAGTATCTGCCTGTCAAATTTTATCAAAATCGGAGTGTTACACTTAGGAAGTGTTACTTGTAAGAATATACCGTAATGCCATTGATACCAGGTGGAATTAAAGAACACTTTTAAATGGGATTACAATTTCGTTTCCGTTCTGTTTATAACATTATTGTATTAGAACGATACACTCATTGCCATTTGCTATTTTTGTTATGTGATATACGTAGCAAACAGTTTTCCTTACATGTCTCTAGAAAATATTTTTTTGATTTCGTTTGTGTTAGAATGCAGTTTGACCGGTTCATAAATGAAAAGTAAAAAATGTTTAAGAGAAATACATAACTGTTGCATTATTATTATTATTATTATTATTATTATTATTATTATTATTATTATTATTATTATTATTATTATTATTATTATTGATATTTTTTAAACATTAGAATTACGTGCTTACGAGCTTTCGTGTCGGGCCCCCTCCGAAAAGTAAAGCTGGATATGTGCCTGCACTGAATGATAGACGTATTAGTCAAGGTATAGACGGGCATGCTAAGCGATTGAGTCCGGAGCATCAAAAACAGACTAAGACCACAACTTGCAGTTTTTCTTGCCGATTGATGCTGCTTTTTACCTGCTATGATATGTCGGATAATAATGTGAAATAAACGAAGGTCAAGACCATGGCGTATTGGTGTTTCATGCACCTAGATCTGTAAAATATTTGTGCCGAAAACATCTTTCACCCACTAGCTAAATTTGTGGGTATGATCGCACATCTTGCCTTATAAAGTATAGTCTTATAAAGAATATATATACCATGCTAAAAACCTAAAGACCAAATTCAATGATTTTCTATAGTTTTCTTTTTTAATAACGGGAAACTTGTTTATTTCATCACGATAAATCACGTTTGATACTAAGATGTCTGTTTCTGTCTATATATATTTTTCATACTTTATTGGAGACAAATTTGTTTTGTTTTTTTTCAAGAAAAGAGGATAATAAAAGAAGCTATATAACAGCATAAACTGAAAGCAATGGCTATTACTAATAGTACACTAATTCTAAATAAATACGTCATCAGAGGAAACAAAAAGTTATGTCTTTATTGTATTGTTTCAGTTTTTATTAACATACAAATTATACACTTCTATAATGTTTCGTAAAAAAAAATTGAACAGGATCGGATGAGATTCGATCTGGGGTCACAACAGTATAATAATTACTAATCCATCACTCTACCCACTTGACCACACAGACTTTCTTTTGTTGCCTACCTTTTTCTTAAGAAATAAAGGCTCATGGCTATAGAGCATGTCACTTCCAAACTTAAGACAACAGTTTTTCTCTTTGTTTATATATTTCCGTTAAACATCTTGGTTACAGAAGCTAATTTATATTTCGCAGACAATTTACACTCTAAATTTAAGCCAATAAATGCAATATTTTGCTCCAATTTCCTGTTCCTTGATTCAATTCTCCCCCTGTTCTGTTACCAATTCTGTAATTCCCTCTACAATCGTGCTGTGCTGCTCCAAAAATTCCCTCGAAAACATTATTGCCAGTATACACAAAACCGAGCATAATTTTGTTTTTTGCTTATATTTTTATTATTTTATTATATTTTTTGGAAATATCTCCTTAGATGGATTGCTTTCTATTATCTCCACATACTAATAACTGAATTTTACCCATAAACATAAGGAAAATGAAATAATTGAGAAAAATCGTGAGTTACAGTATACGCGCAATTTTTTTTTTTTTTTTTTTTTTTCTAATGGGAGTACGTTTTGTTAGACCAGGGTCGCTGTCTTTTCACTTCCTTGACCCTCCTTTCTCTTGGCCTGGTTAGCGCCTAAAGACTTTATTACTGTGAAACAAAATCATAAACTTAAGCAAAACGGTGTTGTGCTCGCTTCAGCTCAGTTCATAGATAACACTGAATGACTATCCTAATAAATCTCAGAAATGTGCGGGGGGGTTGCTTCCCGTAAGTTACTTCTATGCATGGATGCTCACTTGAATTGGTTTCAAGGCTGTTTCTGAGTAAATACTTTCTTCAAAATAATATTAAAAAATATAGAAATATTTTCGAGACATTCGAGTCGAGTCGAGATTTTTACGAGCCGTCTCGACTCGACTCGTGTCTCGACTCGAATTTTCGAGTCGAGAAACACGTTGGTCTCGACTCGTCTCGAATTTTACAAGGTGTGTCTCGACTCGAGCGCATCCCTACCTGTCTGTCCACATCCACCATACTCCCCAGATATAACATGACACGACTTCTGGTTCTTTCCAAACATTAAAACCGTGCTTAAAAAAAATATTTGAACGCCATTTCTGGCATTGAGATGGCCACGACAGAGCAGCTGAACGCTCTTCCAAAAGAAGCCTTCCAGAAATGCTTCCAGTGATGGATTCAAATGTTGGGATAAGTGCATTGCTAGCCAACGACAGTACTTTGAGGGAGATTAAATAAATTCCATGTAAGCTAATTACTTTGTTTTTAATAAAATTATTCACCGTATTTTTAGATCTCACCTCGTATTATTACTTAAGTAAGAACAAAATCAATAGCATCAGATAAGTACATTGCTAGCCAAGGACAGTATTTTGAAGGAGATTAAATCAAATTCCATGTAAGCTTATTACTTTGTTTCTAATAAAATTATTCACCGTATTTTTAGATCTCACCTCGTATTATTACTTAAGTAAGAACAAAATCAATAGCATCAGATAAGTACATTGCTAGCCAAGGACAGTATTTTGAAGGAGATTAAATCAAATTCCATGTAAGCTTATTACTTTGTTTCTAATAAAATTATTCACCGTATTTTTAGATCTCACCTCGTATTATTACTTAAGTAAGAACAAAATCAATAGCATCAGATAAGTACATTGCTAGCCAAGGACAGTATTTTGAAGGAGATTAAATCAAATTCCATGTAAGCTTATTACTTTGTTTCTAATAAAATTATTCACCGTATTTTTAGATCTCACCTCGTATTATTACTTAAGTAAGAACAAAATCAATAGCATCAGATAAGTACATTGCTAGCCAAGGACAGTATTTTGAAGGAGATTAAATGAAATTCCATGGAAGCTTATTACTTTGTTTCTAATAAAATTATTCACCGTATTTTTAAATCTCACCTCGTATTATTACTTAAGTAAGAACAAAATCAATAGCATCAGATAAGTACATTGCTAGCCAAGGACAGTATTTTGAAGGAGATTAAATCAAATTCCATGTAAGCTTATTACTTTGTTTCTAATAAAATTATTCACCGTATTTTTAGATCTCACCTCGTATTATTACTTAAGTAAGAACAAAATCAATAGCATCAGATAAGTACATTGCTAGCCAAGGACAGTATTTTGAAGGAGATTAAATCAAATTCCATGTAAGCTTATTACTTTGTTTCTAATAAAATTATTCACCGTATTTTTAGATCTCACCTCGTATTATTACTTAAGTAAGAACAAAATCAATAGCATCAGATAAGTACATTGCTAGCCAAGGACAGTATTTTGAAGGAGATTAAATGAAATTCCATGTAAGCTTATTACTTTGTTTCTAATAAAATTATTCACCGTATTTTTAGATCTCACCTCGTATTATTACTTAAGTAAGAACAAAATCAATAGCATCAGATAAGTACATTGCTAGCCAAGGACAGTATTTTGAAGGAGATTAAATCAAATTCCATGTAAGCTTATTACTTTGTTTCTAATAAAATTATTCACCGTATTTTTAGATCTCACCTCGTATTATTACTTAAGTAAGAACAAAATCAATAGCATCAGATAAGTACATTGCTAGCCAAGGACAGTATTTTGAAGGAGATTAAATCAAATTCCATGTAAGCTTATTACTTTGTTTCTAATAAAATTATTCACCGTATTTTTAGATCTCACCTCGTATTATTACTTAAGTAAGAACAAAATCAATAGCATCAGATAAGTACATTGCTAGCCAAGGACAGTATTTTGAAGGAGATTAAATCAAATTCCATGTAAGCTAATTACTTTGTTTTTAATAAAATTATTCACCGTATTCTTCGATCACACCTCGTAGATATTTTCGGACACGTTCGAAGAAAATTCACCCGCTCGAATATACTGCACCATCCCTTATGGGTCTTTTCATGAGAAATTACTTACTATGTATTGCAAAGTTCGGTAGATATTTATTTGTAAAATATGAACAAGAATTCCTTCAAGTTTTTTTTAAAATAAAAAATTGTCCAAAACAACTCACTCGCATCAATAATCTAACCTTTGTTGACCATTTCAGGAGAAATGATATGCTCCACATTATTAGGTTGTTAATAAAATAATTATTTATATAATATGTAAATCAGGTGTGACATATTTGAAGAAAGTGTACGTAAAACTTTCACTAACAAGAGTAAAGTATTCCTTGTGTACTTTGTACGTAAAATGATTGTCAACACATTGTAGTGTTAGTATAAAGGTAACCAAGAAAGTTATGTCGCTTTTTCACCCACCAACTTCGAACATCGATATGCCACCTAAGACGTACCTGGGAGATCAAAAATTGTCCCCACCTGCATCGACGACCTTCTGCCAACATTCTGGAAGGCCATCGATTCCATTTCGGTAGAACTTGGTGGGCCTTGAAGCGAAGAAAGTATCAAGTGCATTTTGCACCTCTATTAGCGATTTCAACTGGTGTTCTTTAAGGTGATTGTCCAAGGAATGGAACAGGTGATAATCGGACGATGCAATGTCCGGGGAGTATGGCGGATGTAATAGTGTTTCCCATTCAAGGCATAGAATAGTGTCGGGGTCATCCTAGCCACGTGGGGCTTAGCGTTGTCCGATAACAGGATGACCCCTTTGCGATTCAGAAGTGCTGGCTCCACAGTTTCAAGTTTTTCTTGAACACGGCTCAACTGCTGACAGTACACAGTCGCATAGATGCTCTGACCAGCTGGAAGTAGTTCCCAATGCACGATGCCACGAGCAGTCCACGAAACATAGAACCTTCTTCATATGCAGTGCTGGTTTCGGCTGTTTTGGAACCGGTTCATGGGACGCTAACCAATGATGACGGTGCCGTGGAGCTCCATACAGGAACCACTTCTCATCACGTCAACACCCTGTCCAGAAATGGCCCCTTCCTCAGACGAGACAGCAAAGAAACATAGGAGTCTGCTCGCATTGCCTTCTGGCCCGGAGTCAAACCATGTGGGGCCTATCGACCCAACTTGTAGAGCTTCCCAAGTTGATGGAAGAGCTGCCGAATGGTTTCTCCACTCACATTGTAGTCCCAGTTTCTCACATACTTGGCCAGTGGACTCAATTGCTGCCTAAAGATCTTCATTTTGTACATGTGTTAGTGTTCCGGCACGTGGTGTGTCTTCGAGTGTTTCGTCACCGTCCTTAAACTTGTTAAACCACCGCTGCACTGTACGTGCAGTCACGACACCCTCATCAAAGGCCTGGCATATCTTCTACCCCGTTGCAGCGGCATTTGACCCCAGTTTGAACTCGTACAGCATACACGTCCTTATGATGCTCTGTGAAGGTCGTATGTTCACTCTGTCGTTACGCAAGTTCACGGTGCAACTGAACTGCCACAACCAGGTAGCATGTTGGATATACCCATACCAACAACTAATCTTCGCCTTATCTCTATTCGCATTCAACTCATGGTGGGAGGGTTTTCTATTGTCTTCTATCCTTAGACAGCTGGATCCAGTTTCTACTTTGTATTCCTATTTCTGCGAGATTCATCTTAATATTGTCCTCCCATACGCTTAGATCTTTCTAAGCGTTCCTACTTTTTTTTTCATTCTGGCTACATGACCTACCCACCTAAGCCACCTACACTTGCACTGAGAAAAATCCGTTCTCCGGACAGAGGTATATTGTACAAATATACGGAATCCTGTTGCTTACTACAGAAATCAGTATGGAGCATACACTATCCATATGCTACATACGTACTGCCCTTAGATGTTACTTCATGCCGTTGCAGGATGCCTGACATCTAATAGTCTTACATTATAACTAATTACATTATAACATTATATACATATACGTATGTTACATACGTCCATCTGTATGTGAGATCCTGACCGCTTATATACAGTTCTTTCGTTCGTACCCCCGTCGTCGTTCTCCCGAGGACCGACTGCAGTTGGTGTTTGATTTGTGCTATATGCATGCTACGTGCCGAGACACGGATAACTTCAACCAATCAGATAACTTCAATTGTATTTAGCTCTTATGACTATGGTTGAGCATGATTACAATATATGCTGTCTCAACCTCCTCACCATTGTCCTGTCTTGTAGAATTCTAATTTTACTCGACCAAATTTCGTGGAGTAAATGTTATCCCTAGAGTACTGATTTGCTCGAAGTAATCGCGCCAAGAAACACAACTGTGTCCTACTCCCGATTAAGTACCTACAGTATATACTCCAGAGTAACAGCTGGAACTAGTTTGAAGAAACTCGTCCTACAGATATTAAATTCCTTTCCAATATCGTAATATTAAATTTGAAAGTAGGTTTGATGAGGACTATTATTTTGTATTCTAAGGCTTCTTTTCTCTCTCCTGGGGCCGCGGTGGCTCAGTGGTAGAGCGTTCACCTCTGATGCTTGGGGTCTCGGGTTCAAACCCTGCTCCCGTCAAGTGAACTTTGTGGTGGACAAACACCGTGTGCGTGGGTTTTCTCGGGGTTCTCCCGTTTCCTCCCACTTTCTTCATTCCACCATTTCATTCATCTCTCATCATCACCGTCTCCTTTAGCCTAACCGGCATAACCGTGGGACGTAAAACTCAAAAATTTCATTTCATTTTTTTTTTCCTCTCCTCACAAGGAACATCACGCAATTGTCCGGCTCCGATTTCAATGAAATTTTTCTAGCTGATAGAGAACATATATGTATTATTTGTGATGACAGAAATTTTTGCAATGGTGCATGTTTTCTATTGTTTTATATAATTTTTAAGAGTTGTGATGTGGTTATTAGAAATTACTGCAGAAGTTTCTTACTAACCTTTGTAAACGGAGCGTTAATGAAAGAACAACCATGTAGATACGGTACATATAAGGCCTAGGGGAGAGTATGGTAGTTATGCCTTGACGGCAGCAATCTTCAAATCCGCCATTTTGAATTAAGGTCAAGTTTTTTAAATGGGAATAGGGTAATATCATACATAATTTCAGGATAGAATTTAGTCAGGAAGACATTAGTGAAGCTAGTTTAGAGATAGGGCCTACACCCATTTGGGGAAAGTTACAGGCATTTAATTGTTCACTTACTACGTGCGAAAGTCCCTTACCTCCGCTTCTAACTAGCGTATTAATGATAATAAGTGGATAAAAGTTTCGGTAATACATATTATGCCTAAAGGGAAGTGATACGTAAGGGTATTCTTGACGGCAGCCTTCTTGAAATCCGCCATTTTAAATTAAAGTGAAGTTTGAAAAATGAAAAACATAGCATATTACACCTTACTTTAATAGCAGATTTCCCCAAAAAGCCAATGGTGTGCTTATTTTTGTTCTATAGTTAACCAGTATGGATTTAGGACTGCTTCTAATATGCACCAAACGTTCATTATTCTATCTTTCAAATTGGCTACACTCCTAATTTTCACCGCATGTTTTAGGATTCCAACTGGCACTTTGCAATTGCTGCCATGGCTCATGTTTTCAAATTTATTACATTTTGTAAAGAGTTGCGATTTGTCAGTTCGTCCATAATGTTGCGATAAGCATCCCGCAATCTTTCTGAAGTTTGAAGACTCTACTTGTAATTATTTATTTCAAACCAGAAGATATGAGAAGTCTATGGACCAATGTGACGTAAAGAAATACGAATGAAATTATGACAAATTTGTGTTATACGAACACAAAATTATCAGGAAATGTAGCCTACATGTTACACAAACCACAAACAATAAAATATTTTTAATAAATACAACTTTAAAGGAACAGCAGCAATGATAGGAAAAATCAAAGAGGCATAATATAACTGTTCCCAAAACAGTGTTTGTACCAGTGATGTGCCGTAAACTATAATTTTACGTCTACGCGATTGTCTACTGTAATCTATACGTAATTTACATTACACCTTTTCTCGTGTAGACTATGTAAACAACCACGATCAAATGTAAGGAAGAATTTCGTTGCTCGTTTGCTCATATTTCCTCATTCAGTTGTTTTGCTTCGGTGCAGCGAAAGATTAGGGAAACGACTAACATATAAAAAGTAGAGGAATTATCTAATCTAAAAGTGATACGGATGACAACGCTGAAATTGCGCTGTCGATGCTGTTGTAGTGTTTAAGAAAGGTAGATGAATGAATCCTATATCCTTTGTCTGTGCATACCACTTCCTTAGATTTTCCACTTCGAGCACTGCTTTTATAATGAAATTTACAAAACTAATTCTCACCTGTGGGTTTTCAGTCTTGAATCTGCTGTATTTGCCAATTTTTCTTGCATATTTTACAAAATGCATAATATTTTTCATTTTCCTTCATCAAGACGAAACTAAGTATTCGAAAGTTACTATTCGCTGGTCTAGGTATTTTATTTTGTACGCAGTTTCGCAAGGTAACGACAAAAGAAAGCTCCTTTATTGTCCACGACGCCATATTAAATTACGTGTTGTTGACATTTTCTACATAGTCTACGTTGTTTACATTGTCTACGCATTGTTGACACGTAAACGTAAACTATCGTTTTTTACGCGTAGACGCACATCTCTGGTTTATACCATGAATAGTATGAAAACACGTAACTTGTTTATAAAGAGGTGTAACCTAATTGAGTTCCCTATCAATACTGATTATAAATCTTCCAAACATGAATCATCGACAAATCGCTAGAAAACGAATAACTTTTTTGTCTGACTAGCTAAAAAATTGCCATAGAAAATAAATAAATAAATATACAATAAACAAATAAATATACAACAAAAAGACCCTTGATTTACACAACAATCATATTTCGTTTTTCTTTTTGAAGTGAATTTTCATTTGATTTTTCGTCTCATCTACTATACAAGCTACGTCTTCGGTATTACCTGAATGCAAAGTTGGAGTTGTTTCGTTGTGCGGTGAATCATGTCAGTAAACAAGTTTTTGAAGGGCAGGCACAGGAAATAAATAATTACATGGCAAGTCTTCAAAATTCAGAAAGATTGCGGGATGTTTATCCCAACACTATCCATGAACTGAAAATCACAACTCTTAAAAAATGTAATAAATTTAGAAAACATGAGCCATGGCAACAATTGCAATGTGCCAGTTGGAATCTTAAAAAATGCGGTGAAAATTAGGAGTGTTGCAAGTTTGAAGGACCAAATAATGGACGCTTGGTGCATATTAGAAGCAGTCCTAAATTCATATTGGTTAACTATAGAACAAAAACAAGAATGCCATTGTCTTTTGAGGGAAATTTGCTATTAAAATAAGGTGTCATATGCTGTTTTTCATTTTTCAAACTTCACTTTAATTCAAAATGGCGGATTTGAAAATGGTTGCTGTCAAGGGTAACCATACTGTATCACTTCCCTCTAGGCATAATATGTATTACCGAAACTTTTATCCACTTATTATCATTAATACGCTAGTTAGAAGCGAAGGTAAGGTTAGAAGCGTAGCAAGTGAACAATTAAATGCCTGTAACTTTTCCCCAAATGAGTGTATCTCAAAACTGGCTTCACCATTGTCTTTCTGATTAAATTCTAGCCCGAAATTATGTATCATATTGTCATATTATCATATTATCATATTACCTATTCCCATTTAAAAAACTTGACCTTAATTCAAATGGCGGATTTCAAGATGGCTGCCGTCAAGGTCATACCTACCGTACAACTTCCCCCTAGGCCTTATATGTATCTACATGGTTGTTCTTTCATTAACGCTCCGTTTACAAAGGTTAGTAAGGAACTTCTGCAGTAATCTCTAATAACCACATCAGAACTCTTAAAAATTATTTTTAAAAAAATAGAAAATATGCACCATGGCAAAAATTTCTGTCATCACAAATAATACATATATGTCCTCTATCAGCTAGAAAAATTTCATTGAAATCGGAGCCAGACAATTGGGTGGTGTCCCTTGTCAGCTTCTTTTCTTTAACTCCTTTCCATTTTTCTTTATCAAACTTCCGGGGGGACATCTCCCCCAACCCTTCTTGATTACCTTCCTGCTCCTATCAACCCCTATCAGATGGGTTTACATCATCAGCATACACCATAACCTGGAGAATACCATTTAGCTCTAGGCCTTGCATGGTTTCTTTGATTTTTCTTATAGCGTATTCCAGAACAAAGTTTAATAATGGCGACAACACATCTTGTTTCAGGCCATTCTTGATATGAAAGTTCGCGGACAAGTATTTTCCTACTCAGACTTTACTTTGGGTCTCATTTAAGCACATTTTAATTAATCTAACTAGCTTTTTTCGGTATTCCAAATTTTGTAAGAATGTTGTACAATGTTTCTCTCCTGAGTCGTAGCTTTTCTAAAGTTAATAAATAATTGATGTTCCGGGAAATTTGTCGAACGGTAAATATCTGGTCGATAGTTGATCGATTTCGCCTAAATCCACAAATATAATCTCCCATAATTTCATCTGTGTATGGGGTCAATCTTGCTAATAGAATGTTTGAGAGAATTTTATAGGATGTTGACAAGAGATATGCCTCGATAACTATTACAATCAGTTTTGTCGCCCTTCTTGTGAATTGGAACAATGATTAACTCTTTCCACTCTTGTGGCAATTCCTCCTTGTTCTAGCTGAGGAGAATGAGTTTTTGTATCTTGTTCCACAAATTTTCAATCCACCTAAAATTAATCGGAATTTCGTCTACACCCGGAGATTTGTATTTCTTTAAGTTTCTTTATAGCAGTTCCTGTTTCTGTTTGGATAGGCTCTGCAAAATAAGTTACGGGTCTGCTGTGTGCATTTCTCTTTCTCCATAGACATTTGTCTGTGTGTTAATCAAACCGTCAGACAAATGTTTCCATCTATTCAAAATGCTATTTTGTATCAGTTAGAATTGTTCCGTCGGCTTTTGTTGACATATAGGTCTAAGTGTGAGATTCTTAAATTCATTAATGCTTTTACAACATGCCCGAATGTGAGTCTCTGAGGAAAGCAAACTAAACTGATCTGACATGGTTGTCAGGGATATGTAAAATATATTACCTTTGAAGTGCGGTTGTCATGATAACTTAGTTTCAATCCAAATATCCTAAAACTTTACACAAGTTGAACTATTTTCAACAGTCATTTTTCTTAAAACTAAACGTCATAGGTTGAAATGCTGGTAGTACACACTCGAATAAATAAATAAATAAGTAAATGATGTACGTTTTTCCAGAAAGAATTTGTGCTGATCAATTTTCCTCTTCGAATGGTTCTCATTGATTTTTCGTAGGTCTAAATTATGCTTTACAAATGGCAGCATATACAACGTTACTAATAGTTTAAAAAATATTTTTTTAAAAAATGTGCCTACATAAATAGTATACAGAAACTTACTTCTCTTATTATTGCAGTTTAGTAGATAAAGTACAGTTTCGGTAACTTGAGACAAGATACGATGAGACAAGAAATTGAACGTATGTACAGGTGAAATATATTATCTTATTTATTTCATTATCGGAGGCAAATGTTTGCTCACTTCAGTTCCCTAAGAGAGGGCGTAACCCTCTAACAGGGTTCTAGCTGAAATTGCTAATCACTTAGAAAAAAATGTTTTCTAATAAAATAAAATAATGCTACAAACTCCCAATGCCTACCTACAAATAAAAAATTTCCCGGTCCCTATAATCCTCGTCCCGAAGAAAGGAAGTAACGCTTTGACCGGATTAACTCTAAAAAATAAAATTTTCTAACAAATGTTTAAGGTGTACCCATCTACCCTGGCACTACTGCTAAATATCTGGGGGTAATATTCGATGCCAAGTTATCTTGGAAACCTCGCCTTCTTTCCACTGAGGAGAAAGCGTAAAATCGTTTAAACCTCCTGAACGGCTTCTCGGCACTACCTGGGGTTTGCACACCGATACCATGCTAAACACTTACAAGACATTTCAGGATGTCTATCGGTCACGAAAGTCACGAATGTCACGAAAAAGTCACGAAATCAGAAAACGGTCATGAAAGTCACGAAAAGGTCACGAAATTTAGCTTTTGGGTCACGATTTTTTTTAACTGTGCAAATGTAAGTACAGATTGGAAAATTTTGTTCTATAAAACGTCAAAATTTACCATCAAAAATGTCTATGGCCAGCTTTAGACGCTACCAAATCGCAAGAAAAGTACGTTTCTGTAGCATGGATGAAAATTCGGCCTTATTCGCACCTAAATTCGCTCTTGAAAATGTTAGGAAAAGGTCACGAAATTTCATTTTGGAATTTTAGTAGACACCCTGCATTTCTTCGCCCATGTCTCACTCACGGTCACACTGCCTGGGTTAGTGCGAGTGACGATTTCTACGAGCGCCTATGTATTATACAACGCCATGCTTTGCGTCTCACATTTCGAATCAGCTTACCTAGCCCGACGCGTCTCTTATACGAACGACTAACAATCCCGCACATCATTCGTCATCTGGAAGACCTTCGCTCTCGTTACATAGACAAGAAATGGAGAACTCAGCACCATACGCTTATGTGCACCATACACATTGATAGTAGCCTTTACGCCTCACCTAATTATTACTATCCTCCACTGCGATATCTACTCTCCGTCTATAGCCGGACACATCCAGAGCACCCTAACCATCATTTCTTCGCTACTTATCATTCGCACATCTATCCATCGTCTGCACAGTGACTCCTCCTAACTAGGGCTTCCCCCGTGTCTACCATCAGTGTTGAGTAGTCCCAACACAGAAGATAAGCTCATTTGTGAATACTAACTCTTCTCTGTATAGTGTGGCGTAGAAGCACTTAATCTCATCATTCGCTCCGCTCTTTAAATAAACATATCTTCCTAATATTCATAATCCTTACGTCTGATCACTATTGTCTGTTGTCTGTCCTCAATCCTTACATATTAATATTCCACATTCATATCTGTTTTTCTAGTTTTGTACCACCTATGTTTTACAACAACAATAATAATTCACCTCTGTATGAATAAACTGACTTACTTTATTATTGTTATTGAAACTCATAGCCAAGGGCGCCGATTTCTCTGTAAATTTGGGGGGGGGGGGCATTTACTTGCAGAAGGTATCTATAAGAGGATTTTGAGACAAATTGCATTCAAATTATGCTAAATATTGTATATTCATAAATACAATAGGGGGCCCACATGAGCTTTGGGGGGCCCCGGGCCCCCTCGGCTCCCTTGCTCATAGTCCATAAATATGTAAATAAATCATAACTAATGTTTATCTGTATCACTCCCGAAGAGATGACGTTATCGTCTACAGTATAGCAGGCAAAAAAAAAAAAAAAAAGTTTTCTATTATTCGTACATACGTAATATGATGAGAGATCAATTTTTAGTGAAGCAAAATGGGTAATTTCACGACGCTATAATTAAGGAAGTAACATTTTCGATCTCTTCGCAGTAGAACACAATTCTACCATAACATAACGTAAAACAGTTTTAATACATAACTGTGTTATCGAAATGTATTAAAACCATACAAAAATGAATATTTCAGTTTTACGTCTGACAATTATGTCTATGATCTAAAGGAGATGGTGATGATGAGAATGAATGAAGAAAGTGGGAGGAAACTGGAGAATCCACAGACACGGTGTTTGTCTATCACAGAACTCACTGTGATTGAACCACAACTCCATGTACCAGAAGTGAAAGCTCTCTTAATTTCATCCAGAAGTTATCAGAACCCTTCCACGTCATGAGTGGTCCACGAAGGGTGTAATATACAGAGTCGTAGCTAGAGGGTTGGTGAGTGGGGCCGTCGCCATGGGCGCGGAAGAAGCAAGAAGAAAGGAAAAATATTGCAAACGAGTAAACAATGAGTCGCCTCGAAAAAGTATTGGAGCCCCATTAAATCAATATTGTTGTCGGTTTGCAAAGAAATAGACTTGTTAAAAATTTTTCTTGCTCGCTCCACTCCATATATACAGGGTGGGGCAAATAAAAGTGCCCTAGGGAATAGAGTTCCAGGATACAAAGAAACACAGCAAAGGAAAGGAAATAGTTCGCTAACCTGCTTATAGCAGATATTGAAAATGACCACCATTCATCTCTTGACACTTTTGGGTCCTAGTCAGCAAGCTGCAGAAGGCATATCGAAGCTAGCTGGAATTGCTGCAATCTAATTAGAAATGCTCTGCTTCAGTTCTTGAAGATTATCAGTTGTTACGATAGACCTTAGACTTGAGGTTTCTCCACAAAAAGTAATTGCACACGGATAGATCAGGTGACCGGGTGGCCAGGTAGGGCCGACACCAGACTGAGCTCTGCTGACAACTTGTGCTATACGCACAGACGCTTCGCTCCTCGTTTTGCGTGACGTCACCAGCGAGGAGCAGCAAGTAGGTATAGTGGTGTACGAAGCAGCCAGAATGTCTTTTTTCTTTCTTTATGCATAACATTTTCGCTGTCACAACATTCTCCTACACACAAACTACAAATAAATAAATAAATAAATAAATAAATAAGCCAGCAATAAATAGAACATCTTATTGCAATTTATATTATGGAAAAAACGATGTACCTGTGTTGCATGATCATTCATTTATTTTTTGATGAGATAGATAATTGTTGAATTATAATTACATTTTAAATGTATTTATATCTCAAATGTTGCTGTGAATGTATTTAAGCAAAGTTGCAGATAAATATGTGTTTTACCAGGGCAATCTCTGAAATTTCCGGTGCCTGGACTTAAAGTAATTGCGGAACCAATGATAAGGTGAATTCTACACCCGGCATAAAGAGATTACTTTGTGATTACTGATAAGAATATCTCAATAAATACTTAAAACCATGGATAATAATAATAATAATAATAATAATAATAATAATAATAATAATAATAATAATAATAATAATAATAATAATAATAGATCGTCGATGCATTCAGTTGCGGAAGCCCTTTGATGCCTAGCAATTTATTTTGTTCAATATACGGCACTCAGGCTTAAAGTTTAAAATTGCCAATTCATATCTTCTTCACATGATCATTAAAACGGAACCCATCCGTGTTAAACGTCATGTCGACCAGGGGTGCCCATCCCCCCCAAAGCTGATGGCGCACTCTCCCCCAAAGTGATGCCACTTTTGAGCTTGTTTTAAGTTTACCGCAGGCCCTGGAAAATGTAATCGCACAAACAGAAAACTATACAAAATATTATCATTAATTCATTTATTATACATCATGTAGCAATTGAACAGCATTACTTATTAAGTGTCGTACATGGTATAAATAAGAAATAAATAAATGCTCCCAGCAGAAAATGGGTAAATTACCTACACAAAGCGATAAACCGACCAGCCCATCCTTTCATATAGATACTTGCGCGGTACTTCATTCATAGAGTTTCTAAGCAGGGGGTAGGGGGATTCATTCTCGAGATTTAAAAAAAAAAAATCGCATCGTGTTCCAATGTTATTCTGACGACAGCTAAATTACTTATTCGACATTAGAGTAAAATTCTTCCCCAATTTTTTTCTCGATGGCACAACTTGCGCCATTCATCCCTCGTGTGGGCGGCCCTTCTCTCTTAAAACAAACCAACCTTTCCTTTCATACGGTTACTTGCGCGGTACTTCATTCATCGAGTATCGAAGCAGGGGGTACGGGGGTTCACCCCGGAAAATTTTGAAAATTAGCTTCTCAAAATCGTGTTTTAATGCTATTCCGACAGTAAAATTGCTAGTTCGAAAGTAGAGTAAAATCCCCCCCCAAAATTTTTCTCAATGGCGCAGCTTGCGCCATACATCCCCCCTGTGGGCGGCCCTGATGTCGACTATCCATCACAGATTATATTCAATGTAACCATTGTTGACGCTATGATTGCACTTTGTGACATTAATAGTACACAGTCCGGAAAAATGTATTTGGTTTATATCTAAATATTTGTATGCTAACTAGTGTTACGAATCGAGACGACACGAGAAATTAGGTTTTCCCGTCTTGTAGAATCGATTTTCGAAAAAAGCTCTTTTCTTCTCGCCTCGAAGTTTCTCTAGCCTCTTGTATAAATTTGTGTACAGAATTTGTCCCATTTCCTGAAGTCACGAGAGATCCACGAAGGATGAGATATAACAGCAGTTAAACCATATTTATTATTGGAGTATATTGTGTATCTTTGAATGCTCTTCATTGTGTTCTTACAATCACTTTATCAATTTATAGGTTTTTTTTTTCTCACGATGAACCATGCAACACTAAACCGGTGTTTAAGGTTTAATACTTGGGTTAACTCGTGTTGCCAATGAGACTCGGGAAATTTCTTATCTTGCCTCGAAAACGAGACGAGAACTTCCATATTTTTAAATTTAAAAGAATTTAAAAGATTCTTCTCGTCTTGAATTGCAGACGAGACGAGACATTTCTCGCCTCGATCTCCTCTCGTGGACAACACTAATCTCAACAATGAATTAGAAATAGTTAACCTGCTAGTTTTCCTCAACCGTCAAACTCTTCCATTCTGTGGTGCAAGGCATGGGGCAATCGCCCCACCTGTTCTACCCACACGATGTCCCGGAGTTTTACTCTAATTTCTAACTCAAATGAACATCTAGAGGATCAATAAGCAGAAAAAATATCGAAAAATAATTTTAAATTATGAACTTCATGCATACATAGAAATTTATGAAAATGAATAAGGAAAATAAGAAATCGGCTCCCTCTAGAAAATTTTCTTCGGGTGCCTATGATCCTGACTGAGGACCTTTGTCTTTTCTTCACTATTTTGGCATGGAGGGACTAAAACTATCAGTTGAGTATGAATAGTGCAAATCAAAGGCGTATACATGCATAAATAAATCGATTGATTGTACAATTGATCATAATTTAGAACAACTTTTAACTAAAAGAAACCGATGAAATATAAGTGTCACTGTTAATATTAAACAAACTGAAAATAGTTTGAAAAATGTATCGGTAAGTATCGGTGTTTATTTGCCAATGCCGATACCGATACTCCCAAAAGTGGCTGATATTACCGATACCGATATATCGGTACATCCCTAATTCTATAATGTGAAACACTTGGAGATTAAAGACAAATACACGTAAAAATACCTATGTACACACGTACTCAAGTTCACACTATCTTGCAATATTGCATGCCTGTTCAGCCAAGCCCACGTAAAGAAATCTTCCGAGATATAGACCTTTTATCTATTAAATAATATTCGTCCACGTACACCACTAGAAAAGAAAGCAACATAATTCAACATAGCAAAAACCCAAAATACTGTAAATAAAGAATTGTTTGTGGTCTTACTAGCAAATCTTCGCGCGCCAAGCAGACGACAAGCTCTAAGTTCCTCGCTGGTGACGTCATTGTGAAGAGAGCGTGAAAGTAGAGGTTCGGGACATAGGTTAAGAGTAGTGCTGTTGAATTTTTGTGACATTTGCGGTTTTCGGTTTTTGAGAAAACCGGTTTTCTGAAAACCGAAAACCGCAAATGCGGTTTTCAAAACCGAAACCGCAAAAGCGGTTTTCAAAACCGAAACCGCAAATGCGGTTTTCAAAACCGAAACCGCAAAAGCGGTTTTCAAAACCGAAACCGCAGATGCGGTTTTGGAAACCGAAACCGCAAATGCGGTTTTCAAAACCGAAACCGCAAAAGCGGTTTTCAAAACCGAAACCGCAAATGCGTTTTTCAAAACGGAAACCAATGTTTTTAATTACACCTTTTAACAATTGTGAAAGCATCTATCGATCGAGACAATTGTATTGATTTATGTCTGTGTTTCAACTTCTTTTATTTGCTCCCGTTTCCTCCCACTTTCTTACGGTTTAGAACTCCGTAAGTACTGATGTGAACTTGTGTGTTACAAATACTGACCTGGGATCATTTGCACTTTTTTTTTTTTTTAGTTACTTCTTTGATGACACTTCCAAGGTACTTTTCGGTTGCAGGGAAGCAAACTGGACCCCACCTGATTTTTATATATTTTGTAAAGTAGAGCACGAGGAACACGAATCTTAAGGAATTTTGACATTCCGACTTCCCGAACTCGAGATACTAGAACTTATACAGTAGTTTTACATAGTATGTATAAAATTAACGAAGAAAGTTCTGTCGCTTTTTGACCTATCACCTTAGAACATCGATATGTCACCTAAGACCAGGGGTGTAGCCAGCAGGTTTCTGTAGGAGGGGCCCGTCGTCTTGGAAGGGGGGAGCTATAATCTAAAAAAAAAAAGTGTTACAGCTAGTGTTTTTGAAGCCTGAAAAAAACTGGAAAATTTTGGTTTCCTTCCGGAAAACTAAAAACACTGTTTTAGCTTATTATTATTATTATTATTATTATTATTATTATTATTATTATTATTATTAATAATAATAATAATAATAATAATAATAATAATAATAATAATAATAATAATAATAATAATAATAATAGTAATTTCATAAATTATATTACAGATAGTTTGTATTATGTTTAACCAAGAACTACTGCCCCCGACCAAACATTATACCTTTGTGCATAACTATTTCAATACACAGAACCGATCTATATAGGTAAACAAGAAAGTTCTATCGCTTTCTCACCCACCACCTCCGGACATTCATGTGTCACCTAACACGTATCTGGAAGATCAAGAATAGATCGACAACCTTTTGCAAACGTTCTGGAAGGCCATTTATCCCATCGCGGTAGAGGTTGGTGTTCCGTGAAGTGAAGAAGTTATCAAGTGCATTTTGCACCTCTACTTGGGATTTGAGCTGGCATCCTTTAAAGTGATTGTCCAAAGAATGGAACAGGTGATAATCGGACGGTGCAATACCCGGGGTATATAGTGTTTGCAATATTGTTTCCCATCCAAAACGGAAAATTGTGTCCTGAGTCATCCTAGCCACGTGAGACTTAGCGTTGTCCCGTAAACGAGGACCCATTTGGGATTCAGAAGTGCTGGCTCCAGAGTTTTGAGTTTCTCTTGAACACGGCTCAACTGCTGACAGTACACAGTTGGATTGATGCGATGACCAGCTGGTAGCAGTTCCCGATGCACGATGCCACGAGCAGTTCATCAACACACAGGAGGACTTTCTTCTGGTGTAGTACTGGTTTCGGCTGTCTTGGAACCGTTTATGGGGTGCTAACCAATTATGACGGCGCCGTGGAACTTCGTACAGGACCCATTTCTCATCACATGACAACACCTTGTCCAGAAATGGCTCCTTCCTCAGACGAGACAGCAAAGAAACACAGGTGTCTGCTTGCGTTGCCTTTTGACCCGGAATCAAGTTATGTGGGACCCATCGACCCAACTTCTAGTGTTTTCTCAGTTGATGAAGGTGCTGCTGAATGGTTTCGCCACTCACACTGAATTGTCCCCATGCCGTAAGCGTCGGTGGACCACAAATGGGCAATTAGCGACATCACGACAAACATTGGCGGCGCCGCAGCGACTATCCCCGGTGGCCCCTCTACCGTTTTGAAAATTATGCCACCAGCAGCAGAGATGCGACAAAACGCCAATGAACCACAAAATTACTCTCCCAAAATGTTAAATCGGCTATATGTGTGATTTAGTTACATTAAGGTGAGTCTAAAAAACACTTTTAAAAAGTACCAAAAAATTACCCCGAAGGGGACTCAAACCACCAACCTTATGATTACTAGGCAAGTGTTCTTCCTACTTCGCTACGATGGCGATGAAGGAAACGTCGCTTGTAAAGGGATAAATCGTTAAGATCTTTTTAATTTGGTCAATCACAGTGCTCCTTTAACCGTGTATATTCGACGATAACTGTTTGGAATTAGATAAAATGTGTTCGCCATGTAATTTTGTAACAAAATGACGCGTGTCTGTTTACTTTATTTCATAGTTCTCGCATACTCACTTTCTAATGATCGACGACAGTTGTCATCTAAATTCATACAATTATCGCACTTATCTCAAGATTTTTCACGTCATGATGTTGAGGCAGAGGTTATTCTTGACCCTCGGAGCTCACTTTAGGAACAATTCGTCAGCAAAAAATAATATATAATAATAACCGCATGCACATGACTGGCGACAGTTCGTGTTGGTCCCTTCACGATTCTCCGCGAAGAATCTAAGAAGTGCGGACCAAGACGAAGTTCTCGCTGGTCGCTGCTACGCGGTGGTACTTCAACACCCCGACGCGAGATATATGTTTCGACTCGACGAAACCCGGCCGCCAGTGAGGGCCAACTATTGCAGACCTACGCAAAAAGCGACAGAACTTTCTTGGTTAATTTTATACATAAGGCTGATTTTCTTTGAAATTGCACTTAATTTATTTTAAGATTTTCTGAAAAAAATGTTTATTTATTATTCGTGACTAAAAAGACGTAATTATTTTATTAACAGCTATATCTCACTTCCTGTTTTACAAGAAATAGCATTTTAAAAAGCGAATGAAATCCAAACTGAAAAACTGAATAAAAACGTAGCTTTTCACCAAATTTTCCATCTGATAAAAAGTTTTCTTGAAACACTAATTACAGCATATAAATAATATAATGTACTTACGATTTAGTATAGTACCATTGTTTTATGATAGAATTTATAGTGGGGGCGCGGTGGCTCAGGGGTCCCTGATTCGATCCTAGCTCGCGCCGTGTGGACTTTGTGGTGGACAAACACCGTGCTCATGGGTTTTCTCGGGGTTCCGTTTCCTCCCACTTTCTTCATTCCACCATTTCATTCATTTCTCATAATCACCGTCTCCTTTGGCCTAACCGGCATAGGCGTGGGACGTTAAACTCAAAGATTTCATTTCATTTCATAGAATTTATAGTACCTTGTCAAAACGTTTGTCTTCAAACTGTCAAATACAAATCGCCGTAAATTGTGTAATCTACTGTCACAAAAAGTATACCATACTATTTTCGGATCGCTATAAGGAAGAAATACCATATTATTTTGTGATCGGTATGGTAAAATACTATTTTTCCGTACTATTTTACCGTAAATTATTAATTATATGTAAACATTGTTATTTTTAAATGACTGAAGCGAAGTAATCTCACGATGATGTTTTAACATCTGTTCATTAGGGGGGCCAGGAAATCATTTGGGGAGCCTGGCACCGATGGGCCCCCCGTGGCTACACCCCTGCCTAAGACGTACCTGGAAGATCAAAAATAGTACCCATCAGTATCAACGACCTTCTGAAAAATGTTCGGGATGGGCATGGATTCCTTCGCGGTAGAACTTGGTTTGCCGTGAAGCAAAGAAGGTATCAAGTGCATTTTGCACCTTTACTACGGAGTTGAACTTTAGTTCTCTAATGTGAGTGTCCAAGAAATGGTTCAGGGATAATCGGACGGTGCACTGTCCAGGGAGTATGGCGGTTGCAATAGTGTTTCCCATTTAAGGCGTAGGATGGTGTCCCGGGTCACTCTAATCATGTGGGGCTTAGCCCTTAGCGTAACGGGAGAACCCCTTAGCGATTGAGAAGTGCTGGCTCCAGGGTTTTGAGTTTTTCTTGAACACGGCTCAACTGCTGACAGTAGACAGTTGCATTAATGTTCTGCTCTGACCAGCCGGTAGCAGTTCCCGATGCACGATGTCGCGAGCAGTCCACCAAACACACAGCAGGACTTTCTACTGCATTACTGGTTTCAGCTGTTTTGGAACCAGTTCATGGGATTTTAACGAATGATGACGACGCCATGGAGCTTCTCATCACATGTCAACATCCTGTCCAGAAATGGCTTCTTCCTCAGACGAGACAGCAAAAAACACAGGTGTCTGCACGCGTAGTCTTCTGGCCCGGAGTTAATTCATGTGGGACCAATAGACTCAAATTGTAGTGTTTCCCAAGTTGATGGAGGTGCTGCCGGATGGTTTCTCCACTCACATTGAATGTTAGCCCCAGTTCCTCACAGGTCTCTCCACGGTTCGCCTCAATTGCTACCTGAAGATCTTCATTTTGTACATGTGTTGGTCTTCCGGCACGTGGTGCGTCTTTCGTGAGTGTTTTGTCACCGTCCTTAAACTTTCTAAACCACCCTTGCACTGTCTGCGTAATCACGACACCCTCACGAAAGGCCTGAGATATCTTCCGCCCCACTGCAGTGGCGTTTGATCCAAGTTTGAACTCGTACAGCATACACACCCTTATGACGCTCTGTGGAGGTTCCATATTCACTCTGTCCTTACACAAGTTCACGTTGTAACTGAACTGCCACAAGCAGGTAGAATGTTGGATATACCCACACCAACATCTGACCTTCGCCTTTTCTCCATTCGCATTCAACTCACGGTGTAAGGATCAATTGAACACAGACCTCCACAAAAAGCGACAGAACTTTCTTGGTTACCTTTATATATCTCACAGGACATAATATGTTTCGTATAGAGAATATATCTATATTAAACTTAGTTTTAATATCTCGAGCTCCGGAAGTCGGAATGTCAAAACTCCAGATTCGTGTTCCTCGTGATCTAGTTTACAAAATATATAAAAAGCAGGTGGGGTCCACTTTGCTTCCCTGCAGCCTACTTTTCAAACGAAACTAAGTTTTCCAGAGTGTACATTTTGCTTCAAACTGAGTTCTGCCCTGGCTAACATACGTAAATTCGTTTCTATAAGTGTCGTTAAAGTTACACTTGAAATTATCGTTCGGCATTCTTGTAGCTTATGAAGGCATGAATAATTCAAGTATGTTTGTCACAACATCTACAAAAGAATATTCATTCGTATAGAACCTCCAATACATTACATTAAAAACACATGAATTACACAAAGAAAACTATTGTGCATTAGAGCAGATCTCTTATTAGCGAATGGCCCTACACCCGCGCACTGCTCAGATAGCTCACAGCCTGAGCCTGAGCACAATTCCAAATTTAACTCAATCGCGATTAAGATTGTCAAAGGTGTAGCGGTTTACGTTGAATATACCAACACTTTATTCACTAAGTCGTCTTAGATTTTTCTCCAATCCCAAAAAGCAGGTGGTTTTTCGTGATTAAGATAGCGAGGGACGAATATAGAACCTGACAATCGGGTGGTACCCGCAAAAATCGGGTAATATGACAACACTGAGCTAAATAGAAAATAAGGTATATCCCTATTTAAGATCACTACACCTGCAACTCATGAAATTCAATTTGAAATCTCATCCACTTAGACTGAGATCTTTTATATTATCATTACTCTTTCACTTTGTTTCTAAATAGTACTGCCACTCTTTCTTTTGTTAACAAAAAACACCACCTCCCTTTCTTAGAAAAAAGAAAAGAAAAAAATTTAGATCGCAATTCACAATTTTATTGTTGATTTGTTGCCACTCCGATAAATGTGAATGTTGTGGCTTTGCATGTGTTGACTGGTTTCTTATCGCAAGTCCCAGACACCTGCAATAGTTCATACGTGAAGGGAACACCGATCATATTTTATTCTATATCTTTTTACTTCCCAATAACGATAGCCGTGCCTCTTTGTGAGAAACTGCAACTTATTTTTTTTATTCTGCCAATTGTAAAAGAATACTAAACAAGAATTTCCCTACACGTTAAGACATTTTAAGAAAAAATATCTTCTTTCACCTCTCCAAATTTTCAGCATTTTTTCCCTACGCCGGGGAAAATTTCCCTCCATCTGGCAACTGAGAGCCGAAGATGGGAAAGATTATTTGCTGTTTCCTCGTCGTTACTTGATATTAGTGCTGTCGAATTTTTGTGACTTCTGCAGTTTCAGTTTTTGAGAAAATCGGTTTTCAAAACCGAAACCGCAAATGCGGTTTTCAGAAACCGAAACCGCGAAAGCGGTTTTCAAAACCGAAACCGCAAATGCTGTTTTCAAAACCGAAACCGCAAATGCTGTTTTCAAAACCGAAACCGCAAATGCGGTTTTCAAAACCGACATTTCGGTTTTATGAAATTTCACTTTTTCCAAAAACCGGTTTTCGGTTTTTTCAAAAACCGATTTCGACAGCACTAGTTAAGAGCACCCCCTCTCTATCAGAAGTGAAGATTGTGTAAATATGATCCATGGTTCGACGGACTGTATGGGCAGTTGCTCTATCCTATTGGAAGTAACCGTAGGTCTTTTAACTCTGGAGAATTTTCTGGTTAACAGCATCCATCATTTTAGGTGTTCGGACGCGTTTCGGAATTTTTTATGTCGTTCAAAACAGATTCCGTCTGACGCCGTTTTCTGACTAATAATTGTATTGCACTCTTTGGCGCCATGAAATTCATGAGCAAACTGGCCACACTCTTTCCACGAATTTGTTTAGATGTAACTTTCCACAACGAACACCCTCTGCTGCACTGTGAGTACTGTCTTTTCACCTGTGCACTGCTCAACTCACACTGACACAGCCCGCACTAAGATCTGAACCGGTGGTGTGCATACACGTGGTGAGGTTCCATGCATACATTCACGTCCAATCGTCTGGGTCACTTTTATTTGCCCCATCCTATAGAAGTCCATATATCAATTTTAATGTCTCTATCCTTCAGACACTTGGAAGTGTGGACTTTTTAGTATATTAATTGCCATTCCAATTTCCTCCTTCCACTTCGAATTCCCAAAAAAATTCACTCCTTAGTGGTACCTTACGTCACAAATTCTATGCATTGTCAAAATTTCAGTAAGTTTAAAGCTTAATTGGTTTGGCCTCGGAGTCGATCAGTCTCTCTCACTCACAACCAGGGGGCGCCCGAAGAAAAATTTGCTGGGGGACATCTCCATGGTTGCTATTTTGTTTGGTATTTAGTATACGTGGTTTGCTATATTATGTAGATATAAATTTTCGTGAGCTAGAGGGGCCCGAGCTCCCTCTTCGAGCGCTCATGCTCAAAACTTTCTTTATAGAGAGACAAACCTTCGGCCAGCTGGGACTTCGTCAGTCTCCCACGTTTGTTCGCCCTATATATATACTGGAACACATCTTTAATTATTTTAAATGAGAAGCCGACATACTAAATTTCATGTCTTAACCTTCAGAGATTTCAAGATATGGACATTTCAATATCATACTTGCCACCCCTCTTATATATTTAAAAAAGCTCAAAAACGACCTTAATTAGGTCTATTTTAAATGAAAAGTCAAAATTCCTAATTTCATGTCTCCGACCTTCACGAATTTCGAGATATGGCCATCTTATTGTAAAAATTACAATCCTCAAAATGTTTTTGTTTGCATTTTTCTTTCGTTATAGGAAAAGTTATAAACGTTTAAAAAATGTATTTTATTATCTATGTGTTTAACTTATACAGTAAGCCTAGGAACTTACTAACAAAGAACGTCACTTAAGGAATCAAGTTTTGGAAGTTCTATGATTCATGGCTTATCTGTACACTTATTGAATTTTGTCTTGTCTGTTATTAAGTATTTATTTACGTTATGTATATCACAATTATTCTTACTGGTTAACTGGACATAAACACTGAGTTGTAACTAGAGATGTGTCGTTCGCGAACGAGTCGTTCCTTTGGAACGAATCCTTTCTGAGAACGAATGGAACGAATCCTTGAAAGGAATCAAACTCATTTTGAAACGAACGAGTATGCACTGCAAAGCAGCATGTGTATTGCCTTTGGCAAATGGAAGAAGCACTGTGAAAATCTTCGATTGAACACTTCCGTTTTGCTGCGAAAGTTAACGAAGTTCCCTTCTACAAAGCTATAAACAAAAAAACGGCCATTCCTTTCTCTCGCCCCGCCAACTCCTAAACAAAACAAAGAGTGGCGTCAACGAAGGAATCATGGAATCAAACTTTCCTTCGTTTACTCAACATTGTCGTACAAACTACGTACTACAAAAAACGAGGGGTTTCACAAATAGAGTCAAAAGTGGATATGGAACGAAGGAACCAAAAAATGCAGTCAAAACTGGCAGTGAACGAAAGAACCCACGAAAGGAAATCATATTGGCCTTGTTTTTGAGTGGCGTATATATATTTCCGATTTACCACGAAGTTCCCCTCCACTTCCGTCTTCAGCTGGACACACAGAAAAGACCATTGAAAAGAAATATTTAAACAAACATGAGTATCGTATAATGCGAACTGAGCTCCGCGAAAGAAACAAAGAAATTGCGGCAAATGACAAATTAAAACATAAAATAATACAAACCTGTGGCGGAACCTCATATTCGACCCCTCCCACACACAAAAAATAGTTTTCATGCGTTATGATGTAACTTTTAATGATGTAATCAAAAGGTCACTGGGAAAGTAAATAACACTTTTCTTCCTCTGAACTCTCACTGTGAATCAGTCCAGTGTTGAATTCAGACATGCTCAAGGGGTCTCAGCCCCCCTTGAATATCTATATATAGTGCATATCTAGAATATAGTGTATAGTGTATATCTAAAATATCTATTGCCCCTCTTTGTACAAAAATCTGAATTCAACACTGAATCAGTCGTATACAAATACACATATCTTCGTTGCAGTACAACAGTGTAATAATCATAAACAAAAGAAAGGAAAGCTTTAGTTTAACGTCCCACGATTATGAAAACGGAGTGCTAAAGGATATGGATGAAATTGCAAGTGAATGATGAAAATGGTACAATGAGAAAGTGGGAGGAAACGGGAGAACCCCGAAAAAAACCACGAGCAACGATGTCGTCCACCACGAACTTACTTGGGCGAGTATCGAACCCGCGACCCTTCGCACCAGAGGTAAGTGTTCTACCACTGAGCCACCGCGCCCCCAATAATCATAAACAGTCCATTCGCATGTAGTAAATACAGTTTTAAACAACGTAACAGTTCTCATGCAAATATAGTTTTCTGATAATTAGATACTTGTGTTACATAGTACAATCATTGCCTCATTTCGAATATCTGTGTTGGGAAAATACATGAAAAGATTGAATTGCTTTATAGGCCCTGACAAGAATTTTGCGAGAGAGTGGGGTGAGATGAATTTTCGCGCGGGGAACCGAGAAGAATTTTTGAGTGGGGGCTGATTTTGAAGATCTGCCACTGTTTCCTTGGTATTATAAGTAAGAGAAAAAAGAATGACAATCCATTCTTATAGTTCATTCACCTTGAAGAACTTTATTGTACTCGTTCCTTATTTCCAATGTTCATTTTTTTTTTTGTTGTTGTTGTTGTTTTCTTTATTTGGGTCCGTGCCCGCCAAGAGAGACAGAGGAAGAGAAGATGGGTACCGGGTAGATAGACGGAAATTTTATGTTTCTTCAAACAATACCAATATGGATTGACGTTCTTACTCTTGACCTTGACGCACAGGTTCGTCTCTTTTGTTTCCTGAATGAGGACAAACATATGACAACCCAACCAACATACCTCCCTTTCCCCTTCACTTGACCCAAGAGAACAAGAGCTTCATTCCAAACCAGAACTCCCCCTACAGTCAGACCAGCAGAAACAGATGAGATGGCAAGTTTTTTTTTTTTTTTTTTTTTTTTTTTTTTTTTTTTTTTTTTTTTTACAACTTCCTGCAAGCTTCAAATGTAATGGTTCCACCACAACCCAATGTTTCCGAGTTTTCACGATATACAACTGAAGAAATGAACGAACATGTGTTGCTTGTATCTCCGAAGGAATCAAAGTATACATGTTAGAAAGGAACGACTCGTTCCATGGAGTCGTTCCTTTTTATGAGTTATTCTAGTGAACGGAATCAAAGGAGTCGATTCCATCTCTAGTTGTAACTTTCTGTAACTCTGTTGAGGGTACAAATAAATAAATAAATAAATAAATTTCAAACCTTTGATTTACGGTTATTTGTGATTTCACGTTTAACAAAGACACGTTTTAAATTATGTATACTTTAAATAAATTATTTATAAATACACCTTTTTTCATAAAGTTTAATTTTTTAAATTATTGTTCAAAGCCTTTTCCAAAATCAATGCAAATGAATTGTGCTGCCATCTTTGGACTTCTTTTAAACTACACATTTGTGGCAAATCATTTCGACAATGAGATCTCGGAAATTACAGACTCTAGAAACATGACGTTTTCACTGATCGATTGCCAATTTTATGTAGATTGTCCAGTTCTAATTGAATATCTAAAAAACATGGCCATTATTGCTTTATTACATATTTTTACGGGTAAACATTACAAAATTAAACAAAAAAAAAAAAAACCTAAAGCATCATATCCTATGCATTATACATTACACCACCACATAATTGTATACGGGGGTTGCATACCCCTCAGACGTTTGTTTCATGACCAAATGATAATGGAAAACGAAGGATAACTATTTCTCCACTCTATGTTGAATCTTTATTGTTTGGAGTGTTTTGTCCAATGAACACCATATATCACTGACATTATAATTAATTGTGTGTGTAATGTATTTGCTTATTACATATTGTATGCAAGAAGAAAGAAAACACTGATCATATATGAATTAAAAACTTCAACCGGAAGTAGGCTCAAATCTTGCGAAAGGTGCGAGATATTGAAAAAGTAATCGAATATATCTCCCCTTTCTGGTATCTCTTGCTAAATTTACCAAGACGTCTTTCACTTGTGTCTGTCAAGGGACATGTACAGATGTTGTGAGGAATGACAAGGAGATTCATGCTCATATGTGAATAATGTGCTGTGTAGAGAGCGCAGGTTTAGCTAGTCTATATATTAAAATGCTAGGTTTATATGTTTGTCTCCAATCCTTTCAACAATGAAATCTCGAAAATCACATGTGCTAGAAACGTGCCGTTTTCGCTGGCCGATTCCAAATTTTATGTAGATTGTCCAGTTCTCATTCAAATTATCAAATTCTGTGTCATTATCGTTCTATTCAACATTTTAAGGGTCGTTTTAAGCCCATAAGAGTAACATGGTTGCAGGCCGAAACTCGGTTAGGCAAGTTGTGTATGACGGGTTGACGGACATTGCAGGCGCTTCGCTTAAATCGGAATGGTAAAACCTATTGGTAACTTCAAAGGTCTCAAGAGACGCAATGAGGCGTACTCGGACAGATATGGATTTTTAGAAAATAAATTCCACTTGATATCGTATTACTTCTACAAATTTGATACAAACTCACTCCAACATCCATACATAGGAATTCACTTCGTTTGTGTCTCCGATCCTTTACTTATATGAGTAAGGAGACATGCACAGTTTGAAGGAGATTCATGGTCATAACAGAACGATGCGCTGAGTAGGCAACGCGGGTTCAGCTAGTTTTAAATTTTAAAAAATCTAAATACTAAATTTCATTTTTCTAACCTCGAGATACGGACATCCAATCATAATGATTGCAACACCATCGTTTTTATTTCCAGTATTCTTTTCCTCGAAAGTACATGGACCCAAATAGTAATTGTTCGTCATTAGCCAACCGTTATTAACAAGAAAATCATAAAATAAAGAAATCAGGTTTAAAATTTAATATTATATTTTATTATTGCAAAATAAATTTCACAATAAATAGCTCTTGTGAATGTCGACTATACGAGTACAATAGCTCTTTATAAAAGGATATGTACACACAACATTCTCGTCATGGGAATGTAAAACAAAAGTTATACACAATAAAAATTCAGTACGTAGTGGGCATAAAAATATACAATTATAGATAGAAAGGTCATCCTATGACCTACAACAGTATTTCTCAAGAAGGAACTGTTTCATTGTTCTCTTATTACATTACACAGCCATATTGTTTAAGAAACTATTTTCTTTCAACTCTGCTCTGGTTCATGAACTGCTGTTGTTGACTCTGTAGAACCATATCTTCTATGTAAAACTCGCTCCGATCCCGAGTACACTGCAAATAGAAACAAAACATCTTATTACCATTTTAATACAACGCGATCCTAATGGAACTAAAAATGTATAGTAAATGGGATGAAAAATTGGATTTCCTCTAGTTTGGCCTGTGAGTTCTATGCAAAGTTATAACTGCAAATTAATACACAAGGTAGCTGTGAACTAATACACAATGTAACTTCAAATTACGAGGAGTAACCAGAAAGTTAGTTTACAAAGCCTGCAGTGAAACGTGAAAGTATTGTTTCATACAACCAATACAGCCAACCACGGTTCGTTGGTTTAAACCAAAAAACAAAAAATGTTCGTAAAAGTGTAAGTGCCCGTAAAATCTTGATGAACACACATTTGTGGGTTATCACGTTTAACTCCCGTATATTATTCGTATTATATTCAGACCTAAATTCCCCATTCATTACTCAAAAGATTATACTATTTATGGAAAAGCAACTTTTTTTTATATAAGTTTATGAATGTTTCTTTTGTGATTTTGTTTTAGTTTATTATTATTGTTATACAACTGCAATCAAAGAAAAATTCTAAATATTGTTTCGTTTTAATAATGTTTACTGTTGATAAAATACATCGAAATGGTATACTTTTTTGGTGTTGGTGGGTCATAGAAACCCCACGAGAGGCATTTATTGAAATCAGAACTATCTTTGGTATCTCTTTATGTATAAATGGGTCAGAGCCAAAGTGGACTCAAATAATTCGTATTTTTATTCACTTTTCTTACTGATATGCAAATTAAGTCGTGCATTTCTTGAACTTGGACTAAATTATTTTTTTATTTTTTTATTTTTTATTTTATTTTATTTATTTATTTTTTTTTTTTTTGTATTCTGCACTACTTTGCAATTGTCCATATGTAATTCTGTATAATAGTTTCACTTGTGCAACTGTTTTTTGTCCTTCTGAAATAACTCTTGACAATTATATTAACAAGTATGTAAATATCAGTACAACTTTATATATATATATATATATATATATATATATATATATATATATATATATATATATATATTATTAGGAGTCCTTTGTGAGTGATTCGGCAGACGTATCGCATTTGTGGCTAATTAGTCATGGTTTCGAATTCAAATGGAGGACAATTTCTCTCTGACGTAAGCGGAGAAGCAGTTTTGATTCCGCTTTAAGCTTATGTAACCCCTTCCATAATAACACCAATTCGAAACAAATTTATTTCTGTCCATATGTGATGTAAATGCATAGAGCAAATTATTTAAACCAAAAAAAGCCTGGTTTAAACAAAAAAAATTTTTTTTTGTTTTTTCAATAAAAACCATGGTTTTTGCCAACCCTGCAGCCAAAAAAAAAACATGGTTTTTGCCAACCCTGCAGCCAACAGATAGCACATACATTAGGTTATCTTTCGACCATATCGGTTGAGGCATTTGTCGTATCGTGGGATGAGTTTGAAGGTTCCCTTCTGGTAAAAATCCTGGCCTTGCGTGTTCAGACACGTTGTCACGAAGTGTTTCACCTCCTCACCTGAAGCGAAGCGACGGCCTTCTAGGTGCTCTTTCAAGTACGGGAACAGGCAAAAGTCGCTTGGAACGAGATCCACGCTGTATGCGTTGTCATGAAGGAAGATGACGCCCTTGGTGAGAAATCCTGGCCGTAAACCTCTGCCAGGTACCGGTGAATTTCAGCCGCGGTTACATGTTTCGCCCATAAAAATCGAATAATTGAGCGGCCTTGTTCGCGAGACCAGTTTTCCAAACGAGTTGCCATTTTTGTGTTTACTTACAACTAGTGCCGTCGGTGGCGAGTGGCTGAAACTCTACACAGTTGCCAACTCCATGCAGTAAAATTACACACACTTTTCACTCCTCTATAACACACAAAACTCTAGAAATACCAGCCTTCCAACCTTATTTTCTGATCCTCCCTCGTACTACACAATATAGCTGCAAACTAACGAGGCTAACTTTGTGATATTAGTAACTTCTTTCTTTCTTTATTATTTTTTCTGGTCAACTCACGTAATTATTGTACCTGAGTTTTTTGAATCCACAAACGTGAATTGTCAGGCTGTAATAAACATTTTCAAAACTACTGAAAGACAATTTTATATTCCAGAGCGAATTGAGTGAGCTCACTTATCATGTACGTGAGGTTAAGGGTGATTCTCCTCGAAACTAATCTGGAGAAATCTATTTCCCTGACTTCTCCCTGACCTTTGGCAGGAAATTCCCTGACTTTCATGACATGTGTGGGATGACATTGACAACATAAATAAGGAATAAATAACGGTGAATATCTATATATAAGAAGATTTATTCTACAGAGACAAATAATCAATTCCTCCTACGTATATTCCACTTACCACCCATAAAAATCTGAGCAACGTTCCATACTTTGATAATTAATGGTTGGCTAAGCTGAAATTGGTGTACAATTAATGTTAGAAAAAAATATATTTTATAAAATTCCCCTGACTTTCCCTGATTTCCAGTCTTTTTCCCTGACTTTTCCCGACCTGCACCATTTTCCCTGACTTCACTGACCAGTAGGAACCCTGTATTTTTGTCAAGTATGAATAGTTCTACACTATACCATTAATTTTCGTTTGAATCAGATTTCAGTATTCCCTGACTCTTTTATTAATGACATTTTAAACGTCGCGTAACTAGAAGCATATACTCAAGTTCCTTCCTCCCTGTGCCTGTGCAATTCTTCGCCTTATGGAAGTACAAAAATTCGTGGTACAAGGGAAGACTGTTCACATTTCAGTAACGTATTCTATAGCATCGATCAGTAAATATTTTCGCTAAGATTATTCACGTCTCTTTATTATTTGACAATATGTCGATCAAGGCTTCGGCGATTTGGATCCTTATGGTTCTCTTCATAATCGAAATATTGTTTAATGCGGAACACATTTTCGTAATAGTCACTACAGTGCTGGAAATTGGTATAAAGGCAGAGAGACATTTGAAAATAGAAGAAGACAAGAATGCCGAGGATGGATAAAGGTGATCTATTTACAAAGTAACATTGTATACTGTACAAAATCAAAGGCATATCGTTTGCTAATACGTCACTGGCACGTGTAGTATACACAAAATGATAAATTAGACGATTTTCGGGTGGAAATTAGTATAAAGGCACCCAGTGTCTTTGACAAAAATGAAAGTATAATTTAAAGTGCAGAATGGAAAATGAGTGTTCAGTACTTGATTGTCCCTCCCTTCTGAATGAGTTGGAATATGCGCTTCGGCATTGTTTTTATGAAATCTGTTAGTTGTTGCTGTGGAATCGCTGACCACTCTTCTCGTATCGCGTTTTTCAACTCAGCAATGGACCCAAATTGCCGTCCATTGCGATAAACATTGTGCGCAAGGATGCCCCATAGGTTTTCTATTGGGTTAAGATCAGGGCTTCTTGCTGGCCACTCCATGACCTTAATGCCTTTGTCTTGAAACCACTGTAGAATTGCTGTTTCCTTGTGGATAGCAGCGTTGTGCTGCTTGAAAATCAGGTTTTGATCGTCCAACTCCTCATACATCCGCAGCAATTATATTTCTAACATCTCTGTGTACGTCGATGAATTCATCTTGGTGTTGAGCCATGTAATGTTGGTTGTACCTTTAACACAAAACGCTGCCCAAATCATAACACTTCCACCACCAAAATTTCTGCTCATTTGCACTTGCTCTTTTTCTCTAAGATCATGCCAATAGTATTGAAAACCACCCGGACCATCTAAATTGAACTTCTTCTCATCACTAAACACAACGTGATTCCATTCGGATGTCCACGACATATGTGTTTGCGCAAACTGGAGTAGCGCCTGCTTGTGCGTCGCACTTAAGGGTGGTTTACACGTTCGTTTCTTGAATGTAAGATGTGGATCTTGATTCAAAATTTGACGCACTCTTCTGGATGACAGGTAACTTGCAAGCAGCAACAATTTGGGAAGATGACATATTTCCGGCCCTTGCCTTGCGCACAATTAATCGTTTCGTGGACTCCGAGAGTTTTCTCGTTCTACCATACTTCCCGTGTTTTCCATATTGTGCACCCAATCGAACGTAATTATCAACTACACAACTTTAACGATTTAACCGTTTTGCAGTTTGCCGATTTGACAGGCCCATGTCCTTGTACGCACAGACACATGCTTGTTCCTCATTCGACAACAACTTTCCACGAGGCATAGCCCACACAACAGCTCACAGACGTTCACACCCGCGCTTCTCTTATCGCAGCGTGTCAGCTGATTCTCAAAGGCGTATCAGGGGTAGTGCTGAACGTGTAGAGGTTGCCAATCGACAAGTAACCATGGGTGCCTTTATACCAATTTCCACCCGACAATCGTTCATTTCTCTTTTTGTGTAAATTACGTGTGTCAGTGACGTATTAGCAAACGATATGCCTTTGATTTTGTACAGTATACAATATTACTTTGTAAATATATCACTTACATCCATCCTCGGCATTCTTGCCTCCTGCTATTTTCAAATGTCCCTCTGCCTTTATACCAATTTCCAGCACTGCAGATGAGAAAACTATTTGAAAACAAATTAGAGTTAGGAATTTTAGGAGAATCATCATTATCACAGGTATTCTGCCATTACTGGCAGGTCACTTTCCACAACTGAGAAGCTTCTATGCGCCACAGTATAATGTTTACTTCGTAGGATGGTGATCCAGTTAGAGCAAGCATTATATTTGATAGTTGTAAATAGGACGTTTGCTCGAGCGTTGACGATGAAACAAGTTATTTGAAGAAAGCTCCTTTTAACGTTGACTACACATAAGCAAAATTTTACATACAACTTTTAAAGACACAAAAGATTCAGCATGATAATTTTGAAAATTAACAAATTACACAAATAAATTAAAAGTAAATTTTGCACTATGTACTTAATAGACAGCCACGAGGCATGGGAGACGACATGCACAATTGCAGAAAATATTTGTTAATTGATTTGAGAATTTTAATTATATTGATACTTACATTACTTTACATAGAGAAATAACTATTAAAAAAAAAGGTAATAGTAATGGATGTGTCCCTTAATGTGAAATATAACTCGATTTGATTAATTACAGAACATAATGAAACAGTGTCTTGTTGCAGCAGTGTAGAATGTGTTGTTAGCTGTTTATCCTGTTTTTGCCAAGTAAGTGTTTTCCGCTAAATTTCTTCAGCTCTCGCTGTTCGCGTGGGTTTCACGCGTTAAGTGACGTAAGAGCGGACAGAGCTGTGATTGGCTGAAGAAGTGTTGATTAAGGTCACTCCGCCCACATGCATTTGCTGCGTGAGAGAACACACATACATACATAGAGAACGTTGTTTGTTAGTTCTTTTAAATTAAAAAGAGAATTAAACTGCTTGAGCTGCATATTGCCAAAATGATGGATAAATGAGTTTATGACAAATGGCACCCGAACAGCTGATAGGTAAAGTTTTGGTGAGATACGTTTATCCTAAGGACCCTGGCAACACTTATAGTTTGTGTCTGCGTATGACGAGGACACACTGTAAGTTGTTGAAGCACTCTTTACTTGGGCCATAGTTCACATGGGTTAAGTTACAGTTTACATAAACACTTTACTTTACTTACTGCTGCAATCACGACCATATAAAATGTTTATTCAGTTCATAAATATGTAATATATCAATAAATGTATAGAAATATATTTATTATAGTTCTATTAGTTTAAATGTAAATTTACTTAATATTTAAAGAAATTGAATATATATTACATACACTAAAATATTGTAAATAATGTGAATAAAATGAGAAAACACTTTAAGCAATGAATTAATTTTAACTTTTAGAAACACTTTTACCTTTGCAATTAATTGAACATAAAAGAAAAATGAATATTGAAATAAATATAGATATATTTTTCAGTTTGAATAACAACACTTTATTGTTTATTTATAACACACTGTTTATACTTTTATTATTTGCACACGTCACACTGTTCAAGTTATTTACCATTTACAATTTACACCATGCTCCAGAACAATGTCTAGTCCATAGGCCATCCTTTTCGTTCATTCTCTTTGACTGAATGAACACTCGGCGATTAAATCTTCTGCTCCTATTTTTTTTTTATTGGATAGGGCTAGATCCATCGGCGGAAGTTCTAGAAGATTTTTGCATGCCATAGTTCCTTTTAGCGCAGGACTAATATGACGATACATGAAATATTGTAACTTATTACGTGTAAACTTATTAACGTATAATTTGCATTTTTTTTTTTACCTTTTTTTTTACCTTTTTTTTTTTTTGACTTAAAATGTGCTGCATTTGCTACTGCTGCATTCGTATTAAGTGGAAGTGAATAGAATGTGTGTTTTTTTTATTGTTTGGACCTACGTGTGTTTTTCCTTGTGTTGTATTTTTCGTGTATGGATATCAAGTGTATGTTTTTACGTGTTACATGTAATTACTATAATAAGGTTAAAATAACATAATTATGGTTAAAAGGAAGTTGACTTGGGATGGGTCAACAAAAGAAATGTAAGTATTTCTTTTTTCATTCATTTTTTTTTTTAAATCACTTCACGAGTACAAACTACGATAAGCACGCCCCAATTTATAACGCCTTTGTGCAATTTTATTAAATAAGTACATGGTACATGATAAATTAATACTGAAATATACCCATATAGGACATGATGCTGAATAAAATATATATATAGATAATATAATAAGCCTATAGATATAACCTTAACGATGACTGTTACATGAATACTATAATGAAGAGAGAAATAAACCAATATAAGCTCGAATGATGGCGAATTATATTGGGGCAATGTCAGATGTCTACAGATGCCAACCTGTATCCATCTTAGGGATGGTCTGATGACTAAATGAAGAAGAGCCAACCCACAAAAACTATATAAACTTACCCACTGTAAGTACGACCACGAAGACACACAGAGATGTGGTTACAAAAACAAGTTATACTAAGGAAACCCCATAGAGTTTTATAGAAGACAAAAAGAAAACGATGCACATGAAATTCATGGCGAAATGTGGTCGTAGGTTTTAAGGTAAAACTTCAATGTTGTTCCAATAACAACAAAAGGAATACTGTAATAAACGTGTATATTACTTTAATATTTTCTAACATATTTTTAAATTCAAACTGACTTCTTCGAAGTACTAATGGTAATATTTTTTTAATAAATTTAACAACTTTTGCTCATTTAAATAATCATGTTGTATATACCACAAAACATTTTTGTTGACAAAACTAGAATGTATTTTCACTTCTTGATCTTTATTATTGATGTTACACAATTGATTTTTTTTACTTTTTTCTTTTTTTTTGTTCATGTAATCTTCGTTGGCTTTTTTTTGGCTTTTTTTAAAATATTACTGAACTGTTCTTTATCCATATGTTTCTTCAGAATTTCTAGCCATTTTTTTTTAGTAGCTGGTGTTGGTTTCCACAGCTTCATTTTAGAAACATTTTGAAATTCTATATATCTGCCACTTTGCGGATTTAATACTTTAAACACATTTTTACCAACTTGTTTCCACAGTAAGTAAGGTTCACGGTATACTTCACACAGTTTGGCTATACGTTTGTTTACCAAGCTACTAATATTATACTGACGCAAGAAAACTAAGTTACCTTTACACAAAGTTCTTCGAGCTCTTTGATGAACGTTTAACTTTTTGTTTTGTTGCTGAATGATTTTTTTTTGCCGTAAGTCAGCCATTATTAATTTTTTATTTTAATTTATACCTTCTTGCTTATTTACTGTTTCGTTGTTTTTTACAATTTCAAAATGTGACAATGTAAATTTTTTTGGCTTGATGTTAAGATGTAATTCTGCAGGCGCTATTTCCAAACTGGCACTAATAGTATAGTTTAACAACAAACAAGCTTGCACAATATATTCTGGCCATGAGGAATGAGAATCGCGGCACAACACACGCAAAATTTTTTTTAAATTAGCATGGAATCTTTTGATGACATTTCCTTGTGCGTGATAAGGCGTAGTATAATGTATTTTGATGTTATATGCTTCCATAGCTTGTACGAATTTCTTGCCAATAAACTGTGGTCCATTATCTACTAAGATATTCATGAAAATACCAAGATGAAGCATGTATGACTCAGTAAGACATTTTGCTACACTTGCACTTGTTGCACGACGAAGTGGATATGCTACTAAATAACGTGAGTATACATCACACACTGTTAACAGATAAGTTTCGCCATGTTTACCTCGAGGTAGAGGACCAACTAAATCTGCTGAGACCAAATAACGTATGTTTTTCGCTGGCACTGATTGCATTAAACATTTCACTGGGTGATGGTCTACCTTCGTCCTCATGCAGACCTTACAATCAAGAATGTACGATTTAATGTCACTACGCATGGTTTTCCAGTAAAACATACGGGAAATGATATTAAACACTTTAATAAATTTAAAATGACCGTAATGATTATGATAGCCAATTAAAATATTTTTTACTAAACATGGAGGCACACACAATTTTAATCTGTTTGGGAAGTGAAAATTTTTCACCATTAAAATACCATTTTTTAAAGTGTAATTTTGTTTCCAATTTCGAGCACTACTACGAAAAGAATTTTTATTTGCACTGTTTTTACTTTTATTTATATTACTTTGTAAGTAACTAATAATAGGATGGTACTCGTCACATTTTCATTGTAATTTTGCAATTGTAGACGGATTTAAATCGAACACTTTTGATTGAACAGCCTGTATAGGGTTCACATTCACCATTAAATTTTTTTGTGTTGGTAACATACGAGATAAACAATTACTTAGTGTGTTAGTTTTGCCTTTGATGAATTTTATTTCATAATCGTAAGATTGAAGTTCAAGAGACCACCTCATTAGTCTTGCATTCCAATTACGCATACGTTTTAACTGCACTAAGCTTTTATGATCTGTTCGTATGTATATTTTCGCTCCTTTGAGCCAAACATGCCACTTACGAATACACCACACAAATGCAAGACACTTAAGCTTAATTATGGCATAGTTTTGTTTGTGTTTATTAAGAGTACGGCTTGCATATTTTAATATACACTTTTTACCGTCAATAATTTGATAACACACACAAGCCAACCCGAGTTTGCTTGCATTACTTTCGAGATAAAACGGCTTATTGAACTGTGGATGGTGTAACTTTACATCTTTCACTAATTCAGCTTTTAATGATTCAAATGCCTTTTGGTGTTCTTTTTTTTACTTCCATTTTTTTTTTTTCTAAAAGTTCGTAAAGGGGTTTAGCAATAACAGCATGACCTTTGATTGTTTGCGAATGCCACTGCACAGCACCAAGAAATGAGCGTAACATTTTTAAATTTTTAGGCACTGGTAACTTTTTGATTGCTTCAGCTGATTTCGGATCTTTTCGTATGCCTTCTGAAGATACGTAATAGCCTAAATAATTAATTTTACTTACACCAAAAATGCACTTTGACAAATTTAGCGTTATGTTTGCATTACTTAACAAACTAAGCACTTCATTTAACTGCTGTAAGAATTTTGGTACGCTTGTACAACCAAGAGCTACATCGTCCATATACTTGACTAATTTTTTTTGTAGCGGTAAAGGGAACACTTTATTCAAGCACAATTGCAGTACAGACGATCCATTTTTTACACCAAACACCATGCGTGTGTACTCATATAACGTTCCTTCGAACAAGAAGGCTAAATATGGCATAGAATCTTCTGTAATTTCACATTGTTGATACGAGCTAGTAAAATCAAGAGTACCTAGCACACGTTTTCCACTAAATTTAGCAAAGAGGTTGGACAACTTTTCTACACGCAGAGCTGGATTCTTAATGTGCACATTTAATGCTTTACAATTTGTTACTATTTTTAACGCTCCACTCTTTTTTAATACTACGTGCAACGGTAATAGATGACATGATGAACTAGGTCTAATTACACCCCACTTTAACAGTTTTCGGATTTCTTCACGCACTCCCTCCTTATATTTGTGCGGAATATCGTAAGGACGAGCAACAATGGGTTCATTTGTATTTACTTTTAATCGGTACTGAAATTTATTACACAGGCCAGGAAAATGGGCGAACACTTTCCTATGTTTCATTAACAACTGAAATAATTTTTCTTTATTGTTTTCACTAAACAGCGTAGCGCGTGTAACTGCATCCCTTATTTTATCTACTGTGAAATACAGATCCGGTGGGAAGTCCTCCACTAAGTCACTAGCTTCAATTTTCTCTAAAGGCTCGGCGCACCCACTGCGGAACACATTCACCGTTCTCGCATAAAAATCATTAAGGTCCCTTATCTCGGACAACACAACAATAGGGGCTACCTTGCACTTAATTTCACTTACATTAGCTACAATGACATTTTTACTATTTTTCTGTATTAAAGGCACTTTACCACTAATTCCTTGAAATTCAACACGCAAGTTACTTTGCTTAAAATCAATGACACTGTTTAGCTTTTCTAGAAAGTTTGCACCGAGTATTACATCTTTATGCAGTTTTGGTAACACAAGAAACTCAACTGGCACTTCCACATTTTCAATTCGTACCGGTAAGATAACCCTTCCTTTCACGTTCTTTTTCTTTCTTCCTAGAAAATCGCACAAAACGATATGCTCTCCTTTTTGCAAATGCACGTTTGCTACACACTTTGTTACTTCTCGAAAAATATTGTACCGTAATAGGCATAATTCTGATCCACTATCTAACAGACAAATTTTGGGTTGATCGTTTAACAAAATTTTTACTCTCATTGTGTTATGACCTAATTTACATTTGATCACTTCTTCTTCATTATCATTACTTATATAATCTTCTGCTTGTAAATCTTCTTCGTTGCACATATGTGGAAAAGTAATCCGGTTTACACTACTGAAATCCCTCCCCTTCTCAGCAATCAAGTGGGAGGGCGCTACTAGTTTAAAGGCACAGAACTTTGCGGGTAAAATCCACTTTGTTGGTATGGAAATTGACGTTGCTGATTGCTACCGTTATTTACACCAGGACCTCTATTAAATGTTGGAAACTAATTATTATTTTGATTTGGACTACCTTGAGAAGTCGTCGCACTACTTTGATTTTCGTTTGCCCTTGCACCTTGCGTTTCGCTTCGATTTTCATTTGCACTTGTGTTTTGTCGGCCATTACCTTGCGACTGATTACCACCGTTTGAGTTATTATTATTTTTGTTAAAATTACCTTGCCGTCCACGTCTATGAAATTTCCTTTTCCATCCCTGTTTGAAATTCGGACGCGCACTATTATTACTGCTTACTTTACTACCGTGTTTTACTTTCACATTGTTTACGCTAACACCTGTACCACCTTGCTGTTTCTGCTTATTACGCTGATTATCGTACATATTAGTAATTCCTGACAATCCTTCAATGGACTGTACACTCGCAAGGAACTGATTTATATTATCAGGCATAGAGCCCATCATAGCTAACTGGTACCGCTTGGGCAGGAGAGTGATGATGTGTGACAATGTAATGGTTGGATTTTCGTATTCTTCCAGAGCTTGAATTTGACTAAAACGCTCTGTCACAAAATCAACAACACTACTATAACGTTTTGGGTCAAACGGAATAGAACGCAAGTTACGCAGACGTGTGGCTTTCACTAAAGGACTCTCAAATGCATTCTGAAACTCTATCACAAATTCTTGAAAAGTTTGACACTTCTTACCGTGTAAATCGTACCATTTAAGTGCACTGTCTTTAAGAATCAATGGCATGATCATCAAATATTCACTTTGAGGCACTCCGGCGAACGACATTTCCCTACCGAAATTTTCCAAAAATGCACTTGCACTTTCCTTCATCATATCACCTGAAAATGTGGAGAGTTGTTTAATGTCTGTTAATCGCAATGAACAACGCCTTACATTCACTTTACTATTTCTTGCACGCTTAATGCGCGGACTTTCTCTTTCGGTTTTGATTCTTGACACGGTTCTCTTTATTACATCACTTTCCTCCTCTGTATCAGACACCGTTTGAGACCCCCGTATATCATGCACTGCATCGGCCAATTCACGTACACTTCTACGTATATCTTCATTCGTATTGAAACACTTTAATTCCACTGCTTCAATTTGTTCTATCAATTCCTGACGCACTGCACTAATACACTTATTCACATTATTAATTTCACCTGACAAATCATCTTTACATTGGGATATGTTTTCACGACACTCGCTACGTAGTTTCTTGATATCGTTTTGCATTTTTTGTTGGTTTACATTTATTGCCTCAACGTTTTTACTCACACGCTTTTGATTATCACTCAATTCGTTTTGGCTTTCATTTAACTTATTCTGATTTTCTTTAATTTTATTAATTGACGCACTCAGTTCCCTTTGCAAAGATAAGAGAACTGTTCTAAGATCACCCTTAGCCATGATGTTGCAAATATAACAAACTCGCTAACACAAATAATTGTCTAATTTCTGCAAAAATCTAAGAATGCAAATAATAAAAATATTCTAATTCAGACAGGATTTAGGCTTCAATATGCAAGGATGAATGCACTGGACAAGGATACAATGACACGAATTTCATGTACTATTAACTCTCTGAGATGGCGGCAAAATTACGCAGCAAGTTTTGAACATTAGAAATACCTAGGCCTATGTTCGTAAACACAAAAACTGAACATTTATACAAAAAGAAAGGTTTCTGCTTCGACACATTTATCCCGGCACCATTTTATAATGTTTACTTCGTAGGATGGTGATCCAGTTAGAGCAAGCATTATATTTGATAGTTGTAAATAGGACGTTTGCTCGAGCGTTGACGATGAAACAAGTTATTCGAAGAAAGCTCCTTTCAACGTTGACTACACATAAGCAAAATTTTACATACAACTTTTAAAGACACAAAAGATTCAGCATGATAATTTTGAAAATTAACAAATTACACAAATAAATTAAAAGTAAATTTTGCACTATGTACTTAATAGACAGCCACGAGGCATGGGAGACGACATGCACAATTGCAGAAAATATTTGTTAATTGATTTGAGAATTTTAATTATATTGATACTTACATTACTTTACATAGAGAAATAACTATTAAAAAAAAAGGTAATAGTAATGGATGTGTCCCTTAATGTGAAATATAACTCGATTTGATTAATCACAGAACATAATGAAACAGTGTCTTGTTGCAGCAGTGTAGAATGTGTTGTTAGCTGTTTATCCTGTTTTTGCCAAGTAAGTGTTTTCCGCTAAATTTCTTCAGCTCTCGCTGTTCGCGTGGGTTTCACGCGTTAAGTGACGTAAGAGCGGACAGAGCTGTGATTGGCTGAAGAAGTGTTGATTAAGGTCACTCCGCCCACATGCATTTGCTGCGTGAGAGAACACACATACATACATAGAGAACGTTGTTTGCTAGTTCTTTTAAATTAAAAAGAGAATTAAACTGCTTGAGCTGCATATTGCCAAAATGATGGATAAATGAGTTTATGACAACAGTCTTCAGCTAACCACATGGTCTTTTATTTTTGTACCGTCAATCAACTGTAGCCTATTATGTACCTCTCTTTATCCTAACACCATACTCTCCAACACGTCATACATGATACAGTTTCTCCTCCTCATTTCAATCACATCTACAACTGTTCTTTTCTCTCCCACTATTTCATACATCTCATTCGTTTTCCTTTCGATCCCTTATTACTTATGTTTAGTCCGTTAGGCGAAACTATTGAATAGAAACTAAAGGAAAGTGGACAACATCAAACGACCAATCGGTATTCTTTAAAAAATATTACATTTGATAAAATAATCATTTTGTATTTATTTATTTATGCCAAATAACTTCATTTATAAATGGAGCATGAAATAAGAATAAATTTTTATTTTCAAAATTGTTCTATAAAACGTAAGGAAAAGAACAGTATACAAAATCTAATATTTCACTCAAGAGAAGCATTTATTTTTTTAGTTATCATTACATCTATTCCTACAATTTATTATTATTATGCGATCAATATTAATATTAATATTAATCCTATAGCTGTTTATTAGTATTTTAGAAATATGTTTTAACTGTCATGGAATAAGTACTCCAGTCACGTGTTTTCTTATTGTATTCATTTACTGAAAAATAAAGGATATTCTTCTAGTGTGAATCCACACGTTAGTCATCGGGACACTTCCAGAATCTGAAGTTGTCCTTACTTCAATCTCGTATAAGAAGGGTTGTGCTGAAGAAGGTCCCGACACCATTTACTAATAATGTTACAAGATTTACCTTTACCTTTACCTTTTTTTTCTTTCTTTTTGTTTTCTGATATATATCCTATAGCGTCAATTAATAAATAACCTAAACTGTAATCAATAATCAATAATAATAATAATAATAATAATAATAATAATAATAATAATAAACATACCTTTTTCTTTCAGCCCTTTGCCGAAATTTCTGTACACCTGAATAGTATTGATAACAAGATATGTATGGACCACCAGCAACAGACTTCCAGTCGCATAGATTACAGCAAACATAAAAGAATCCGTCTCCTGAGATGAAAAGAGAAGGGAAAAATATACATGAAAAAGAAATGTAAATACAAGAAATAAACTTTAATCTTCACTCTCAAATCAGTTCGCTAGACTTTCTAGTACTGAGGCTGTAGGGTGATGTCTAACGCTAGTAATTTATACGAGGCACGTGCACAAAATAAGTATATTAGGGCCCTCGCAGGCAGTAGGAATTTGTTATTGCTATGCTGGTCACACTACTGTGTAGGTTAGCTCCTACCCTATCCAGCGAGCCTAATCACGCGTCAATACATCCAAAACTATGACCACAGTAACGTGTCCCGTGAAAGATGTCGATAAACTCTGCCGCTAGGTGCGAGATTCGCTCCGTTATCTCGTTGTGAAAGGTAAATCTTCGTCTGAAGCTTCTAACGATATCAAAACAATTGAGACGAGCAATTCAGAATAAGAGGAGGGGACTCCTGACGAAGGGAGTCTGCTTTCTGCACGAGAATGCCAGACGGCATACGGACAATGCAACAAACCAATTTTTGGAGTCATTCGGATGGAATGTTTTGAACCAAGCCGCGCATTCCCTTGACCTGGCGCCTTCAGATTATCATTTGTTCATCTTCCTGAAGATGCACATGGATTGGGGAAAAAAAAAATCAACTGACGAGGAAGTGAAGGTGGAAATGAAGAGAGGTAGCGGCAGACTTCTTTGAGCAAGGCATAAAAAAATTGATCTCTCGTCTCACTAGGTGTATCGAGCAAGAGGGATGGCGACTACGTGGAAAAATAGTTCACATTCTGTATGTACTGATGTAACTATGTAACAGTTTTATTTTAAATATTTTTTTGAAACCTAAACAAATCTAGTACACTTATTTTTTCGACATGCCTCGTACCAGGGGTTAAAATTGAATTAATTTACACATTTGCGAGAGATATGCTTCTGGTTAAATATCATACCAAACAACTAGCATTCACATGTTCTGAAAGAAAATACACAATATGTTTGAGGATATTAAATAAGGAAACAAGCTTCAATCCTGATACTGACAGTTTACAGTTGAGTAATTAAAAGTGTTTACGTGGTGTTGTTTACCCATAACTCTTTGCATAGTGGGTAGACAGTTTCATTAACTTTTAGCGGTGACTTGATAATCTGTTGGTCTCCTGGGGTCTGCTGTTCCGAGTTCAAATACTGAAAAGTTTCTTTTTTTTTTAACTTATGTGGCTAACATATAGGTGTGATAAAAAAAAAAATATGATGAATAATTTTGTTAGAAACAAAGTAGTAAGTTTACATGGAATTTGATTTAATCCCTTCCAAAGTACTGCCCTTGGTTAGCAATGCAATATCCCAACGTTGAATCCATGACTGGAAGCATTTCTGGAAGGCTTCTTTTGGAAGGGCCTTCACCTGCTCTGTCATGGCCCTTTCAATGTCAGGAATGGTGTCAAAACGTCTTGTTTTCAGCAAGCTTTTAATTTTTGGGAAGAGCCAGAAGTCGCATGGTGCTATATATGGAAAGCACAGCGATTGTGGACAGACAGGACTTTTTTTTATTTTTTAGCCAAAAAGCTCGCGGATAAATGTAAGGTGTGGCAAGGATCGTTTTCGTGGTGAAGAAGGAAGTCGTTTGCCCATTTAATCAGCGGTTAAAATGCTTTTCACGGACCCATACGAGATGTTTCGTTCTTCGAAAAGCTCTCGAATAGTCATTTGCTTGTTTGAACAAATCATCTGTGCCACTTTTGGCACGTTTTCATCTGTTTTTGACGTCGAAGGACGTCTCAATCGTTGCTCGTTTTCAACCGACTTCTTGCCGCTTTTGAATCGCTCATACACGTACCACTTGTAAACAGTCTTCAATGTCACCGCTTCATTGCCATACACTGATTTTGACATTTCGTGAGCTTCTTTGGCACTTTCTTGCAACTTAGAACAAAACTTAATGTTGGCTCGAGACATACAGTCTTAACACGTCCTCACTCTTCTGCCTCTGGAAGCCAACTAACGTGTCACAACTCGTTCAAACTAGACACTGACTCTACTAAAGGTTTAGGCTACCGGGATAACTTGTTGAAATGGATACAATATCGATAGATGGTACAGTGCAACTACAATGACCGTACGTTTTGATCATACCTTGTACAACAACTATTTGCTCTTTACTCATAAAAATAGGAGTATTTCACTTGCGGTGAGAGCAGTATGACAAGATCATGTCTTGAATTTCACTTGCGGTGAGAGCAGTATGAAGAGATCATGTCTTGAATTTCACTTGCGGTGAGAGCAGTATGACAAGATCATGTCTTGAATTTCACTTGCGGTGAGAGCAGTATGACAAGATCATATCTTGAATTTCACTTGCGGTGAGAGCAGTATGACAAGATCATATCTTGAATTTCACTTGCGGTGAGAGCAGTATGACAAGATCATGTCTTGAATTTCACTTGCGGTGAGAGCAGCATGACAAGATCATGTCTTGAATTTCACTTGCGGTGAGAGCAGTATGACAAGATCATGTGTTGAATTTCACTTGCGGTGAGAGCAGCATGACAAGATCATGTCTTGAATTTCACTTGCGGTGAGAGCAGCATGACAAGATCATGTCTTGAATTTCACTTGCGGTGAGAGCAGTATGACAAGATCATGTCTTGAATTTCACTTGCGGTGAGAGCAGTATGACAAGATCATGTCTTGAATTTCACTTGCGGTGAGAGCAGTATGACAAGATCATGTCTTGAATTTCACTTGCGGTGAGAGCAGTATGACAAGATCATGTCTTGAATTTCACTTGCGGTGAGAGCAGTATGACAAGATCATGTCTTGAATTTCACTTGCGGTGAGAGCAGTATGACAAGATCATGTCTTGAATTTCACTTGCGGTGAGAGTAGCATGACGAGATCATGTCTTGAATTTCACTTGCGGTGAGAGCAGTATGACAATATCATGTCTTCAATTTCACTTGCGGTGAGAGCAGTATGACAATATCATGTCTTCAATTTCACTTGCGGTGAGAGCAGTATGACAAGATCATGTCTTGAATTTCACTTGCGGTGAGAGCAGTATGACAAGATCATGTCTTGAATTTCACTTGCGGTGAGAGCAGTATGACAAGATCATGTCTTGAATTTCACTTGCGGTGAGAGCAGTATGACAAGATCATGTCTTGAATTTCACTTGCGGTGAGAGCAGCATGACAAGATCATGTCTTGAATTTCACTTGCGGTGAGAGCAGCATGACAAGATCATGTCTTGAATTTCACTTGCGGTGAGAGCAGTATGACAAGATCATGTCTTGAATTTCACTTGCGGTGAGAGCAGTATGACAAGATCATATCTTGAATTTCACTTGCGGTGAGAGCAGTATGACAAGATCATGTCTTGAATTTCACTTGCGGTGAGAGCAGTATGACAAGATCATGTCTTGAATTTCACTTGCGGTGAGAGCAGTATGACAAGATCATGTGTTGAATTTCACTTGCGGTGAGAGCAGTATGACAAGATCATGTCTTGAATTTCACTTGCGGTGAGAGTAGCATGACGAGATCATGTCTTGAATTTCACTTGCGGTGAGAGCAGCATGACAAGATCATGTCTTGAATTTCACTTGCGGTGAGAGCAGCATGACAAGATCATGTCTTGAATTTCACTTGCGGTGAGAGCAGTATGACAAGATCATGTCTTGAATTTCACTTGCGGTGAGAGCAGTATGACAAGATCATGTCTTGAATTTCACTTGCGGTGAGAGCAGTATGACAAGATCATGTCTTGAATTTCACTTGCGGTGAGAGCAGTATGACAAGATCATGTCTTGAATTTCACTTGCGGTGAAAGCAGCATGACAAGATCATGTCTTGAATAACAGAGTTCTTGGTGAAGATTATGTTCACTTTAGTTCTCCACCGGTATTACTAACTCGATGATTAACACGCTCTCTTTATGTACCTATTTTCACATGATCAGATTTTTTTTAAGGATGTTATATACGAGGTGTGCTCAAAAAATATCGAACCTTATTCTTTCCCTCGTAAACCAATGAAGAGCGTGAGACTTTCTTCAGTATAGAAGTGGAGGGGACACTCATGCGCAGTCGTGAATCTTTGCCCCCCTAGAAAGAGTCAGTCGCTGACAGTCGGCCAACGAGTGAAGACGTGAAGTGAAAATGAAATGAAATGAAATCTTTTGAGTCTTACGTCCCACGGTTCTGCCGGTTAGGCTAAAGGAGATGGTGATGATGAGTAATGAATGAAATGGTGGAATTTAGAGTGGGAGGAAACGGGAGATCCCGGGAAAACTCACGCACACGGTGTTTGTCCATCACAAAGTTCACTTGGTGGGGGCTGGGATCGAACCCGGGACCCCAAGCACCAGAGGTGAACGCTCTACCACTGAGCCACCGCAGCCCCTCCAAGACGTGAAGTGAGCGGTTGTCAGATTTCAGTTTTTTGTAAAATGAGAGAAAAACTTTAGCAGCGATATTGCATCATATTTTGTCAAAAGCTTGGCGATACCGAAGCGGAGGCCATTGAATTGAATCGGTACATTCAATTTTGAACGAGAATTTGGGCGTGAGGAGAGTGTCTCCGAAATTTGACTCAGGTTTTCATCGCCAAACACAACACCCCTGTGTGTCGTCAGGCTCACTTACTCATCCAACATGGCTCCGTGTGACTTTCGGTTATTTTCCGAAGCTGAAAATGCCACTAAAAAGTACCCAATTTGAGTCAAGAGAAGACATCATGCTAAATGTGACAACTTCGTTGCTCACCATCCAAAAACTGCGTTCCAGAAATGTTTCCAGCAATGGCGGGAGCGCTGGGAGAAGTGTGTGCATTACCAAGGAAAATACTTTGAAGGGGATTATTGTTGCGGATTTTCAAATTAATAAATGTATTTTTTGCCAACCAAAGGTTCGATACATTTTGAACACACCTTGTAGACACTGAAATTTCACCGAATTCAAGTAAATCTAGGCTGACATCGTACGGTGGTCCCGAGAGCGAAAAAGACAGACAAAAATATTGACACAATTAACTAAAGAAACTACAATACCTAATATAAAATCACTTGTAGTTCGCTAAACTACTAAAACCAGTACTCACAGAAAGTTTGAAGTCTCTAGAGGTCCCGTCTAGCTTGCTTTTGGACACGAATACAAGGTTTTATCCATACTTTGTCCTTTACTTCTGTAGATATGCACATAGGATCATCATTTTCGAAGACTTTTTTTTTTCTTTTTTCCTTTGGAAATTCAACTAAGCTTTAAAATAGCGGGTCAAAAATCCTCGTACTCATAAAATGTCAAAATACTATATCAGAGTTCGAATTACTGCGGAAATAAAGGGGATATTCCCCTCTGTAAAGAAACAAAACTACCGTAAGTTTATATATGGATGTGTACTGCAAAAATATACTGCACGTGTCTTCTTAAATACACGTCATAATTCTATAAAAAAATCATTAACTAGCTTATTGACTGTATTAAAAATAATAATCCAATACAAAGACACAACATTATTTTAAATACTGAAATGTAGAGACGAGCTCACCCATCATGCAGTTTATTCATTTATTGGGGAAAAGGCTGTAACCGCTGTCCTACGAATCAATTTGTCTGTAGCTGGACCAATTGAAAGTTTATTTTCAAACTGAAGAAAGTATCTTCTGTGTTAGATACATAGGGAGCTAATAGTAATTGCTATCTGTTGCGACGAGGTTACTGAAATCCTAGGGGCAAAAAAGATTTTGTGTCCGCTAGGTCTCTGTGCCATAATAATACATATAATTTGCTGGGACAAAATAATCTGTACGTATTATGGAACTGTTGGGGGGAGGGGGAAGGCTTTTATTGTATTTGCTTTTAAGCCCATACAAATACAATAAAAAATGTAACAATGTCTTAAATTATATAACAGTCTAAAATACTTACATGTAGGCCTGTTTGTATAAATCTCCATATAACATACGAAGGTTGCGATATACTCAGAAATAAGAAGAATGCTACACCTATCTTGTTTTCAAGCCGCATCTAGAACCAACACAGAAGAAAAATAAACTATAAGAAGAACATGTTGAAACAACTAAAGCAAAAATTATTGTGTACTTTATATAACTCTGCTGTATCAATTCTATCCGTTATGCTGATTTTTATACCTGTTCGTTTATACTATTGCATCTGGGAAGCACATTACTTGTAACATTTTATAGTCTACAAATATTTCGAGTATTTGTTCATAAAAATTTGCATCCAGCCAGACAAAATAAGTTCAAATTACGAAGGCAGGACTAGCCTGAATGATTCATTGATATTGAAAAAGCTGTATTTTCAAAAGTGTTACATGTACACTACATACATCAAAGATATATGAAAAGAACCACACACTCTCTAAGTCTATACACCCTCTACAACTGTTCAATATGCGCCCCTTTGGTGACACGACACACGTCCAGGCGATACTCGAGTTTATTCCATACATTTTGTAGCATAGTCCTGACAATTGCCTGCACTGCTGCGTTCTTTGAGTTCGACTAAGGATTGCGGTACTGGGAATACGTAAACAAGGTCCTTAACATTTCCCCATAGGAGGAAGTCACAGGGCGTTAAATCAGGAGATCTGGGAGGCCAGATGCTTTTCCCTTTACACAAGCAACCAGTATCCTTGAATTGCCGATACTACCACAAAATGCTTTGTTTCCAGGAGGTTCTTTTAAATAATCTCCTCTGAAAGCACGTTGCACTGCTATAACAAACGAACATCTGGCATATTCAAGCACACAAAAACTTTTTCTTGCTTTTCCTCCATTTTCGACAGGTACTAACCTCGTACTGCCGCACTGCACCCTCCCACACCTGATCGGAAAGGTACTGGACTCGTGCTGCTACACAGTACAAAGTTGGTGAGTTTGTGGTTCTTTTCATAGATCTTTTGTGTGTGTATGTGTAACACTTTTGAAAATTTACCCTTTTTCAAAACGAATAAATCATTTATGCTAACCCTGTATTTTCAATACCTCACAAACTTAGATGAAAATTGCAGTAGAAATCTTGATTTTATGAAATACAGGGTGGCTCAAAAGTAGGGATTACAGTCCCGTGCTAACCAGCTCACTGCATTTTATATCATTTCTTATTGTTGTCCGTCAGGTAGACTTAGTTTGTTTATTATTTGTTTATTATTTGTTTTTACTTACATTTTAAGCTCAGATGAGCCGAAGCAAATACACTCATAAACTATAATGTTATGTTTGATCAATGCAGAGGTGTATATCTACTTTTGGGCCACACTGTATTACAAGAATTTACTCTTACTTGCTCTTCACTTTTCACTGCACTTAAAAAGATCAGAAAAATATCACCCACATACTTTAGCGAAATGGCATATTAAGTTAGTAAATAAACGAGAAAGAAAAAATAGAAAAAAAGAATAGGGTTCATATTCTACAAGAAATCACGTCAATTATTGAAAGAATTATCAAGAAAGATAACTTTAATGTTATCGAAGTTTCTTCAAAGCATATTAAGAATAATCTATCAGAGCATAAAAGTTATTTCACACGGCTTCAATAATTCCTGATATACCTTCCTTGTCTCTAAAACATCGTTTGGTGCGTACAATGTAACCTGTGGGTATCAATAATCATATTATTTAAGAAAAGTGTTTGTTTATATAAAGTATCAGGCTTATCAAAGCACCTAAAGGGCAAAGCATATATTAAAAACATGGTTTAGCTATGACAAATTCCCTTATCCCTACTTTCAGCAAATACAGCATTTTGAAAACGAAATTTTCAGAAATGATAGGTTATTAAAATCTATTTAATAGTACTGGTATGTTGATGACTATATTTCTTTATCAAAAGGAGCAACAAATGGCATTTTTCTCAGACGAATATTATTTAATCTATTATATAAAATTGAAAATGTGACTGTTAAATCATAATTCTTGAACTACCCGACTGATCTCGATCATTTTCAACATAGATGGGGTTCGGGCCTGGGATGGTTATCATTTCGGTTTGACGGTGCAATGTAATGGAGAGGGTGGGGCTGGAGGATTTATATAGGGTTATTGAAAAAGCGTTTTGGATCGTCTGGCAAATTTTTGTTTCCCGATTGCCGACATTGTTTTGTATTGTAGCTCTACCCACAAACATTCTGATCGTCGCCTTAGTCTAAATTTCTCGCATTTCTTCAGTCTGTCTATAACCATGGAGCATTACCTATAGCGCAACGTGTGCTAATTGTGAAAATTTTCTATTAGAACGGAGAAAGTTGTGCAGCAACTGTCTGGCGACTTCGCGCGGTTCTAGAGCGAAATGAGGCACCGAATGAATCAACAGTTCACAGACTTGTGGAAAAGTTATGCAACAGTGAATATTAGAAGTCCTGGGCGTCATCGTAGTGCTTGTTCTGAGCAAAACATTGTGGTGTCTGGCAGTCATAGCGAATTTCACGAACAGAGTTATTGCATGCCAGCGCAGTAGAGGAGGTCATATGCCCGATGTCATTTATCATACCTGAAATCGGAATGTCTGATGAACATGTTTATGAATTTTGTTAGTGTGTTTTGAAAAAATAAAGTTCATAATTTGATCTAACAAACCCGGCGCGCTTTTTGGATAACCTTAAATAAATAAATAAATAAAAGTGACTATGTTTGTGACTTAATAACTCTTGAACCACTAGATCGATCTCGATGAAATTTTCACCATAGATGAGATTTGAACCTGGGATATATTTTATCATTTTACTTTGACGGTGCAACTTGGGAAGGGGAAGGTGGATATATATATATATATATATATATAAATGATCGAATATGACCGATATTATTGTCGAATCCGTAGTTTTCGGAGTCACTGAGATGAACAGTTACACTTCCAAGCCATTTAAAATCTGAAATCAGCTCAACTTGGGGGAGAACGATTTATAAAAATGATAGCATTTAAGTAATAGCAAAAATGACTAACTAACTGTACATATTAGGAGGTAGTTGACGCTAGTTAATCTATAAAATTCACAGTAGAGATATAGTGATTTTTTATATCTAATATTTTTTAAAGGTAAGTTTTCGCAAAAATTAAGCAAAAAGAAAAAAAGGGGGGAAGGGAATACATTGACAGTACACCAGCACACTTTTATTCAACTATATCAAATACGTGGATGAATAAATTGAAAAGGTACTCAGGGCCGCGGTAGCTTAGTGGTAGAGCGTTCACTTCTGATGCATGGAGTACTTGAATCGATCCAGCTCGCGCCAAGTGAGCTTTGTGGTACACAAACACCGTGTGCGTGGGTTTTCTCGGGGTTCTCTCGTTCCTTCCCACTTTCTTCATTTCACCATTTTATTCATTTCTTATCATCACCGTCTCCTTTAGCCTGGCCTGCGTAATCGTGGGACGTACAACTTAAAGATACCATTTCATTTTTTCGAAAGGTACTCACTTTGCTCTATCCTGTTACGTATTAATTCAAATAATCATTAATCATCGAAATTTCGCTGATTATGATGTCATCACTGTCAAAACATGGGCAGGAGAAAACGAGTTCGGTGGATGATAATGAATTACATTGGCAACATCTATATACAGGTTTATACAAAGAACAAAACTAATAAAGTGGGAGATATCTAGAAAAACTTCACTGTTCACATAAAAACACAAGACACCAAACACTGTTTTCATTGGAACGAAAGTATCTAAGGAAACAACGTGACCCCGCCGTTTCACAGCAAGCCACACCACCATTTGACGTGTGTTAAGAGAAGTAGATAGAGCAACATGTATCTTCACTGCTATACCCCCTCAGTTTATTCATTTATGCAGGGTGTTACTAAGATGTATCGCAACATTTTGGAAACAGATTGCTCACATCAAACTAAGGAAAAAATAAAGTTCATATGGACCTATGCTCGAAAGTGGATAGTTTCAGTTATAGGGTGCCGAAAACGTGAAATAAGTTAACTTTGAAAGCTCATAGCTCCACTAGTATGGAATCTATCGTAGTCGGGACAAGACATCACTGGGAAACTGGTATGTGAACTATCCAAATATCCATGTTTAAGAATACTCCAGTACTTGCACACCAATTTTTTTTAGAGAGGTACGTGGAAAGTGAACAAGTACTCCCAAACAGCCTCTCTAAAAATGATTGTGCATGTACCGGAGGTTCTGAAAGATGGATATTTGGATAGTGCATATACTAGTTTCGCAGTAATGTCTTGATCCAATTACGATCGTCCTATAATGGTGAAACTATGAATCTTTAAAGTTCATTTTTTTACTTTGATGAAGAGGCACGGGCTTAAGGGTCTTCACTACAGCGAAATTAAACTACCGCTAATTTTAGAGTTTTTCTGTAATATCTTCTAAACAAATAAAAATATTGAAAAAGCAGAAACGTAGTGAACTAGACAATACAATTTTGCATGTGATACCATTATCACAAATCATCTATCTGCTTTCGATTTGCAACTGTAGATAGATTTAGCATTTTTTGCGGGTTCTGTAAATAGCGGCATACCAAAAGCAGATATGTGAAGAGTAGTAAGGGTATCACATGCAAAATCGTATTGTCTAGTTCACTACGTTTCTGCTTTTCGAATATTTTTCTTGGTTTTGAAGATATTACAGAAAAACTTTAAAATTAGCGGTAAATTAATTTCGCTGTAGTGAAGATCCTTAAGGCTAAGCCCTGGTGTAACCTCAACTCTAAAGGGATTTGGCATGCTAATCCTACTCTACTACTTACTTGGGTCGTAGTTCCTGTAGCGTTTTCGGCACCCTATAACTACGATACTATGCACTTTCGAGCACAGGTCTATAGTACGCGACAAAACATAACCAATTTTTTCCTCGAAGGTCAAGATCTAAGGGTTTACTTGTCCCTACCATAAATCCTTCATTGTAACTAGATTCCGGCGTTGCCGCTCCAACTCAGGTAGAACTGTATAAAGCTCTCAGTATGGCTAACCCCATTACGGTTATCATAGTAGCCCGAGCCCGTCAGACCTCTAAACACATTACCCCACAGAAATGAGTGCCATAAGTCCAGGCCTTCTAAAGGCTGTTGCGCCAGGAATTTAGTTATCATTATTATTATTGCTAATATTAGTAATAGGCTTAATAAAAATTCTGCCTGTTTATCGGCTCTGCTTGTAAGTATATTATTTCTAACTTTAAGACATAGTTATACAGGTCAATATATAATTGATCAGTTTCTTTCTGTGATTCGTCACGTGTATATAAACTGGACAAACTACAAATTAGGATATTATACACAGGAAATTAATAATGATAGCTTTATTACTGAGATATTAACCTTCATACCTTCATACCTTCATATGAGGATTTAGGTACTTAATAGAATGCTTTTTAATCATTTCTTTTTTTTTAAAAAAAAAGAAAATGTTTTAAATTGTCATTATAGACAGATGGCCTGTCGAATAATAATAATAATAATAATAATAATAATAATAATAATAATAATAATAATAATAATAATAATAATAATAATAATAATAATTATTATTATTATTATTATTATTATTATTATTATTATTATTATATTAATAGGATAGAAAATTACTTGTTGAATGACCTGTACGTATTTTATCCCTATTTTAAATGGTTATTCTGGTTTTATGTATCTGCTTATTGGTTCGCAACACTCAGAAAGAAGAGTTCGAGACTTCATTGGTTACCCTGGCGGCAGGGAGAGCGGCTAAGCTTTTGTAATACCGGCAACATTCAACTGGTTGACAAACCAACAGTTTTACTGCTGATAAGAAAACTTGGTTTAGCTTTGAAAACCACTATATATGATTTTTTTTTTCTTTTTATCATTTTGATGTGAGGAATCTACTCCCAAAATATTGTGACAATTTTTTGTAACACCCTGTATTTACTTGATGTTATTTCCTTTGCTCCTATTTTCATCCTCCGTGAACAAGGCTCCGAAGGAGAGCAAAAACTTTGCCAGAAATCAGAGTTTGAAGTTAGTATGATGAAAGGCTGGTTGAGCAGAGTTTGGCATCCCTTTCAGCAACGAAACTTTATAAGACGTGGACCTAAAACTTAACATGGAGCGAACTCGGGTCTCCCACAGCAAAGGCGCGTACGCTAACCATAGCAATGAAAGAGCTCAAAAGGATCTAAACTAATTAAATTCCAACATTGGCACTCTCAACCAAAGTTGGAATAACATTACTGACATGTTCTATCCGCACTGAACCTGTATTTTCTTAAGTAATCTGTCTTTATGCTGATACCAGAGAAAACCAGACAATTCTCTCTACCCTTAAGCTTCCTCGTCGCTTTGACGTGGGAGATCCGGGTTCGATTCCCGGCGGAAGCTCATGTGGTTCGGATTCCACGTTCAGATGTTGGATAATATTCCATACAGCCAGGCTGCTGAAAAGGGCGCTAAACTGAAAATCAAAATCAATTCTCTTTATCCGTCTTTTCCCACTAATGTCGGGTCTGATGAATTTTCACCATAAAGCCCTGTCCCGGAACTCTTCCCCTGTTAGTAATTGTTATCATATCCATTCATTTCCTTCTTGGTCTCCCTCTACCTCTCTTGCTATGCACTTCCATTGCCATCATTCTTCTGATCGTTTGCTCTTCTTTAGTGATCTTTATTATGAACTAATTTGGAGGATATTCATTTTATTTTGTGCGATGGACATAAAGAAGTACATTTCCTTTCCATTTCTGCATTTTCTTTCTTTTTACATTATAATGCACTCTTTGTTCACGTTTGAACCTCACCCGTGGGAACTATTCTGATAACGTATTCTCACATATCTTTCTTCTACGTCACGATAATGCTCCAGCCAATGAGGGTACATGTATAGAAGAAATGAATAAAACTTCGTATGATATAAGGGGTTGGAGACCTTCATTTTACGCCTGGGTTCTCCAACCATAGGCAAGGCTTCATGGAAGAAGAGGGAAGAGCGACATTTTATTCTACAAGATGGTGGGATAACACACAGACCTACGTTGTGTGTCGTGCTCAATTCTTCTGTTATTATTATTATTATTATTATTATTATTATTATTATTTCATTCATTTCTTAAACCTCTGTGTAAGTGTGTAGAAAGATAAGAATATGAATAATACTAGTAAATTAGATCATGTGTGTATTTAATGCAGGATTTCTCCTTTGTGCATGTTATGTGCGTAATATTTCGTCATAGTATGTTTTATCTATAACTGTTCAATCCATAACTTTTAATATAGTGGTTTATTGCTGTTGTTTGTGATGAGGTTGGAACAAGACTTCGTTTTCTTTAAATCGCATCACAATTTGCAGGAAAACAGTATTTGTGTACAGATAGCTTTGTGTGCATTCAGGTTGACATTAGCAAAACTGTTAATGCACGGGTGCAGAACGGATTCCAAGTTCGATTCCCGAGCTTGGTTGTCACGTTGGTTTATCTTGCCATCCGCCACACATTCTTTCTTGGATCTTCTTAGATATCTCTACAACCTTAGTTGTTTCCCTTACTTTCACATTCCGCACTCTGCTTCTTCTTGTTATCCCACACATTCAGCGCAGGACTCTCATTTCCGTAACATTCAATCTTTCTTCCCTGTGGTTTCTATTTGGTCATGTTTTTGCTCTGTATACCATTGGTACTATTTTGTAAACAATCCCTGTATTCTTTGCCGTGATTTTGCAGTCACACACCACACCACACACTTTTTTTCTTCTTAATTTCCCCATCCCTCCTGCATTCTGTGCTATTTTCAAGTTCAAATCACCAGCCAGGAATAAGCAAACCTGGACCTATCATCTTTAAAGCTTTATTTACTTCTTCCCGGCTTATTCTTGGTGTTACTCAAAGTGATTTAGAGTACCATCGCTGAAAACCTTCTCGGAATTTTCTTCATTCAATAGACGGCTCATCTCTCTTTGATCCTGTCTTCATCGGTAAGCACCAATCTTTGGTCATCTTCTATTTGGATAATATGAGTGTTATTCTTTGTAGTCTTGTCTCTAGATTTTGTTAACTTCCCTAGCTTTCTCTCTCACCTGGTGATACAAGTTCGTTATACATTTCATCCCACGCTCGCACTCTCGATTTAGTCACTGCCCGCTTTGCTGTCTTAATGCCACATTTATCCTGTTCTGTTCCAGGAGCATCCCACTGTTTTATCTTCTCTCTTCGCACTAATAGCTTGTTACACTTTCTTGTTTCACTACTACGTCTCTTTCCCTGCAGGGAGACTATTTCTTGAAGTTCTACCGAAAGTCTTCTTCGTGACCATTCTCCCACTATTTACGCTCCATTTCTGTACATTCTGTTCTTGTAGGTTTACTCCTTCCGTAACACTTTCTTTGAACGATGTTCTTAAACTATCCTCTTTCAGCCTCCACTATAGTTAAGTTTCGGATGTCAATTACGCGGAATCTTATTGCATCTATTCTCCAGTCTACGCTCACCATTCTAAGCCTGCTTTCACCATATATTACTTTGCAGTTCTTAATTTCCTAAAAATATTGTCTCCAGCACAAAATGTAATCGATTTGACTTACTTTCTTTTACTATTCTTATAAATCAAAAGATACTCCTTCCTCTTCTGAAAATATATATCGAATCCTGATGCAAAGTCAATCACTCCACTTACTTCCTTATTCCTTTCTTCCACACCCCAACCATAGTGTATTTTCTCAATTCCTCCCTTGTTTCTACAGACAAGCCCATTCAAGTCACCCCCACAATGACTTTCCTCTACTGCGATGCTGCGAAATTCATGGTCCAAACCTTACAGAATTCTATCTTTTCTTCCTTCTCGTAGCCTACATTCGGAGCATATGTGCAAATTACATTTTTCATTTCGCCCCTGCATATCTTCTACTCATACATACCATATTATCTTTCCACATCACTGAGAAACAATTCCTTGCTGATTTACTCCATTAAACAGCAACTTGCAGCTGCCTTCTAGCTCTCGTGTCTTATTACTTTTCTAATTTGTTTCTTGCACGCACAAGATTACCAACTCTCTTCTATCAGATATGCAGCCTTTCTTCCTCGTCTACTCAATGTCCCGACATTGATGGTTACCACTCTTACCCTCACATGGACAAGCGTCCTTAACAAAGCCCAACCTCTACTCGGTAACATTTGCTCATTTCTCATACGTTTGACGAAGCCTCTACAAGTTGCCTAAGGGGTACGCCCTAGCATTTTCTGAGTCTTTACTTAGAGACCGATCATGACAGTGTTGGCGTAGCTTTTAAGACTTATTTTCATTTTATTACTATTGTTACAATTTCTTCTTTCTGCGAAAAAGTGACAGGATAAGGAACAACAGGGCGAGTATCAATTTCCGTTTACTTTCAAGACAGCTGTTTAAACGGATTATTAATAGCTTAAAAACAAATAATAATAATAATAATAATAATAATAATAATAATAATAATAATAATAATAATAATAATAATAATAATGCATTTACTGAAGATTAACAATTATGTATAGCGAAAGAAGCCTTTAGGAGGAAGCAAAGTCTGTTTTGTGGGACCTTGAATAAAGAGTTGAAAAGAAGACTTATAAAATGCTTCATGTGGAGTGTTTTACTGTATGAGGCGGAAACATGGACATTACGTAAGAGTAGAGATGCAAGTGCTCGGAAAAAAACCGGCTTTTTTGGAAAAAACTCGGTTTTTTCTGCTTTGCTTTTTTGCTTGGGAAATTTTGGGCTTTTTTGAAAATTTTGCTTTAAACTGATAAAGCAGACTTTGTTTCGCTTCTCTACAACAAAAAAAGCCATTTAAATAGTGGTTGATGCAGATAATAATATGAAACCTCGAAAATAAACCATGAATTTCAAAAAGATTTTTTTTTTAATTCTTAACATTTACATTATGAATTCCAAAGGATTAACCCATATATGTAATAATATTTTAACCTCATATACAATAAGTACTTTAAAAATGATACACAAATAACTAGCAGGGGGCCGCGGAGGCTCAGTGGTAGAGCGTTCACCTCTGGTGCTTGGGGTCTCGGGTTCAAACCCTGCTCCTGCCAAGTGAACTTTGTGATGGACAAACACCGTGTGCGTGGGTTTTCTCGGGGTTCTCCCGTTTCCTCCCACTTTCTTCATTCCACCATTTCATTCATCTCTCATCATCACCGTCTCCTTTAGCCTAACCGGCATAACCGTGGGACATAAAACTCAAAAATTTCATTTCATTTCATTTCACAAATAACTAGCAAAATTGTATGTAGTATTTTTACTTCAAAATATCACACACGCTCTTTTTGAAGCAAAATAAAGAAAAACATGAGAGAAATCTGCACATCTAGAGCTTCGTTTCGGGTGGTTCTGTACATTCTTGAAATTTTTTAGGTAAATTTTAACTTTTATATACATTGTATGAATATTTCGAACAATTTTTTCAGTGATTGATCACATACGTTATAATGTTACCACCTATCAGGTGCTTCGGATGTGCAAAATCGGTAATGCTTCAAATTCTGTAATGCACTGACTGTTCCTTAAGCTTGTTCAGAATCGGGAAAGTATCGAATTTTCTGTTCATGGATCATATACGTAATAGATGGTTCATCTGAGCGTATGGTTTCCTAGGCTGTAGAATATATAACCACCATCACGGTTTACCCAGTCCTGAAGGTTTCTGAATTTTTAACAAGAAAATTCAACATATAGTTACGAAACTTTTTTATATATAAAATAAAAACTATGGAATACATTTAAAAAGAGTGGAAGAATCAATCACTCTTCCAATTCACAAGAAAGACGAAAAATTTGATTGTAATAATTATCGAGGTATTTCTCTTAACATTCTATTAATAAGATTGACCCCATACGCAGATGAAATTATTGGAGATTATCAGTGTGAATTTAGTCGAAATCGACCAGATATTTACCATTCGACAAATACTCGAAAAGAAATGGGCATATATTACCAAGTACATCAACTGTTTATTGATTTTAGAAAGACTTACAACTCGGCAAGGAGGGAAACATTGTATAACATTCTTGCAGAATTTGGAATACCGAAAAAGCTAGATTTATTAAGTGTTTAAATGAATTCCAGACTAAAGTCCGAGTAGAAAAATGCGAGCTTCCATGTCGAAATTGGCCTGAAACAAGGATATGCGTTATCGCCGTTATTATTCAGCTTTGTTACGGAGTACGCTATAAGAAAAAACAAAGATAGGAACCAGGGCCTAGAGTTGAATGGTATTCACCAGGTTATGGTGTATGCTGATGATTTAAATCTGATAGAACGATCGAAAGAAATGCAGAGGCCTTAGTAAACGCTTGCAGGGACATGAGTAAATGCAGAGAAATCTAAATACAAGGAAGTTCACAAGCAAGTTACGGCAAATAGTGAATGCGTTAAAATATCAATTAATACTTTCGACACAGTGGATACTTTCAAATATCTTGGATCAGTATTACCAGACCAAAATCATACCCACAAAGAAATTAAATGTCGACTAAAATCAGGAAATTCTTGTTATTATTCAGTTCAAAATATGTTGTCGTCGCGAATTCTGTCAAGGAATTTAAACCTTAAAATATATAAAATGATAATAATGCCTGTTATGCTTTATGGTTGTGAAACATGGTCGCTTACGCTGAGGGAAGAACGCAGACTGAAATTATTTGAGAATAAAATTCTGAGACGAATATTTGGACCCAAGAGGACCGGGGATGGCGGAAACTTCATAAGGAGGAACTACATAATTTATACGGTTTACCAAGCGTCGTTAGAGTCATCAAGTCTAGGAGGCTCAGGTGAGCAGGTCATGTAACCAGAATGGAAGAAAGTAGGAACGCTTTCAAATTTTTAACTGGAAATCCAATCGGGAAACGTCCATTAGGAAAACCTAGGACCAGATGGGAGGACAATAATAAAGCAGAAGGATGGATAAGCAGAAATAGGAATACAGAGTAGAAACTGGATTGAATTGGATAAGGACAGAACCAATGGAGAGCTTTTGTGTCCATAGAGAAAGAGAGAGAAAGAGAATACATTTAAGTTAAGCACAACTACACAAGAAACATGAGTGAGTGGTTAGCATTCGCGCTTCTATCGTGAAGTCCGGGATTCAACCCCGCATTCGATCATTTTGACAAAAGTTTTTCTTAATTCTATCTGTGAATGTAGAGATAGTGCGTGTACTGTGTGTCCTGGCCGACTTACTTTCTAATCGTTTTTAAATCTTTGTTATTATTAATTACCAGCAGTGATGGGTTTGCGAAGAGGGTTAGGGTGGGGATGTCTTTCGGATTAAAGACTCTACCCCGAAATTAGGGAATTTCTAAAACAAACTAAATATTAGTTTTGCCTTTACTCATAAACTTCAATCTGTCTTCAAATAAAAAAAAAATAGGAATTTTTAGAAAAACTAAGCATTAATAAGAAAAGCCCCTCCCAAAATGCTTTTCTAAATCCGCCACTGATTATCAGTATAAAATGGTCTTCAAGGTTGTATCTGGTGGATTATAGCTCAATATACAAACGAAACGAAATATTTGTTATGCCTGCACTCAGTGGCGTATTTAGGGGGGGCTTCCGGGCTTAAGCCCCCCCCCCCCCGAAATCTTACTTACTATAGTAAAGTATATGAAATATCTTGCAGAATTTTCACATTTTCAGGCAAAGCCCTCCCCGAAAGTTAGCAAAGCCCCCCCGAAAGAAAATCGTAAATACGCCACTGCCTGTACTCATAAACTTAAGCTCCTCTTAAATAAAAGTTAGGAATTTTTAGAAAAAAACAAACATTATTCAGAAAAAACCCTCCCAAATATTTTTCTAAATCCGATACTGAATATTTCGATCAAATGGTATTCAAGCTTGTGTCAGGAAGATTATTGTTAAATCATTGCACAGCTACAGTATAACGGAAATGTGGAAGTACGCTCTGACAGACATATAGAAAAACGTACGCTCTGATGGATATATTGAAAAACATAAGTTTAATTATGTATTAGAAGCAAGAGTACTAAGCTCTAAGAAGTGAAACGCGGATGACTAAAAAGAAATGATCTAGAGAAGAAAAAATGTCGATAATTCAGAAGTTAAAATAAGGTTAAATAGCTTCTAAAATTGCCCTCAAATACTACGTACTTTATGTTTACTTTAATTCATAAACCATGTGCTCCATCCATCATTATGGTGAATTCCAGAGCGAAATATGGCATTCAGGTCATGAAATCTTATTTAACTTTAGAGTATACTATAAGAAAGCTATTTAAACAGAAAAATCATGAAAATGAAAAAAGCCAAAATTTCCAAAATTCTCGTTTTTTTTTCAAAAAAGCCGGCTTTTTATGTGCAAAAAACCATCGATTCAAAAAAGCCGGCTTTTTTGCATCTCTACGTAAGAGTGATGAAAAACGACTGGAAGCTTTCGAAATGTGGGTGTGGAGAAGAATGGAGAGCGGAAAACGAATGAAAAGGGTCTTAGAAATGCTGGGGGACAAAAATTAATTTTAGATATTATTAAGAAGAGGGAGAGAAACTGGTTGAGACATTGACTAAGAACAGCGGCGCCGCAAATCTGTCTTCAACATTGCGGGGGACGGGACGGGTAAAAAAGTTCCTTTTTTTAAGCAATGTTCAAAACAATTTTGAAGTTGAAAAACAATGTGGTGAAAGATCAGAGGAGCAGAGTTGTCTTTAGTATTGGGAGGCGGGCAGATTTGAGGCTTATTCGGGGAGACATGTCACTCACTTTCCTTTGTGGCAATCGCAGACAAATCATCACATTTCTCCCCAAAAAGCACATTTCAAATCAGATTACTGAGGGGGACAGTTCCCCCAGTTCCAAGATTGGAGAGGACATGTCCCCCTCATCACCTCGAGATTTGCGCCAGTGTTGCTAAGATGGAAGTATTTGTGGATGTACACGATTTAGGTGCATGTAAGAGTGAGATAAACACATGCTACAGATAAACCTCCAAATTATGGGTTTAGACAACTAGACCATTTAGGAAGTCCGTCTACTGAAACATGGCGAGGCGATGACCACATGCCGATACGCTTTCGCAGAATTATTCCTATTAGGCCACCACGTCGCCGGGAAGAAGGACCGCCATCCAGATGGTGGCACGTTTTTCTAGAACCGCCATTGCGGCTGAAAAGTGGTTTTATTACGGCAACATGTTGGCAGGAAGATGGGCAGCTAAATATATGGTGGCATGTAGTTATGTGGCCCCGATATGGTGGTTCAGAGGATGGTATCATTATAACTCTGACCAACATCCCGACGGCGGGCGTCGCTGCTAGATTCATTACAACAGCTAGGAGCTGGATGCTGAGATGACAACGAATTACTTCAGGGGACAGCTCCCGACTTCAATATTGATTCCTAGATAGTAATAATCGTAAAAGATAGCGGGAAACTTTTTTATATGTATCAGGCTTTCATTTCTGATGCAACTATAACTTCTAGATCTACTTCTTAAGGTTTCAGCATTGAATTCGAATAGTTTAGAGATCTACAGTAGGTACACAATGTGAAAGCCACTGAAAATCATTTGAATGCCACTGAAAATCATTTTGTATTATTTAAAATTGTTATACAGCAATAGCCTTTATTTAAATTGAAAATTTTGTTAGAAAATTTTAATTTTCATACCTCGAAATTTTTAACTTTTTTTTTTAATATAGAAAAGGGGTTTATAAATTAACAATGACAAATATTAAAAAAAAAAAAAACAATCGAATTGTTGCTAAGAGTTAATTTTTTCTTATTCGTGTAGCAAAATTCGGTGAGTGTAATCAGGTAAGTATTTTATTCCCCTATTTTTTTTTTTTTCTAGTGGCGTTGAGGTTAAAAACGTTACTAGGAATGAGGGAACAGCATATATACAAGAAATAGTAAGAACATTAAATCAACATGCTAGTTTGTAACTTGGCTGTTAAGATTACTTAGGGGCAACAGAGGGAAGGGGAACAGCGCCTGGAATAAATCCCTCTATGAAAAGGAAGCTTCGATGGTGGTTTACCTTAATGGTATCTTCCTCAGGTTCCTTTCCCCTTTGTAATTTGCAGGCCATGGGCGCTGAGGGCCTATATATAATCAATTGGCATCTCTTCAGGCCCGGCAAATTCCCGAAAGATGCCTGGATGTTTATGTAAATGTAACAGTTATCTTCATATTTCTCAAACATTAGCATTTTAAAACATGTAGATACTATTTAAGAGCACTGAATGATTTATTATTATTATTATTATATATTTTAAAAATGCAAAGTTGGAGCAAAGCAGCTTTTTTTTTGTTTTGTTTTGTTTGTTTGTTTGTTTGTTTTAAGCAACTTCTGTTCTTCATAGATTAATGCAATCCATAAGGTACTAAATCGAAAGTATACATTTCTGAGTTTTAGAAGTTTTGTGTTGTTTGAAACTTTGATTCCTTTTGTCACAGCCAGCAGCGCAAATCTGTCTTCAACATTAGGGGGGGGGGGGGACGGGTAAGATTTTTTTTTAAGCGATGTTCGAAATATTTATGAAATTGAAGAACAATGCTGTGGAGGATCAGGGGAGCAGAGTTGTCTTCAACATTGGGAGGCTGGCAGACTTGAGGCTTATTCTTGGCGGGACATCAATTTCATCTCACTTTCCTTTGTGACAATCGGACACAAGTCATCACATTTCTCTCAACAAAACATATTTCAAATCGGATTACTGGGGGGGGACAGTCTCCCCCAGTTTCAAGATTGGAGGGGGCATGTCTCCCTCTTCACCCCCCCCCCCGGGATTTGCGCCAGTGGCTAAGAAGGAACTATGTCACGAGGGACAGGTATAGTGGGAGAAGAGGGGAAGGGGAAAAAAGGAGGCTATAATTAATGAACGATATCTAAACAGAAAAATCGTACGTGAGGACGAAGAGGTTAGCGAAAGACCGTGGAGCATGGAAGCTTCTCAGTTGCAGCAAGTAAGGGCAGAATACCTATGATGATGATGAATGATTATATAACTTATACTCTTTATGAAAAATGTTTAGAAAAAAGCGAAAATTCTCACATTCGAAATCAATTTTATTGTGCTACACAATTCTATGTACAAAGAACACCAGGTAAGTTTTGCAATAGAACAGAACGGATCATCACAGGAGTTTTGCAAATTAGCACATCTTTAAACATGTCCAAACCTGCACTGTAGAAGCTATAGTCATTGTCGCAGTATCAGTTGATTTTCAGCTGTGTTAGTGAAAAGAGGTGGAGATGTCGTCGTGGTCAAAAACTGAATACCGGCAAATTTTGTGCTATAATTTTGCACGTGGTTTAAGTGTTGATCAGTGTTTAGAGGAAATGACTCCTGTGCCTGGAGAAGATTGTCCTCATCGTACAACGATATTTAGGTGGTACTGAGAGTTTCAAACAGGAAATTTCAAAGTTGAGAACTCTCGAAGGTCAGGACGGCCATCTTCATCAGTGACTGAACAAAACATTGCTGCAGTAAGGAAAATGCTTGAGACAGAGAGACGGTTACATACCACCAAATAGAGGTATGCTTGGGCATTAATGCACCAGCAGTTCGTGCTATTCTCGGCGATCACCTTCGAGTTAGAAACCTTTGTATTGGGTATCACATGACTTGACCGACGAGCAGATGGCACACTGAGTTTCAAGGTGCCGTGAAATGTTGACAAAATTTAAAAATGGAAAATCTTCCTCTGTAAACAGTATTGTGACAGGTGACGAAACTTGGCTCTATTACCATGACGTCCCGGCCAAGGCTCAAAACAAAGTATGGACGTTAGAAGAGGAAGAGACCCCCGTGGCAGTTCGAAAGTCCACATCAGTGAAGAAGAGAATGGTGGCGGTATTTTTTAGTGTGTGAGGAATTATCCAGCGACTTGTCTTAGAAACACAGAAAACAGTCATAGGGAAGTGGTACACTGAGGAATGTTTGCCTAATGTTCTTACAGTTCTCGAACAGTTGCGCCCAAACTCAAGGATGGACACATGGTTTCTTCACCCGATAATGTTCCAGCGCACCATTCAAAAGTTTGCTCAGAGTATTTGGCCAGAACTGGACAAAAATTGTTAGAGCACGCTCCGTATAGTTCTGATCTCGCTCCCTGTGACTTCGCGCTGTTCTCCCATGTGAAGACCAGACTGAAAGGAAGGCGTTTTACAAGCGATGACGCCTTACTAAGAGTTTAGGACGATGAGTATGGCCAGATCTCTCCTGAAAGACAGCAGAGTTTCTTCGACGACTGGCTTCAAAGAATGGAAAAGTATGTAATGTGTGGTGGAAAGTACTTTGAAAAAGTACAAGAAATAAGATCGTATTGCAAAACTTTCCTCGTGCCCTTTGTAAATTCATTAGCTTTGCAAAATACCAGCTTTTCGCACAAGAACTGAAAAATATTTTTACCAGCTACCATTTGAAAAGAGTCCCCTCTCCCTGTTATCATTATACAAAGAAAAAAACTTTGTCGCTTTGTCGTTATTCAAAAGTTACTGTACATAGAAATAGTATCGAAGATATGCCACATTTGCTGAAAAAAAAAGAAAGAAAAAGAAACATTAACAAGACAAAAAAAGTGTTAAAATAAATCAAAGAACGCATCAGAGATCCCCAGGATTTTTTATATATACAAAAGGTATCAGTATTACCCAATCCAAACATGAATTAATACGTACCGAAAGATAACCTACAATCATCCAAACCAAAGTGAATCCAGCACCACCGGAAAGCACTGCTATTTCTAATGGTACAAGTTTACCATCTGCTTCAATTATTAAAACAAGGCAGCTACACTGAAAAACAATGCATAATATACATATTACTAAGTAAGTACACTTAGTAATCTTTTGTTTCAATAAAAATATACACATTAAACTACGTACTAACAAGAGTAAATAAATCTAAATATTACATATAAAAAAGTGATACATCTTAGCGGTAAATGTTAAAAAGATTAGTTCCAGAATTAGTTTTCATTTCCCTATATATAAAGTTGAAACAGTAGAAAAAAATGAAATGAAATCTTTAAGTTTTACGTCCCACGATTATGCCGGCTAGGCTAAAGGAGACGGTGATTATGAGAAATAAATGAAATGGTGGAATGAAGAAAGTGGGAAGAAAGGAGGAACCCCGAGAAAACCGCACACACGATGTTTATCCACCACAAAGCTCATTTGGCGTGAGATGGGATCGAACCAAAGACCCCATGCACCAGAGGTAAACGCTCTACCACTGAGCCACCGCGCCCTCTTGAAACAGAAATATCATTTTACACGGAAACATGAAAATTTAGAAGTTATCCTGTAGATTAAACTGTAAGGTAATTCTTAAAAAAAACACATTTATGTATATTAAAATTTTTGTTATTGAAAATAAAAAGAAACAAGCTACGTTTTTATAAACAAGTAGATTGACTTTCAAGGAAGTGAAATCAGAAAAATGAAAGTGACAATGTCAAAAATACAAAACACTAACAAAGAAGTTATATAGGTGAAAGGCCAAAATACAAATATATAAACTGACCAAAAAATAAACAAAGGATTAGAACGGTCAGAAACGTCAATAGCGACAGATTGGTCAAAGGCGACGTTACACTCCGTATTTGGGTATAAGTCAAATTAGTTGACAACCAGTTGTTCAACCCTTGAACTATCTTAGAAGTAAAACATTTGATTCAAATATATAAAGAGGGGTCGCGATGGCTCAGTTGTGGAACGTTCACCTCTGGTACATGGGGTCTCTGGTTCGGTCCCAGCTCGCGCCAAGTGGACTTTGTGGTGGACAAAAACCACCGTGTGCGTGGGTCTTCTCCGGGTTCTCTCGTTTCCTCCCATTTTCTTCAATCCACCAGTTCATTCATTTCTCATCATTACCGTCTCCTTTAACCTAGCCGGCATAATCGTGGGACGTAAAACTCAAAGGATTCATTTCATTTCTCAATTATCTAAAGAAACAACACATAAGAAGTTCATAGTGCATGGAGGTCTTCTTCCTTGACAGGCTTAATCTATTCAATTCATAATTCTGGGTGCATAAATGCTTCCTTTCGGAGTTAAAGGCTGCCGAAAACATGAAAAAAATTAACTTTAAAGGACCATAGATCCAAAACTATGTGACGTTACCGTAGAAGTAGTTGGTGAGTACTTCAAATTATATGCACGTAGCCAAACTCCCGCTTAAAAAATTGTTGTGTGAGTACCTTAGGATTCTGAAATATGTATTGCAAGGATCCCCACATCACAACAGATGCACGTATCAGCTCAACACGTGCTAATGATTATAAACAACCTAGTAGACAACAAGCCGACACGGAAGACACCGAGGAACACCGAAAGCAGACGGACCTCACGGAAGGACCCGAGGAGGACAAATAAAAGGAGGACCACCGAGGGACCCAGCATCAGTCGACCTAACCTTTACCTTCCTATGTCGCTGTGGACTAGGAGCACCTCTTCCTTCCCTATGCCGCAGTGGACTAAGGATCCCATCTTAAACTTACAATCCGATTCTAACCTACAACCTGCCAAAGTGTTTTGAAAACTGCCATCAGTGGAAGGGGCACCCGGCAAAACATTTAGTATTCATTCACTTGGTCATTGAGGAAAAGACATTGAATTAGAGACACTTGTATTTATTATATTTTGTAATAAAACTTGGTAAAGTGGAAAAGACGCCCGGTCTATCATTTGACTCTACTAAAACATTACAGTATTTTTGGATAAGGAACATATTAGTTCCTAAGTGAGGTCTTGATCCGACTACGGTAAGTCTCATAGTTTCGGAGCTATGGACCCTTAAAGCTAATTTTTTCATGTTTTGGGCAGCCTATAACTCCGAAAGGAAGTATTTGTGTACCTAGGTTGATCTAAATTTTTTGTCTTATCTTGGTGTCAGGAATCACCTCCCAAAAGTTGTCGGTATTATTTAGAAACACCCTATATAATGTAAATAGATGCATCTAACTTACTTTTTCTACTACCGAGAATTCAACAACCTATTTTATCTCTCAAAAGTAAATGTTTTCATATTTTAAATATTAACATGGTAATATAAGCAAATATCTTTCAGTCTTTAAATTTTATTCTCTATTATTATTATTATTATTATTATTATTATTATTATTATTATTATTATTATTATTATTGTAACTCTTCATTTAAAGTTACAAAACACAACTACCACCCTCACTCTGACGTTCATCTGGGGAAACACTAATGGGGATGGTCGGCCTCGAGATTCGAACTCAGAACTTCTCGACCGCGAAATAAAATCGCTAACCGCTCACCAGCTGACTCACTACAGCCCACCAAAGGATTTTATCGGCCACATTCAATAATTATCATCCATTTACAGGGTGGACCATTTAACTTCAAATACTCTTGTCATTTTTAAACTAATTGATAAAATTCGATATGTCATTGCATACAAATATCGATAAGAGGATATTGTTTGACATACCGCCCAATACCACCCGACTAACAGCATGGCCAATCCAACATAAACTTATAGTTTTTAATGGCCCTACGTCAGGTTGTCTAGAAATTAAAGGACGTTTTGGCATGGTTAAATAAAAACAAAAGATAAGTGCACAAAACTTCATTTACAAAGCTACAGTACCTTACTCTACTTTTCTATGTAATCGCCATAGTCGTCAAGGCACTTGTTATAACGTGGGACCAGTTTTTCAATGCCGATGTTATACTCAGCTGACAAAGTAAAGATTTGAGCCACGCTGTCACTGTCTACTTGAGCTCCTCATCGTTTGTGAACTCTTTTCCACCCAGAAATCCTTTAAATTTCGGGAATAAATGCAAAACACTTAGTGCCAAGTCAAGGCTGTACGCAGGATGACCAAAGATTTCCCACTTTAGACGCTGAAGTTCCCCCCACTCCGCTCTTCATCATACACGCTGGTCCCTCTTTGATTAAACATAATGCACCATTTCCTCACTGATGACTCGTTCATTGCACTATCACCAGAAACATTCTTTATTTGACAATAAATTTCAATAAGCTTAACTTTTTGCGCGCTCAGAAAACGAATGACACTCCGTACTTCACATTTAGCGGGATTTTTGAATGGCGCTGCCATTTTGTATTTTGGCTGCATAAACAAGTAGCGTGACCACACAGCATTGAGACTCCGCTCACACTGAGATGAAGGAAGAAGCTAACTGCCGCGCACGCAATCGCAGTGGTCGGATGTCGGGGCGCCGCGCGTGATGTACAATCGTTCTTTACTTTCTGGATGGTTCTCGTAGATATTTCAGATATACATGTTAAACCAAAATTGTCAATACCATACTTGTTCAAACTAAGAACACTACAGTATTAGAAAAGTTCGTCAACATTTAAATTTTGAAGCCTCTACAACAACAATAACAAAAGTGTGATAAACTTGTTAACGCACATGGGAAGTACTTTAGTATCAAACACTATGACCACGATATGACATAAGGGCAAGAGCGAAAGTTAACGCACAAAGAAAGAAAAAAAAAAAAAAAAAAAAAGACACAACTACCAGCCAAGTGTGTTTACGCATTACAAATACCAACACTGACAAATCATCTTACTTGTTACAATGTTGCACGGGGTCCGTAGTCTTCAATTTCTGGCTATTTTGGCTTACACTCCTCAGCATACTTTAGACCAGGAAAGCAAATAACCACTCGCCTACTCGCCCGGGGCGAGTTTTTAATATCGCTATTATTTCTTTTAAAGGTAAGTAAATGATTTCTATTGTGGGATGTGGGCTAGTAAATTTTTTTGCTTACTTGCATCCCTGCTTTAGACAGACCTGAAGTGAAGTTCCGTAGATTAGTCTTGATGCGACGGACGAGCTGTCATGAAGTTTTAGCTTCCCACTCCCCTTCATAAACGTCCGCAGCCAGCAATTATGGAAGACAGGCGTTCCATGCTATTGTGCGCTGCCAACCAGTCATTTGACTTCCTGCCATAATGACTGGTTACGGGATCTGACCAAAATACATAGTTATCATTATGATGGTGTGTGCTAATGAACTGAATCAACTTTGAGAGATATCTCTTGGTGTACATGTCGGCTGTGATTGCTGAATCATTAACTGTATAGATGAATGGTTGGGTGAAATAGTCACCCATACCAGTACTTTCTTCTTAAATTTTTCCTTTCTTTTATAGCGAACAGTAGCTGGAGTACCATAGAATCGAATGTATAATATCTACCTTTTCTTGGCATTTCATCCGCGAACGAAGTTTTCTCCACTTGCCTGTTATTATAGCGAGTTGGTTCTCTGTACACTTGGGTGGTTTTATACTAACTAACTAACTAACTCACTAACTCTACGGCCTATGGAACCCGGAGGTTCAATGCCGCGTTCACAAAAGCTCTCCACTGACTTCTATCCTTAGCTAACTGCATCCACTTTCTACTTTGTATTCCAATCTCTGCGAGATCCATCTTAATATTGTCCTCCCATCTGCGCCTAGGTCTTCCTAATGGTCGTTTTCCGATTGGTCTTCCAGTCAAGTGGGTGGTTTTAGACGCTTGAAATATTTTACACCCATTTTCTGCAAATTCCAAACAACAGTTTTTTCTGGAGACATGAAATTTACCAGCCAGTTTCTGACCACTTATCCCAACACGGTTTTTTGGAAGTTTCTTCAGTTTTCTCTTGGAAATGTTGGTCAGTTTGCCAGGACGGCCACACTTTAGCAAGTCTTCAGCCGGGAGACTATTTTGATAGCATTTTATGATGGTACATATCCTACAATGTGAAAAGTTCTCTTTCTGAAAAATGCTTCAGAACTTTCACCATAGATAGTTGTCCAAGAAGGTAATGTACAAGTCGTCGTAATGAAACTTTCTCTTATTTTTCAGCCGCATACTGTTCATATTTCCTTGCTCAGTACGAAGCACACTATCTATGAAACTTTTATACACAGGACTGACTCGCAATCTCAATGTGACCTTGGCACAGAGATGATACGTTTGTGTTTACTTTCGCCCATGACTTTATTTCTAACAAGTAGGCAGAAAAAATTTTTCTTCTTCTTCTTCTTCTTTTTTAAATATTCGTTCAAAAATGTGCTTAGATAGTTATCATACCCAATCACCTAGAGAATTTACAATAAATGTATAAACATTATACTACTGTTTATAGCAATTTGATTTCTCAACCTGTTCTGGAAATATGAAAAACATAGGTAGAGACTGGTATTTGATATTCTGCTTAAAACGAAGTACTTCTGGGAAATTGTTTCAGAAAATGTTGCCGTTGTCTCCTTCTATAACATTACAACAATAGTTTTTGGTAGTTACGTTTACAACAAGTTCCCGCAACTTTCTAATTTTAGGCTATGTTCCAAACTTGACCAATGTTTTTCATAACTGGAACGGGTTAAGATATCTTTTGTTTAACGTCCCTTTATTTATTTATTTATAATAGGTTTCAGATACAGCACTAGGCCATTTTACACTGAAACATTTTAACAATTTGTAACATAACAATAGAATAACAAATTGAAATCAAGATAGTACAGTACAATGGCAACATTACAAAGATAGTTTATTTATAGATGATCTGAAGGTATGCTCATTTGAAAAAAACGTTTACAGTTTCTGGTAACTTATTATACGTGCTAACAATTCGGTTTAGAAGGGACCCTTGGACAATATTAACTCTCGCAGCTCGAGTGTAAAAGAGATTACTAGATCGTGTTGTTCTAGCGGGTGCGCGAAAATTGATCTGACTTAATAACTGTTCACATGATATATGGCCATTTACAATTTTATGCAAAAATATTAGGTCAGAAATTTTGTTTCTCACTAGGGGAGGTTTGATATTGAGAAATGTTAAAACATCATTTTTTGGAAGTGTTCGAAGGTGAGGTACTCGGTAGGATACAATGGCTAAAACGAAATGTATTACAGAATTTAATTTTTTCAGATGAGTAGGGCAGGCCATAGACCAGATAGGAGAACAGTACTCAATAGTGGGAGCAACATATTACTTATAGAATAAGCTAAGGGAGGCGATGATTAAGGCAAGTGAATGATGCTGGAAGAATTGGTGGAATGAGAGTGGGAGGAAACGCCAGTACCTCGAAAAACCCACGGACACGGTATTTGTCCACCACAAAACCCACTTGGTCAGGGATCGAATCAGTGACCCCTCCCACCAGAGAATTAAGATATTGTAGAATTTTTAGAATAACTACATAAATGAATACAAAATCATCTTACCAAAGCTTGAGCGTCGAAAGCTAAAAGTACCAAAACCCTTTGTAATTTCCTGCACATTGACTGCATGGTAGGATCCGCTCCTACAGTTCGAAATACTAAATTTCCTGATGTAAAATAATCCAAACTAATGCAATAGCCCATTACAACAATGACAGGTCCAGCGAATATTGTGACGATCAATCGCACCTGCAAACAAAAGAAAGAATTTATTATCATCTCAGCCATTCAAAAGAGCAATTTTATTACTAACTCATCTTGTTCTTCTAAATTACGATAGATCAAGTTAAATGTAGAAATTTCACTGAGGGCTGAAAACATTGTCAAGATATAGGTAAGAAAAGATTTTAGTGGGGAAAAGGTGTATGAAAGTTAGTTAAATATGATATTAAAAAAAAAAAAAAAAAAAAAAAAAAAATACGAAGCACAAAGATTTAAGACATGTACCCTATGAAACAGTTGAACGTTTTCTGTACAATATGGAATATGAATAGGGTCAGTACCTTCAAAGTCTACTAAAAATGAGAAATTGTTATTGTAATCTATATTTCATTGTAATATGCAAGATGTTAATGAATTATACTGACAAATTGTAAACGGTGATTCCTCACATTAAAATAAGAAAAAGTTCATATGGAACTGTGGGGAAAAGTGCAAAGTTTCAGAGCCAGGGTCGACCAAAAGCACAAAAAAAAGAAGAAGAAAGAAATACATTGCAACACGCGTCATTTCGAACAATGCTACCGTGTAGTGGTAGTCCTTATCAGCGTAAAAGAAGTCATGAAGTCAAAAATGCATATTTTAGGAATAAGCAATTCGAGAACAAAGAATTCCCCAAAGGACATAAATAGTTTATTAACGTAGGGCATAAATAGTTTATTAACACATTGTAAACAATTTCTACAGTTTTGGTGCCCTAAGTTTTCTCATAAATACTGCAATATTCCCTCATATTTACAAGCAACACTACGTGCTTCAACACAAGGACCACCAAGCAGCCGACGGATGACACCTCTAAAGAAAAGTCACGAAGAGAACCTGGCTATAAAAGAGGATCAGTCTCCAGCTGATCAATTCCTGCCTTTCTCTCCAAGCTGTTCTAGGCGGAAGAGACTTCCTAACATTATTTCTGCACTTTACAGACAAGAGATTCCTTAGCAATCTTTCCGTTGCACTGGACAGGAATTACTAACCCACCTCTGCGCTGCTACAGGCAAGAGGTTCCTAACCAACAAACCACAAGACTTCCGCGCTGCTCTGGCAGGAGGTTCAATTTATAGAAAAATGATTATTTAGAGACATCACTTATTCGTAATTCAGTGTATAAACCGTTAAATCCGTGTGCCGATTCTCTATCATATATTACAATACTGTCAGAAGTTTGGAAATGAAACACAGAATTGACGATATATTCATAGCCTCTTCCAAGATGATACACGGAAATGTGGAGAATGAAGAGCACCAATCAGTTTTGAAACTGTTCACCTCTGAGCCTGAATGCACGTCCGGAGGTTGGCAGGCTACTCGTCAATGGAATTATGAAGTGTCAACAGACAAGCGGTGGGCTTCCTTGACCAGGGCGCGCTTCCGGGGGTCCACATTAAGATGTCCCTTCCGGCAGGCCATTTATTGAAGCACTGACCAGTTTGTAGTCCAGCGGATTTAGATTCGGGCTGCTAGAGGGGCAGTCTGGTGTGGGAAGAATCAGGGACGTCGGCCCGTAGCCACTCCTGTATTGACTGTGCTTTCTGCGTGGGAGTAAGTCCTGTTCGAAGGTCCACTGTTGGTTGAGGAACATGATCGTACTCAGTGGTTTCACAATAAGGTCCAATACCGTGGTTTTGTACACGACAGCCGACGTGTCATGTTGTATTGTTAAAGCTCACATCCTACCACACCATGACAGATGCTTCCTGGAAACACGTTCAGCACTTTGCACTGATAATGATGCGTACACACAGTCATTTTGAGCATTAAAGGACTACTCAAACTGTGAACAGCCTCTCGTCAGTAAAGGTAACTGTCCTGTGACCATTTTCTATGTAATGCTAGGGGAGATGTTTGGCCTTTACCATCTTCTGCTGGCCTAATGCATCAGTTAGGAACTGACCTATATGTTGTTTGTAGGCTCTGAGTTCCAAGTCCTGATTGAACACTCATAACATGGTCTCGAAATGGACATCTCTCCGGACATCACTGACTCAGTCCTGACGGTCTTTCGCCGAATCCTTGCGGTTATGGCTTTAACTGCCTATAGTGTCCTCATTGTGCGCGCTCTGCCACTCCGCTGCCAACAGTTCTCGTTTCACTACAATGATGGAAGGTGTAGTAAACAAATTGTTCACTGATTTATAGGGATTTCTGGGTAGTGAAACTCTGTGGTAGTGGCATGTCCACCTTGTGTAGTGCCATGACTGCAACACAACTCTCATAGTCGCCCCACTCCATCGCTACACGTTCCTACTGCCACGTGTGCCACAGTTGAATGAACAGCTCAGGGACCCATTTCGCTCAGGATACCGAGATGGCAGCACTCACTCATGATACCCAGCATGGTCAAACGGCGGTCGAAGTCTCTGACAATATTCATGAATGAACTAGGTATATAGACTATCATTATGTACGAAAAGTCACGCCGAATAATGTGAGAAATACTAAATCAAAGAAACCTTCTACATCAATTTATTTTATCAATTTTTAAAAGTTTCATGTCTTCGTTTGCCCGTTAACTATTATTCACAGCATCTAAAAACCCCTTAATCTCAAATTTATATGATTTCTTATTCCTTTAACTCATATTATCATCCGGAACTTCAACATCAATACTTGATATTTATTGCCTATGGCATTCTAATCAATTGAAGTACAAATTTACTCAGTGACAAATATACGCTGAGTTATATTACGGAGTAATGGGCATGAATAAACTCAAAACAAATTAAGTTTTACGTCCCACGGTTATTTCTTGTAGGCTAAAGGAAATAGATGATTAAAGAAAGCGAAGAATTGAGAATATGAGACAAAATGGGAATACCCGAGGAAACCCACGAAGATGATGCTGTTCACCATACATTCACATGGCGCGAGATCGAACCAGGGTCCTCTCGCACAAGAGGTGAGCGCCCTACCACTGAGCCATTGTGGCCCCAAGAATAAACTCAAGTTCTAGGAAGCGAGTTAACCCTTTGAGGACCATGCATAAAAATATTCTGATTTTTTTTATGTATACCTAATTAAGATTATGCTTAAAGAGACTCCTCTTATATATATAAAAAAATATTATTTAAGATTTTTCATTGTTGCTTTTATATATTATAGGTATTACTAAAAAGAGAAACAGGAACTAGTTGGGACATTGGTTAAGAAGGAACTGCATCATGAGGGACGTGTAAGAGGGTATAGTGACAGGAAAAAGAGGGAGAGGGCGAAAGAGACTACAATTAATGAACGATATCAAAACAGAAAAATCGTACGTGAAGACAAAGAGGTTAGCGGAAGAACGTAGAAGATGGCCGCTCCTCAGTTGCGGCATGTGACATGCTAATAATGGCAAAATACCTATTATTATTATTATTATTATTATTATTATTATTATTATTATTATTATTATTATTATATTTTCAACGAACTTAAGAAGTTCGTTACTGAATTCTCTATGGCTGTGTGTCTGTCTGTCTGTCTGTTATTTGCGACTTTTTCAACTTTGAACCCTGCACTCGATAGAGCATCAAAAACTATCTGAGAATGTGATTAAATTTTTCGCGTCACTCTTACCGTTCCCGAGATATTGGCCAAAAAATGGCCGATTTCCATAGATTTAAGAAGCCATATTTCGGGAACCCTAAGTTATCGGGAGATGATATTGGTGTTGATCAATACCTAAGAGAATGGTATGGAATTTCGTTGGTTGTATATTTGTTATATGAAAAGCTCATAGTTCATTCTACATCACTTACGTTCCATATACATTGCTGAATTAAGACTAGTTAAACTTGCCCTCGACCATCCGCCTCACTTTTCTGTACATCGAGTACTTATCAGGACCAACTCATAAAATGTTCTACGAAATTTGATCTAGAAAATATTCTGGTAACACTCCTTCTGCAAGTTACTCTTTTTATATGCCCCAAGTTACAGCAATTGTTTGCTGGGTTACGAGATATGACGGCATTTTGGTACCAAATAGTAACCGGTAGCCAATGATCAACTTGCTACTGGCCAACTGGCCACCGTTCCCCAGATATGGGCCAAAAAAGTTCAAATTTCGGGAGATTTCAGTATAGAGATAATATTTTGCTAATTTTTGCGAGAAATAGAACAAGATGCGGATAAAAAGCTTTACTTTTACTTGTAGGAACAATCATAGTTATCCTTCCCACTCCATATCTCCATTCTTTTTAAGTTCGTTCTGGCAATGCTCTTGGAGCTTTCTCAAATGGTTTTTTGTACCTGGATTCTCTTAGTAATTTATGTAAGAATTAATTGTAGTTCTGTACAACAGATGGCAGCATCAGTTAATGCTGCAACGTAGTTTCACCGTGTAACCAAGGGAACGCAAAAAGAGAAATTCACCCAGATGATTTCATGGAATAATCACTGGAGCCCAAAGGATAAAATACTGGCATTATTGGAGTCATAAAAGTTACGCTTCAAAACACTCCCCAAACGATACAATGCACTTGTCCCATTTTTGCTGCCATATCTAGGTTATAAGAAGTGAACCTGCAGTTTACAGAAGAATCCGAACTACTTTATTGCGTTCAAACTCTCCCATCGGAAGTCGAAGCGGGGATAACAAGGCGACCGCGATAGTCACTAGACCAGAGGAGAAAAGCAGTTATGAGTTTGGAAAAGTAATATCTGATAAATTTTGGCGCACTATAGCACGAGGTCCACACAAGTCTCTTGACAGTCTCTGAACCAAGATTACTAAAAGCCACGTTCCGAACGGTTATACGGCCAGTTGAGCTTACTAACGCAATGTTCAAGTTTGCACCAATTTCAGTGATCTCTATCATTGGGAAAAAAATATGACGGCATGGTTAGGTTTTTATCAGTTTGAGAATAAAAATACGTCGTTTCATGATAATCCATTAAAATTTATCAAAATAAAGACCAATTTCAACAGCCACTTACTGTAACCCTCTATGGTTTGGGTACAAAACCTCGCCCCCAAAAACCCTGCGTCCCAAAATCTCGCCTGGCCAACACCTCGCAGTTCTAATCTCGCGATACAGAATCTCGCCTGACCTAAAGTACGTGGGACGAAATCTCGCCTGGGAAGAAATGTCGTCGGTATAAAATTTCGTCACGACGATTTCTTCGATGTAGAATGTTCTATATATCGCTATATTATATATTTAGTAATAACACAGAATTGCATTAAATTAATGACAAGAAAAAATTCTAACGGGAGCTTTGGAAATCTCTATCTCTCTATCTCTCTCTCTCTCTCTCTCTCTCTCTCTCTCTATATATATATATATATATATATATATATATATATATATATATATATACTGTATATATATATATATATAAATGACTATGTTTGTGACATCATATCTCATGAGCCACCCGACCGATCTTGATCAAATTTTCAACATAGATGAAGTTTAAGCCTGGGATGTTTTCTGTAATTTCATTTAGATTATCATGATGAAGGAAATGGTGGAATGAAGAAAATAACAGGAAACAAGAATACCTCTGAGAAAACCCACGCACACGATGTTTTGCCTCTTCTTATATTATTATTATTATTATTATTATTTGTAATGTGGAATTGCATATTAAGAAACTAACTCATTGAGTAGATTTTAAGGAGAGGTTTTGACTAAGCGAGATTTTGGTCCATGATGTTTTAGGCGGCGACGTTTTGACCACGCGAGATTTTGGGCGGTGAGTTCTGGCCACGTAAAGAAGTTTTGGGCGACGATGTTTTGGCCGCGAGATTTTGTCCGTACCCCATCCTCTACACGTGAAACATCCAACGGTTATGCCATTAGGTTAAGGAAGATGTACGACTAATACGGTTATGCCGTTAGGATAAGGGAGATGCACGATTAATAGAAATTAATGATTATGGAAGAATTAGTGCAATCAGTATGGAAGGAAATGGAAGCCTCGGAAACGGTAACAAAAATATGAACAGTCTTCTTCTCCTTGCATCGCGAAGTAATTAAACTTCAAAGAGTTTCAGTGCCCACTGACACCTCTGTTAGTGTCAGGTCACTAAAGATAATACGTGAAGGTTCCTATAGAACCTTTCTGAACGAACGGTAAACGTCACTTCTGAAAACTGTAATGAAGTCGGCTTTTTGGGAAAAGTATGATGCATAAGTTTATATGCTTGTCACTGTTTTAATTTGGTGTCCTTCATGTGAACAAAAATTGGAATGAATTTCCTGATCACTGTAATTCACTTTCTTGCCAGCTACAGAAATAAACAAACAAAAAAATCTGTAAAGATAACATGAAATTTGTCTCTTCAGCTGACATCAACATGCTGGCGATAAAAAGAGATGCAACCTCCACACTGAGTTTGTTTTTAAGTAGCTGATATATTTAGCATGTAGAGAATGTTGTGGTGTCGAAAAATATATGTTGTAAAGAAAAATGTATTAAAGTTAGTGTTATTTGCTAGATTAGTGTTTTCCTGAAATTGAAAATAACGCCATCTCATCTCTGGTTCAAATTTCCTTTGTCTAGTTTCCGTTCTGGGGGGGCGGGGATGTAAGGGAGTGTCTTCAGTCCTAACAAAAAACGATTCAAGCACATTCTTGTCGGTGAGGAAAGAACACAGACCTAGAACTTCAAACGAGCTTTTAACTGTTTTTTTTTCAATTGTGTTAAGTCCTGTAAAATGTTTAGATAGGGTTCCTACTGATCTGGAGAAATTTATTTCCCTGACTTCTCCGAACTTTGACAGGAAATTCCCTGACTTTCATGACAGGTGTCGGATGACGTTGGCATAAATATGGAATAAGTAACGGTGAATATTTATATATGAGAACATTTATTCTATACAGACAAATAGTAATCAATTGCTCATACGTACACTCATGCCCAAAATTATTGTCGCATGTCAATACATAAGTTGCTGTAGGAATATAATTTGATAACGAAATCGCCCGGTATTTCTTACAATGTTAATATGTGTATAACCGGCAAAGACATGTATGGGTCAAATTTCATGTCAAAAGAGCAATAAATAAGAACAATAATACGAAAATAAAACTTTCTTGTTCATTTAGCAACATTTTGTTTTACTCATTCTAATTTTCGTATTTATAATCCTTTTTCTATGAAATTTACCACAAATATACATTTCCCGATTATATACATAGTATCAGTATTAAAAGTACCCTGCAAAATCATTATCAAATTATATTCTTACAAGAAGACAGTTATAGATATGCGACAATCATTTTGGACATGAGTGTACATTCCAGTTACCACCCATAAAAATCTGAGCAACGTTCCATACTGTGATCATTAATTGTAGCCTAAGCTGAAACTGGTGTACAATTAATGTTACAAAAAATATATTTTATAAAATTTTCCTGAATTTCCCTGATTTCTAATATTTTTTCCTAAGTTTCCCTGACCTCCACCATTTTTCCTAAGTTTTCCCTGACTTCCCTGATCAGTAGGAAACCTATTAGATAATCTGAAGTGTGTGTGTGTGTGTGCCAGGGGCGGATCCAGGGTGGGCAATCGCCCCCCCCCTCAAGAGGAAACTTTCTTATTTTATATATATAAATAAAACCCATCCCAAAGTTTGGAGCCCTTAAAAGTAGCAATATGACAACCCCCCCAGAAGTCGGTCCTGGATCCGCCCCTGGTGTGTGCGAATGTCTGGTGTGAGGGGGGAGGGATTCTTTCTCCCTGGAGTTCCTCACATGTGTTGTACACCACAAACTAGCATGGCTTGGTATCAAACAAAGACCCCACACACAACAGAGATAACCACTCTACCACTGTGTCATCGTGCTCTCCTCCTCCACTAAGTAGAACGAGATATCTCAGATGGGCGGAGCAAAAAAAACAAAACACACACACACACACACACACACACACAAAAAAAACCTAAACTAGCTCATGGACTCAATGTTGTTCACTAAAATCTCCTATGGAATAAAACTGAACTAGAAATCCTTCGCATCTGAGGCAGGCGCTACACTCCCACAGCCTATCTATATATTAAAATGCTAGAGAAGTTTATATGTTTGTGGTCAATCCTTTCGAGCAAATTCTCGGGAACCATAGAGTCTAGAAAGAAGGCGTTTTCACTCACCGATTGCAAATTTTGTGTAGATTGATCAGTTTTGATTGATTATACAGAAAATATGGTCATTATTTCTTTATTACATTTTAGGGGTACACTGGAAGTATTGAAATTTTTAAGTAAAGCATCATACCCTGCGAGTTATACATTCCAACACATATATTTGAATATAGGGATTGTATATCTCTCAGGAGTTTGTTTCATGGCCAAATGGTAAAGAAAAATGAAGGATATAACCATTTCTCCAGTCTACGACAAATCTTTATTGTTTGAAGTGTTTTGTCCAATGAATACAATATATCACGACATCATAATTAATTGTGTGTGTAATGTATTTGCTTTACATACTACATGCAAGGAGATAGAAAACCCTGATCATACATGAATTAGAAACTCCATGTATTAGAAACTCCAATCGGAAGTAGGCTCAAATCTTGCAAACGGTGCGAGATATTAAAAAATAATAGAAAAAATCTCCCCTTTATGGTACTCCTTGCCAATTTTTATCAAGACGTCTTTCACTTGTGTCTGTAAAGGGACATGTACAGATGATGTGAGGATTGACAAAGAGATTCATGCTCATACGTGAATGATGTGCTGTGTAAAGAGCGCAGGTTCAGCTAGTATGCACATAAAAGTAATGAGCTCTATGACACAAAGTAATTTCATTAAATAAAATGTGTAAACACTGAATACTTGCCAGTTTCACGACATCTCTTATGTCTGATGTCCAGAAGTTTATAATTACGTAGACTAGTAAAGACACTGTGGTTATCACCAATACAAAGATTTCATACGGTTGTTCATATAGAACGCCATGGAACACATAGAAGTAACAGAAAGCTGCAAAGAATGAAACATACGAAAATATAGGTCACAATTTTAAAATAAAGCTTTAAAAAATATTAAATACTAACTTAAGCGAAGATTGAAATGAAAATGACATTAAATATTTCAATTTAATAACATCATTAAGCGATGTTAATAAAAACATCCCGCGATTATGCACTTTAGGCTAAGGGAGATGATGATTAAGGCAAACGAATGATGGAAAAATTGGTGGAATGAAACGAATGATGGAAGAATTGATGGAATGAAACGAATGATGGAAGAATTGGTGGAATGAAACGAATGATGGAAAAATTGGTGGAATGAAACCATTGATGGACGAAGTGGTGGAATGAAACGAATGATGGAAAACTGGTGGAATGAAGCGAATGATAGAAGAAATGGTGGAATGAAACGGATGATGGAATTGGTGGAATGAAACGGATGATGGAAGAATTGGTGGAATGAAACAAATGTTGGAAAAAATGGTGGAATAAAACGAATGATGGACGAATTGGTGGAATGAAACAAATGATGGACGAATTGGTGGAATCAAACAAATGATGGAAGAATTGGTGGAATGAAACAGATGATGGAAGAATTGGTGGAATGAAACAAATGATGGAAGAATTGGTGGAATGAAACAAATGATGGAAGAATTGGTGGAATGAAACGAATGATGGACGAATTGGTGGAATGAAACGAATGATAGAAGAATTAGTGGAATGAAACCAATGATGGACGAATTGGTGGAATGAAACCAATGATGGACGAATTGGTGGAATGAAACGATGGAAGAATTGGTGAAATGAAACGAATGATGGAAGAATTGGTGGAATAGAACGAATGATGGAAAAATTGGTGGAATGAAACGAATGAATGAAGTATTGGTGGAATAAAACGAATGATGGAAGAAATGGTGAAATGAAACAAATGATGGAAGAATTGGTGAAATGAAACAAATGATGGAAGAATTGGTGAAATGAAACGAATGAATGAAGTATTGGTGGAATAAAACGAATGATGGAAGAATTGGTGGAATGAAACGAATGATGGAAGAATTGGTGGAATGAAACGGATGATGGAAGAATTGATGGAATGAAACGAATGATGGAAGAATTGGTGGAATAAAACGAATGATGGAAGAATTGGTGGAATGAAATGAATGATGGGAAGAATTGGTGGAATGAAACGAATGATGGGAAGAATTGGTGGAATGAAACAAATGAATGAAGAATTGGTGAAATGAAACAAATGATGGAAGAATTGGTGGAATGAAATGAATGATGGGAAGAATTGGTGGAATGAAACAAATGAATGAAGAATTGGTGAAATGAAACAAATGATGGAAGAATTGGTGGAATGAAATGAATGATGGGAAGAATTGGTGGAATGTAACTAATGAATGAAGAATTGGTGGAATGAAACGAATGATGTAAGAATTGGTGGAATGAAATGAATGATGGAAGAATTGGTCGAATGAAACGAATGATAGAAGAATTGGTGAAATAAAACGAATGATGGAAGAATTGATGGAATGAAATCAACGATGGAAGAATTGGTGGAATCAAACGAATTATGAAAGAATTGGTAGAATGAAACGAATGAATGAAGTATTGGTAAAATGAAACGAATGAGGATGAATTGGTGAAATGAAACAAATGATGGAAGAATTGGTGAAATGTAACAAATGATGGAAGAATTGGTGAAATGAAACGAATGAATGAAGTATTGGTGGAATAAAACGAATGATGGAAGAATTGGTGGAATGAAATGAATGATGGAAGAATTGGTGGAATGAAACGAATGATGGAAGAATTGGTGAAATGAAACGAATGAATGAAGTATTGGTGGAATAAAACGAATGATGGAAGAATTGGTGAAATGAAACAAATGATGGAAGAATTGGTGAAATGAAACAAATGATGGAAGAATTGGTGAAATGAAACGAATGAATGAAGTATTGGTGGAATAAAACGAATGATGGAAGAATTGGTGAAATGAAACAAATGATGGAAGAATTGGTGAAATGAAACAAATGATGGAAGAATTGGTGAAATGAAACAAATGATGGAAGAATTGGTGAAATGAAACGAATGAATGAAGTATTGGTGGAATAAAACGAATGATGGAAAAATTGGTGGAATGGAACGAATGATGGAAGAATTGGTGGAATGAAACGAATGATGGAAAAATTGGTGGAATGAAACGAATGATGGAAGAATTGGTGGAATGAAACGAATGATGGAAGAATTGGTGGAATGAAACCATTGATGGACGAAGTGGTGGAATGAAACGAATGATGGAAAACTGGTGGAATGAAGCGAATGATGGAAGAAATGGTGGAATGAAACGGATGATGGAATTGGTGGAATGAAACGGATGATGGAAGAATTGGTGGAATGAAACAAATGTTGGAAAAAATGGTGGAATGAAACGAATGATGGACGAATTGGTGGAATGAAACGAATGATGGACGAATTGGTGGAATGAAACGATGGAAGAATTGGTGAAATGAAACGAATGATGGAAGAATTGGTGGAATGAAATGAATGATGGGAAGAATTGGTGGAATGAAACAAATGAATGAAGAATTGGTGAAATGAAACAAATGATGGAAGAATTGGTGGAATGAAATGAATGATGGGAAGAATTGGTGGAATATAACTAATGAATGAAGAATTGGTGGAATGAAACGAATGATGTAAGAATTGGTGGAATGAAATGAATGATGGAAGAATTGGTCGAATGAAACGAATGATAGAAGAATTGGTGGAATGAAATGAATGATGGGAAGAATTGGTGGAATGTAACTAATGAATGAAGAATTGGTGGAATGAAACGAATGATGTAAGAATTGGTGGAATAAAACGAATGATGGAAGAATTGATGGAATGAAATCAACGATGGAAGAATTGGTGGAATAAAACGAATGATGGAAAAATTGATGGAATGAAATCAACGATGGAAGAATTGGTGGAATAAAACGAATTATGAAAGAATTGGTAGAATGAAACGAATGATGGAAGAATTGGTGGAATGAAACGAATGAATGAAGTATTGGTGAAATGAAACGAATGAGGATGAATTGGTGAAATGAAACAAATGATGGAAGAATTGGTGAAATGAAACAAATGATGGAAGAATTGGTGAAATGAAACGAATGAATGAAGTATTGGTGGAATAAAACGAATGATGGAAGAATTGGTGGAATAAGAAAGTGGAACGAAATGGAAGTACCCCGAGCAAACCCACGGACACGATGTTGTCCGCTACAAACTTACTTAGCCAAGGATTGAACCAGGGACCCCATGCACGAGAGGTAAATGCACTACCACTGAGCCACGGTGTCCCCTTAAGCGAAGATTAAGCTCTACGTATCTGTAAAACATTTTTCTAGAATGTGCCTATTAAAATTAAACGTACAAAACGTATTGGTTACTTTATGACGCAATAATAAACAAAACCATCCCTGGAAACTGTAAGACAGTACAAACTTATTTATAAGACATATTTGTCTACTTACACTATAGACTAGAAAAATAGACTATCAAATAACGAAAAATAATTACTGTTATAATTATAAAAATAACGTTTTAAAAGATACAAACAAGAAACTTTTCTACTGATGAAGCATGCATTATACTTTGTAATGTCCTGACTTTCTCCTGACACACCAGTAGCTCCGTCGCGGCACACCATTAGAAAATGGCTGACTAGATTATATTGTAATTTTGGTCCATGTCTTGTGAACGTAAGAACTGTTTTGAAATTAAAATTGATAGCCTAATTCCACTACAAATATTTTTGGAAATCAAATTGATATCGTGAGACCAACTTGAAGGTTAGTACAATGAATAATGTTTTTTTTTGGATTCTATTAATATTGAGTTCCAGTTAAAATTTTGAAAGCGTTTCTACTTTCTTCCAATCTAGCTACATGATCTGCCCACCTAAGTCTCCTCGACTTAATGCCCTTAAGATTGTTGGGTAGATTCCAATCGAAGAAAGAAAAAAAAAAAATCAGGAAGACCTAGGCGTAGTGGAAGGAGTATATTAAGAAGGATCTCGCAAAAGTAGGTATACAAAGTAGAAACTGGATCCTATTGGCTAAGGACAGAAGTCAATTGAAAGCTTTTCTGAACGTGGCATTGAACCTCCGGGTTCCATAGGCCATGGAGTTAGTAACTAATACTGAATTGATAGAAATGTGTCATTAAGTAAATGATTTTGCAGGTATGTATTGGGGAAGATAAAGGAACTACACGGAATTTTAATGTTTGATATTTATTACAACTTTGATTAGTGTAATATATTCTGAGTATTAGCTTATATTGCTTGGTTAAGTGTTAAGTATACAGAGTGAGCATAAAGTCTTGCCCTTATTACAAAAATTTATTACGGAATAACCGTTGGACAGTATAATGTAAATTCTGGTCCGTTACATAGGTTAGTATTACAAGTTTTTTTAAAGACCAATAGATGGCACTAGTGCTACCCAAGAGTGACGCACTACACTACTTTGCGCGCGCGGGTTAGTTGGCGAAATGGCATCGAAACAGAAGAAAGCGCAATGCGTGCTGTGGTATCACGCTCTCCCCGCCACAGATGTTACTCCACTGGACTTTTTTTTATGATAAAATTGAATAAACCAAAGTTTAGTGACATCACAGACTGCAGGACACATGCTCTTATTTATTGTACAGTAACACATCTCAGATAATAGAGCAGGGTGTCTACTAAAATTCCAAAATGAAATTTCGTGACTTCTTTGTGATCTTTTCTTTCCCAAACCGTAAATTTAGTAACATTTTCAAGAGCGAATTAGGCCAAATTTTCATGCATGCGACAGAAGCGTGCTTTGTTTGCGATTTGGTAGCGTCTAAAGCCGACTATAGGCATTTTTGGCACTGAACTTTGAACTTTTATAGAACAAAATTTTCCAGTCTATACTTATATTTTACAGATTTAAAAAAAAAAATCGTGACCCAAAAGCTAAATTTCTTGACTTTTATGACTGTTTTCTGATTTCGTGGCTTTTTCATGACTTTTATGACCGATAGACACCATGTAGAGGTTATCATCATACTACTCTAACTCACTCACTCACTCGCTCTATGGCACCCTGAACTTCGATTCTGAACTCATAAAAGCTCTCCACTGACTTCTGTTCTTAGCCAATTGGATCCAGTTTCTACTTTATATTTCTATTTCTGCGAGGTCCATCTTAATATTGTCATCCCATTTGCGCATAGGTTTTCTTAATAGTCTTCCAGTTAAAATTTTTAACGCGTATCTATTTTCTTCCATTGTGCTCACCTGAACCTCCTACACTTGATGATCCTAACAATGTTTGGTAAAAGATACACATTATGTAGTTCTCGTTATGAAGTTTCCGTCATTCCCATTCCCGTTCTTCTTGGGCCCGAATATTCGCCTCAGTATTTTACTCTCAAATACTACCAGTCTCTCAAATACTCAAAGTAAGCGACCATGTTTCGCAACCATACAGCACAACAGGTATAATTGTCATTTTTATTCTGCGATATTTATATATGTGTAAATATAAACATGTACCTAGATATTACTTTTACGAACACAATAGTAATACAAGCGCATATCTGAGCCATATTTTACCGGTAGTTCATATTTTAGAGTCGAAGTTATATAAAAACATATTTTTGGACATATTTTATGCGAGTTGCTCTTATTATCCAGAAAGATATTTGGCACTGTTGGGAATGAGTACTGTCTTTGTGAGGTTAGTAATATGCTGTAACATGTTTGGGATTAAAGGTACTTATTCAGGACAAAATAAATAGCTATTCTTGTGAATTTACGTTAAATATTTATTTATTTATTTATTTACGAGGAACGTTCCGATAGTAAGTTTCGTTGTTTTGAACGAGAAGATGATACACTAGGTGAAACACACAATCGACATACGAAATTACACTCGTTGCTGGTTCAACGACGGAAGGAGCGACAGTGGAAGTGCAATGACGCATGTGCAGAGCACCGAAGAAGAGAGAATAGCAGCAGACGAGCGTGTCCGAGGTTATTCGAGTAAAAATCACGATGGCAGACAGACGTGTGCTGACAAGTGGTCACCAATGGAAGTGCATGCTGTTGCCCGGTATGAATGGGCACGTAGGACTAGTGTGTCCATCATCAGGCCCGACACTCGACGAAAGAGATCACCGCTCTTCAGCGAAGGTGTTGTGCTCTTCGACAAAACCACACACAGCAAGATCAGATTCGTCGCTTCGAATGGAAGAAATTGGACCACCCTGCCTACAGTCCCGATCTTGTCCCATCGAACTTTCACCTGTTCCCTTCATTGAAAGCCGCACTCTCGGGACGTCACTTCCAAAACAATGCTGAGGTGAAGCAGGCTGTGCGACAATTTCTTGCATTGCAGGGCACCGAGTTTTAACCACCGGGTGGTTTCTTCAAACTTACTGCACACTACAAATGTCTCAATATCGGTGGCGACTATGTCAAAAAATAGTGTAATGTGTATAGTTGATGATTAGATGATGTATTTGTATTTGGCAATAAAGTTTCCGTGTGAAAAATGACGAAACTTACTTTCGGAGCGTCCTTTTTTTTTTTTTTTTCATTGTTATATTTTAGGTTATAGTTTAACATGTTTAAAGCATAAAATCATACTTATTTTAAAAGTTTTAAAAATAATCTCAATCATAATAATTACTAAATCAAGTATAAGAAATTCAACAACGAGAGAGGTTAAAACTTACCTAAGTTTACAAGAAGCAGTATAGCGTACGTGTAATCACTTGAAGTCGTCGACAAAGTACATAAACGGTAAGTTGTGAACCCCAAAGACAATGTTAATGAGATAATTACCACGGCCAGGAAAATCCATTCTGCGTTCGTCACATTTCTGCAAGTTCGTCTCTAAAAGAAAAATGGTAATGATTACATCTTAAAAGACTTAAACTAGAGATCAAATTACTGAAGAAAGCAACATCTATATATTAAAATGCTACATTTGTATGTTTGTGGTCAATCTTTTCGACAATGAGATGTCGAAAACTACAAGTGCTAGAAACGTACCGTTTTCGCTAGTCGATTCCAAATTTTATTTAGATTTGCCAGTTCTCATTCAAATTTTCAAAGAACATTATTTTTCTATTCCACATTTTAAGCGTCATTTTGGCCCTATTAGTTTAATATTGTCACTAGGACGTTAAGGTTGATACCCTTGTGAACAACCAGTAGAGGAGATACGTATTGCAGGTTGATTGACATCTCAGGTGCTTTGCATTAATCTGAATGACAAAACCTATTGTAAGCTGTCAACTTCGAAGGCTTATGGACCCACAATGAGGCGTACTCGAATATGGAATTATAAGAAAAAATATTTGCATTTGGTATCATCTATCACTTATCCAAGTTCCCCACAAAGTCACCCCAACATTCTACATATTAAAATACTACATCTATATGTTTATCTATGGCAATTCCCTCCCTTGGAGAGTCTTCCTGTCCTTTACTTGTGTATGTAAAGGGACTTGCACAGATATAGTGAGAAGTGGGAAGGAGATTTACGGTCATATTAGAACTGTGCGCTGTGTAAATAGCGCACGTTCAGCTAGTCTTCCTAAAAGAAGTCATTATATTGTAATTTCTCCTACCTTTCTCTATTATTTTAAAATTTACATGGGCGTATCAAGGTAGATAGTCCACCCTGTATATACAGGGTGGCCCCAAAAGTAGGTATACACCCCTGCATTGATTAAGTATAACGTTCTAGTTTGTGGGTGTATTTGTTTCGGCTCTTCCGAGCTTAAGATGTAGGTAAGAACACATTAAGAATAAATAATAAAGAAACATGGATAATAATAAGAAATGGTATAGAATGCAATGAGCTGATCAATACGATACTGTATACCTACTTTTGGGCCACCCCGTATATCAAGTATGATGAAACTACGGTAGACTTCCAACTATGCGAAATGAACTATGAGATTGAAACAAATCTACAGTATAACTTCCGGATGCAATAGAGAGATAGTAAGAGATAAAATCCGTTACGTAGTAAATTTCTACTATTTCCGGTCCCAAAAGAGAAATGTACAAGATGATGGATTCTTTTCTTAATACACTGAATTCATTCAAAAAACAGCTTGACGTTATTTACTACTGTTTTTGAACCACTTCCGGTTTAAGTAGAATGTTAATGGCAGCAAAACCTATTCTGGAGATGATGAATTGATTACGGAGAACCGCTGCTCGATACCTCTTACCGTTTTTGCTCTGGGGAAAGTAACACTGAAGCTGGAAATAGTAGGAAATTTGTACCACTTTCGAATTTTAGTATACTACTAGCGTCAATTATCACGTTCGGTAGGTTAAAAAAATAAGAAAAATTTGTAATATGATCCGTTAGCCAGTTACTTTTCACTGTTATTGAAGCACTCTCTCATATCGGTCATTTTCGATCATTTATATATGGTATATATATATATACAGGGTGGTAGGTAACTCCACCAACAAACTTTGGGAGGTGATTCCTTATATGAAATGAAAGAAAAAGGTTCTAATAAACATGGGACGAAAAACGTCTCCTTTCAGAGTTATGAACCGCCGAAAATTCACGTTTCGAAACGCTCTGCCTTAAAAACTACAGGACCGATTCCAAACGGTTTAAGGAATTATACAGGAACTAGTATGCAAACTATCTAAATATCCATGTTTTACCATCCTCTGTTATCGGCGAAACGAACGCGTTATTAGTACTCAAAGGAGTATCCCTGTACCTCAATTTCCTTTTTACAGTTCGTTTCGCCGATAACGGAGGATGGTAAAACATGAATATTTAGATAGTTTGCATACTAGTTCCTTTGTAATTCCTTAAACTGCTTGTTATAGGTCCTATAGTTTCCAAGGCAAAGCGTATCGAAACATGATTTTTCGAGTTTTCGGCGGTTCATAACTCTGAAATGAGACGTTTTTCAATCTCTGTTTATAAGAACTTTTTTCTTTCTTTCATATAAGGAATCACCTCCCAAAGTTTGTAGGTGGAGTTACCTACCACCCTGTATATCTATTCTTCTCCCCTTCCCGCAAGTTGCTGGACTGAATCTGGATTTAAACGGCATCGGAAGTGTCACTGTTCGTATCAGCGAGTCCGGAAACTATGGACTCGGCACTAATAACGGTCATTTTGGATCATTTATATACATACATAAATGCACACATACACACACGCACATACTATATATATATATATATATATATATATAGTAGCGGATCCAAGGAAGGGTATAGCACGGGACAGGACGTTTGGGCGCCACCATTTGGACGCGGACGTTTCGGCACTGCCGTTTGGGCGCCGGACATTTGGGCGCGAGGTACACCTTGTCTCAAAAAGGTTGAGCGCATTCTTTACTGGTGTTTTGAGGCAATAATTTTCTAAGTCCAGCTTCGGGTATCTTCGGGAAAAAGTAAGCCAGGTTCGAACCTCCAAGCCAGCCTTTGCAATCGGGAAAAAGTTTGCAGATGTGTTTTTCTTCTTTTAAATATAATAAGACTTGTTACCAAGTGTTTAAAAAAGCAACATTGATTGAAATACTTAATGATACAATATTTCGAAACCTTTTTTTTTTTTTAATGTTAGCACATGCTTGTTTGTCATTTAGCTCTCCATACGTAATGGAACATTTAAATACGTTAAGGAATCTTTCCATATGTAAAAGAATGCTCAAAGTTAAGAAATAGAACATAATTATCGCCTGAGTACTAAAATAAAAGTCAAAGTAGAACAGAAAAAGCGTTTGTAATGGATATGAATGTCATAATTATCTTGAGATCCGTTATGCCTCGCTAGAAGGTTGTGTTAGCTCATTGGTAAGCTGTCGGATTTCAAATCATAAGGTTGAGGGTTCGAATCCCGTCTAGGCTAATCCTTTTTTTTAAATTATATTTTCCGCAATGCATGAAAAATTATATAAAATAATTACATTAGAATACATAAGTTGTGTATATATAACATAATCATTGCAGAACATAGTAATTATTATGTTTTAAATATAACATCTGAGATAATTTTCACAGTAGGTCGGTATTATATATGAGGATGTAAATACAAGTTAAGAAACTCGTTCAATAGCAATAAATAAATCATGTAGTGTATTTATTTGCAGCTATTTGTCATATAGAGGGTAATCCTCAACATTCATAATACAGAATGTCATTTATGTTCTTGAAAAGTTATTCGATGCATAAACAGAAGGTATAAACAGAGAATCCAAAGTCGGAACGCTCGCAAAAAAAATTCATGAACCCCAAAGGTCACGTGAGCAGACTGGAATTGTCCTTATGAAGCATGCCACAGCAGAAAGTCTTTACATAGATTTTCAATTCAATTCCTGATATATGCTTTTGCAATGTGGAGGTGGTGATGCCTTGAGTCGGCCTCTCTCGCTCGCTCGCTCGCTCGCTCACTCTCTATTTATACAGAATATAAAAGTGGATTTATGTGTGTATTTCAACATAATTCTGATATATCTAGAGCAATTTTAACTATATTTCTTACAGTCTGGAAAAAGAGTACTGTCGGGATACATATCAAAAATGCTAGAAACGGGTCGATATTAGTATCGAATCTATAGTTTCGTGGTCGCTTAGGTGAATAGTTCTACTTTCAATTCAAGTCCAATTAAGCTTCCATTAGCACCCAGGGTGGTTACGTAGCGACATAAAGATATCGAAATCATTCGATATTAGAATCGAATCGTAAGTTTTCAGCGCCGCTAACAGTGCAGCATTTCCCATTAGTCCACATTAGTCCATATTTCACATTAGTCCCATTGCCTAGAGGGCAACATATTTGCAGAGTGCAAAGTTTAAAACTTGAACAATATTTTAATTTTTTCCGTATGAAAAAGTTATAAATCAAGAGCAAATATACTATTTCACGAACAATCCTCTTTTACTATTCTAATATGTTTAATAATAGCGTAAGAAATCTAATAGTAATTCAGAACATGTTTCACAGTTGTTATTTTTTGTTACATAGTTGTAGCTGTAGCATGTAGTGAGTGGAATTTAACTGTGATAAATTCACTAATTAACCATATTCGAATTAAGTTTTATTTTTAAGTTCGGGATGAAGGGGTGGAGAAATATGTAGTTATTGGGGGCACCGAGCTTTTCTACATTTTACTTTCAAGATCTCCATTTTTCTTTTGTCATTTGTTCCTAATAAAAAAAAGTTCAGTCACTTTTGGATTGTCATAGGATAGTAGGAGTTGGATTTTGGGATGCAGCCTGTGAGATTCTAGAGGAGCTAACTGCTTGAAAAAATATTTTTGAATCATCTGTAACATATGAAATAAGGATATGTATCATAAAAAATTGAAAGTAACTATGTCTGCGTAATCATCACGGTCAAATTGCAAAGTCAAATGAATTGACGTTTGGTATATAATCAGGCTCCATTCCCAACTGGGAAGTTACCATACGCGTGTCACTTTCATTATAATACATATCCTTAGGGGGAGTAGAAGTCCGAATTTTTGCGAAAAATTTAGTATCTTACAAGCCGTTCAACTGAGAGCTGAAATTCAACATATAACTCTTTATTAAAAATAAAGAAAATATGTCCTGGCATTTTTTAAAATTATCTTTTATGGGCGGGGGGACGGGGGTGCATTTTCTATATATTGGAAATTGGTAGTGGGTTGATTTGTAAAAATAATCGAAAACGATTGATATTAGTTGAGAAACAAATTGAGTAATGCATACTAAAGTTCTTTTTGAATTTTATACCCACTGCTTTCTATTTATAATTGCTGAAGCTGGTGTTTAATGTATGGAGCGTTCCGAGCATAAGGCAATCAAGCCATAAAGTTAGAGAAAAATGGCCATAAAATTTGTAACATGGGCATTTTCAATTAGTACGGCATGCTTAATTATATAGAAAATTAGTTTCTCTCTCTCTCTCTCTCTCTCTCTCTTTTTTTTTTTTTTTTTTTTTTTTACGTTGGTCTACTTTTCCTTGATTTGAAACTTTCAAATTTCACCCTATTTTCTACTGAAATGTGTCTGTAAGGCAACAAAGAAATAATTATATATGATAAATTTAAATTCATTTTAATTTGGAAGATGAGAAACACTTTGCCATTATATATCGTAAAGGTCAGACCCACCAGTATTGTAACAGAGAGGTGCTTGAGCCATTGACGGTAGAAATTCAAACTCCGATAAGTGATAATTTCACAGTCTTGTTTTATTACAAGTGTAACCTCTTTAGTCAATGGAGAGGAGGACGTGGGCCATCGGTCAGAGTTGATGTCGATGGGTTTTGGTGGGTCGGAGTTGGTCGCAATGGTTCAGAGTGGTTCATAGTTGGTGGTGGGTCAGAGTGGATCACGATGGTTGATGGGTCAGAGTGGGCCAATGGGGCATTTGGGTGGTGGGTGATAGTGGGTCATGGTGGGTCGTGGATCAAATTTTCATTGACCCACACCATCTCTGGTTAAAATTGTACTAAAGATAAGAGGCACCGAAGATGCATGTCGGCTATTATGCTCAAATTTTGCTCATGGATAGTACTCCACCAGGAAGCAATAAATCTGAAACGGTTCACGGTATCACCTTCTAGAACTCGAAATGTAGGGGTTTGTCTGATTGGCTAAATTAAGACGTCAATGATTTATCCTTCAACAACCAAGCCTTTTATGATCGTTTCCGTGGGGAAGTCAGGAGAACACGTGCCTAGTAATCGTAATATTGATAGTTTGCGTCCACCCCGGGTATTTGTTTTGTGTTTTTTTGATTCACCTAAATATAAACAAATCACACATATAGGCATTTTGACATATTTTGGGAGAGTAATTTTGTGGTTCGTTGGCGTTTCATCGCGTCTCTGCTGCTGGTGGTAAAGTTTTCAAAATGGAACTTGGGCCACCACGGATCGTCGCTGCGGGGCCACCAATTTCTGGCGAGAGGTCAATAGTTGACCATCTGTAGTCCACCGACGCTTACAGCTTAGAGTAATGAACGATATCTTTGCCTTGTAGAGTTCATGACTACCGACGTCGGCAGTCAACTAGCTTTTAATATTCCTTTACTAACCATCTATTGTTCATGTTTGTACACGGTGTTGTCATAATAATAATAATAATAATAATAATAATAATAATAATAATAATAATAATAATAATTATTATTATTATTATTATTATTATTATTATTATTATTATTATTATTATTATTATTATTATTTGTAGTAACAGTAGTATAATTGATGATAGAATAAATATTGTCTATGTATTGTCTAGGTAGGACTACACACAGGATTTGGCTCGTTTTGGTTCGACTTGACTCTAATCCGAGTCGAGTTGGAAGATATTTTTCGCGCCGAGTCCAAGAGTAGACCTCAAAGATGTCTGTTTCGAGTCGAGTCGAGTTTCAAAGAAAAGTCGTTCGTGCCCATCTCTACTAATGAGAGCTTAATCGGAGTTAAGCGAAATTGAAAGTCTCACTATTTATCTAAGCGACCCCGAAAACTATGAATCTAATATCGATCATTTTCTAGCAATCTTTTATATGTATCCCCCTCCCATTCACCATAGGTAACCCGACAGCAATCTTTTTGAAACTATAAGAAATGTGGTTAAAATTACTCTAGACCAGTGGTTCTCAATCTAATTCCTATCACGATCCCCTTTTATCACACGCTCTTGCCAGCGACCCTTTTATAATTTGTTTTATAATAAGCTTGTGTGAGATTTTTAACATACCTATTTCTATAATAGTAGAATCCATTTTTTTGTTTATAGTGAACAGTGCCATGGAAAATCAGTGCCCGGGGCGAGAGTATAGTACGATGTCACCGTATATATGAGTGACGTCGACAGACTAGCTACGAAGCACCACCATGGTTGGCACGAAGCTCAATAACATTTTCAAAATAAGCCCTACCTTTCCTTAATTTTGAGCACATTTTATTACGTTTTTCCTTCTATTTTACACATGTGCACATGTACTTTCCTAACATGAGTAACACACTTCCTCCGAAATGTGTGGCCCCTTTTTTCGGCGCCCCGCACTGACAGTGGATACAGTAACTGTAATATCTATATTCCCAATGACGAAGGTGCTGGTTCAAGATGGATGTTAAACTCCTTCATTGAAGAGGCCATTAACGTATCCGATCTAAGCCCACAACTTCTTGACCAAATAATAGAATGATCATGCTACAAGTCTTTGCAACTGGTTTTTTGTAACGAAGACTTGGACAAGTTCTGCCTGATGAGGAGAGAAGAATATCCTGGTCTGGGGATTGCTGCTTTAAAAGTAATAATTCCATTTGCTATATCGTACTTGTGCGAAAGTGTGTTTTTTTTATGGTAAACATAAAAACAAAGATAAGAAATCGCTTATCAGTTGAAAATGGTTTGATAATGTTCGTCATGAAGATTGAACCGGACATTGCTGCACTAGTGAAATTACACCATGCTTAGGTATCTCATTAGGTTTTAACTTTAATTGTATTTCAATGTGCAGGTTTTGTTGCATGTGTATTTTTCTAGTATTTCTATATACAGTTCTCATTAGTTTTATATCATACCTCTTTGATTTAAATTCATTTTTAAACAACTCTACTAACTAACTAACTCTATGGCCTATGGAACCCGGAGGTTCAATGCCGCGTTCACAAAAGCTCTACACTGACTTCTATCCTTAGCCAATTGGATCCAGCTTCTACTTTGTATTCTTATCTCAGCGAGATCCATCTTAATATTGTCCTCCCATCTGCGCCTAGGTCTTCCTAATGGTCGTTTTCCGATTGGTCTTCCAGTCAAGATTTTGAAAGCGTTTCTACTTTCTTCCATTCTAGCTACATGACCTGCCCACCTAAGCCTTCTAGACTTGGCGACCCTAACAATGTTGGGTAAACCGTATAAATTATGTAGTTCCTCGTTATGAAGTTTCCGCCATTCCCCATTCCCGTTCCTCTTGGGTCCGAATATTCGTCTAAGGATCTTGTTCTCAAATACTTTCAGTCTATGTTCTTCCCTCAGAGTAAGCGACCATGTTTCGCAACCATACAGAACAACAGGCATGATTATCGTTTTGTATATTTTAAGCTTCAAATTTCTCGACAGAATTCGCGACGACAAGAGACTTTGAACCGAATAGTAACACGAATTCTACACCCTTTGAAAATGTTCAGTAGACTTATTTTTTATTGTTCTTTACAGTGTGTATAAAAAATAAAAGTATGCTTATCAGAACAAAATTAAAAATAATATTTAAAAATAATTTCTGGTATTAGATTCTAACTATATTTATCTCTTCCGCCTATCTTCGCGATCCCCTAGGGGCCGCGACTCCCAGGTTGAGAAACCCTGCTCTAGGCATGCATGAGTTATGTTGGAACATACATACATACACTTTTATGTGTATAAATGCAGATAAGAGAGAGTTGAGAGAGAGCGATTAAGGAATTGCCGCTCTCAATCTCTTCACTTTACTTTTGCGATTCGCGAATTTCTTGCGTGACAGTTTGGGGCTAGCTAGTTTTTTGTCTTGGACCACGATCCGATTTTCGAAATGCTCTACCTAAATGCTGTAATGCGAATATTGAGAAGTTATCTGCGATGAAAGTAGCTGCAAATAAATACATTACATAATTTATTTATTGCTATTACACGATTTTTTAAATTTGTATTCAATATTCACACATAACACACCGACGTTCTGTCAATACCTCAGATGTTATATTTTAAAGATAAGAATTACTTATGTCGTGAAATGATATGAATATATATATTCAACTGATATATACAACTGATGATATGAATATATATATTCAACTGATATATACAACTGATGAATTGTAATGTAACTATTTTACATAATTTTCATGCATTGAGGAAAGTAAAATATCATAAAAGAATTTCACCTGAACGGGTATCGAACTCACGATTTAAGCGCTCGGTGGTGTACCACTGAGCTAATATGACCGCTTTTCGGAAGCTGCTTCTGAAATATAACTGAGCTCATACGTAAATGCTCTTTTCCGTATGGAAATCACAATGACGAAACGAGAGTGTGAATACATAGTCTCGAAATATTGTATCATTAAGTATTTCAATGTTACTTTTTTCTACACTTAATACCATTTGAACATGTCTTATTATATTTAACAGAAGGAAAAACATATCTGTACATCGTTTCCCAATTACTAAGGTTGGCTTTGGAGGTTCGAACCAGCAGCTTTAGTTTACTGTTTTCCGAAGATACCCGAAGTTGGACTTCGAAAGTGTTTGTCTCAAAACAGCTATCATCATATCGCTCAATCTGTTTGGTATATGGTATATGTTTTCATACGTGTAAAGTCAGTATAACAATTCATTCTTTAAACAGCTTTTCGTATGTATTAATATTCCTTTATAAAAACTGTTTTTAATATTATTATTACGGCGCACCATTTTCAGATTTCTTTCGCGAGTCGTTGACCAAGTCGTTCCCCACCAGCGTTGCCAGACTCACAGCTCGGAATTATTCCAAAACCTGATCGAACTTATGCTAGATTCGGTCAAATTATGCTAGATCCTCATAATTACTAATTCAGGAGTTTAAAAAAACGAAGTTGAGATACGATAACGTAACTTAAAATACACAGAGAGCAAGAATGCATGGATAGAACTCAATACTTCACGCACCAAAATTTTAACTCAACTAAATTAATGCAGTCGTTGCCAGATTCAATGGCGTATATGTCGTATAAATGAATGCAAAGTTTTTGTTTACATATTTTGAAAGAAAATTACTTCGCAGCATAAGCGGAGTTGGGAATCGTCTGCTGGGGGGGGGGGGAAGATTTTTGGTCGGTCTCGGAGCTGTCATTTCAGGAATAAATATGATCATGAAGTCAGAAATAAAGATGGTGAAGTTGTCAAAAAGTTGGGGGGAGAATGGCCCCCATAGCTCCGCCCATGCGTCGGAGTTAAAGGATTAGAAAACCCTGGGTGGAGCCACAAAAAAAGCCCAAAGACGTTTCGAACTTACTTCGAAAAATAAGACTGCCTGTATGGTTTACCGACTGTATGAATCAATGGAAGAGGATACATTTCTGCCGTTCTTTTTCTTCCCACGACCAACTTCTTTCTCATCTTCAGGTTTTACGGCTTTTTGATAAACTTGCTGAAATTGTGCTAGATTTGGGCAGGATGCTAAAAGCAAGATGCTAGATGCTAGAGACATGCAAATTATGCTAGATCTAGCATCATTATGCTAGATCTGGCAACGCTGTTCCCCACAATAGGCGTGTCGTGCAAGTAACCAATCACACGTCAGGTACTAGCTTTTACCTATTGCTTCCTTCTCACAGCTCAGAACATTGGTAACTATGGATAGACGTACAGCAGTAATTACTTTATGGGAGTTGGAAGGTTATTCTGCAACTGCAGCTAGCAGGCGAGTAGGTGTCCCGGCCTCTACAGGAAGGCGATGGATTCGGAAATATGGTGCTACAGGTCAGACTGATAATTTACGATCTCCTGGTCGTCCGCATGTGTCAACCGAAGCCCAAGATGCGAGATTAGTAAACGAAGCCCGGTTAGACCCACTAAGGACGTCTAGACAGCTAAGGGAAGTTTCTCTCTTTCCTGGTAGTAAGCATACAGCTCTGCGAAGGCTTCGTCATGCTGGGTTACGTGGCCGTGTTGCTGCCGTGAAGGAAAAACTCTCAGGCGACCACAAAATTTACCGTCTCGCGTTTGCACAGGCGAATGTGGGTCTCAATTGGGAAAACGTAGTTTTCTCAGATGAATCCATATTCACAACATCAAAGGAGGGACGCCGTTTTGTGTATCGTCCGAGAGGCACCCGATATGACCATGGATATGTGGCTGCTTGCAATCGCAGTGGCCATGTATCTATTTTATGTTGGGGTTGGATTTCCAGTCGCGGAGCAGGACAGCTTCATAGAATTGAAGGACATCTGGACAATGCTCAGTACTTAGACATTATCAGTAATATCATGGTGCTATCTGTACGAGTATTTCAGCCTGATGGTGTAATTCAGTTCCAGCAATACCAGTCGCCAATACATACTTCCCGTGTGATTCAGGAATGGTTCGCAGGGCATCCTGAGATTGATTTAATCGACTGGCCGCTCGTGGAGCAGACCTCAATCTCATGGAAAATATGTGGGCAGAAGTGAAGCGTACTCTAAGGGAAAGTTGACCTGAGGCAGATCCACCAAGAACTCAGGATGACCTGTGGCATCTTGTTTCCGAAGCATGGCTGGAGGTAGGGGAAGGAGATAGATTTGTCACCCATGTAATAGATTCCATGCCCAGAAGAATGGAGCGTGTAATAAATTCAGAAGGGTCTTGGACACAATATTAATGTCCCAGCCTTAACTCCCGAAAACAGCCCTTTTCAGGGCTACCTAAACGCTTCTGAAAATATTTCTAGAAGTAAACCACTCCTTGTATCCGATTTCTGTGCAATCCTACCAACAAAAGAATGATAATTATCTGTAGGCTTTGAACTCAAGACCTCTTTATTGGCAAGTCCGTACTCTACCAGTGAGCTAACATGAACACGCAAACCCAATCTGAAGAAATACGATTTTCAATTTCTGGTATTCGATGACAATGATCCTCATATACTTGGCAAATGTTGTATTCAACTTGGGATATTCCGCAACACACATACACACACACATAAACAAAGCGAAAGAGAGAGAGAGAGAGAGAGAGAGAGAGAGAGAGAGAGATGAATATACAAAAGCATATTCAACGTATTCGAATGAGACTCTAAGTAACGACATTCCGTTCTAAAGAGAATTTGTTTCTTCCCGTGACGTTAAGGGGATCGGGAAAAGTTATGTATCTTGAAGCAGGATACGACTTTGGATACTCTGTTTATACACTTTCTATATCCGTAGGAATATATTGTATTTCACGAATGTAAATGACATGCTGTAATGAGAATATTGAGAAGTTACATCTGTATGACAAATAGATGCAAATAAATACACTACATAACTTATTTATTGCTATTAAATGATTTTCCTAACTTGTATTTACATCCTCATATATAATACCGACCTACTGTGAAAATTATCTCAGATGTTATATTTTAAACATAATAATTACTATGTTCTGCAATGATTATGTTATATATACACAACTTATGTATTCTAATGTAATTATTTTATATAATTTTTCATGCATTGCGGAAAATATAATTTTAAAAAAAGGATTAGCCTAGACGGGATTCGAACCCTTAACCTTATGATTTAAAATCCGACAGCTTACCAATGAGCTAACACAACCTTCTAGCGAGGCATAACGGATCTCAAGATAATTATGACATTCATATCCATTACAAACGCTGTTTCTGTTCTACTTTGACTTTTATTTTAGTACTCAGGCGATAATTATGTTCTATTTCTTAACTTTGAGCATTCTTTTACATATGGAAAGATTCCTTAACGTATTTAAATGTTCCATTACGTATGGAGAGCTAAATGACAAACAAGCATGTGCTAACATTAAAAAAAAAAAAGGTTTCGAAATATTGTATCATTAAGTATTTCAATCAATGTTGCTTTTTTAAACACTTGGTAACAAGTCTTATTATATTTAAAAGAAGAAAAACACATCTGCAAACTTTTTCCCGATTGCAAAGGCTGGCTTGGAGGTTCGAACCTGGCTTACTTTTTCCCGAAGATACCCGAAGCTGGACTTAGAAAATTTTTGCCTCAAAATACCAATAAAGAATGCGCTCAACCTTTTTGAGACAAGGTGTACATAGTAAAAATCACAATTTACGACATATAAAGTAAGCTAGGCACTGAAAAATAAGCGCGAATCAAGATATATATACATTTCCTACACTTCTATCTTTATCTCACCTCATTTATCTCTATATTTTCCATCTCTATCTTATTTATTCATCTAAATTAAATAGTTTAATGCGTTTGTGGTATTTGTTGCCTAACCTCGTCATGGATAGATTTTTCGCTTGTTCACGATTCTTGTACTTCTGATCTAGTTTTTGTATTATATAAGAAAGCTAGGAAATGAAAAAATCAGACGAACTGTTAATAATTTTCTTAATGTTAATGAAAACATATTGATTTAATTTTTGATTTTTTTTTAAGTTAGTAATTACATACTTATGAATGTTAACATTTGTTTTCTTTCGTATTACGTTTGCCAAACTCTTCTCTCCCTTAAGTCCAATAAAGAACTACCAATAAAAGATTTCCGCGCACTCGAGTTAAGAGAAGTGGCCCCGCGTAGCGTAGGCGCTAACGCTCTCGCTTTCCGTGCGAGCGGTCCCGGGTTCGATTCCCGTTGGGGGCACTCGGTCGAAAAAGTGTATAACTCTCTTTCAGGCCAGCCACCCTGAATGAGATTTTCTTGGGTTTTCCTCATTCACGCCAGGCAAATGCCGGGGTGGTACCTAATTTATAGGTCCAGGTTGCCTTCTCCCTTCCCCAATCCTTTCTTTCTTCCCTTTCCCCGGATAGTGTGCTCCCTCAAACGTGACGGGCTAAATGGCTTTAGATGCCGAGAGTCCAGAAATCTAAAAATCCTAAATCCTAATCGAGTTGAGGGAAAGATGTTAATACTGGGTGTCTAAGACATTGAGTTTAGGAACTGCAGTATGCTGTATTTCTGGTATCACTTTTTTTTTATTAACATTCCAATATAAAAATCAAAACTTAACACACTTTTTTTCGTCCCACTGTAAGCATTTAATCTGCATTAAAGAAAGTGGCGAAAGGAAAAAAAAGAACGATTTCAAAGTGAAAAATAATAGTTACATATATTGGTCATTTAGCCACTAGAAATGTGTTTGACATTCACACTTATTGCATAACTACAGTAGAAGGCCTGCTTTAAGTTTTTTTAATGGAATAGGGTCACTATGTGTGTAATGCAATCAATCATATTTAGTCTGGTCTACTTACCTTTGGCTTGAAAAGTTATCAAATAAAAAGCACACTTAACTTTAGTTGAAACTTAAATTTACAAAATTTAATTGTTAATTCAGTTCTAGAATTGTGAAATTCCAGTATTTCTAGTATGTGAAACAAAAATCAGTATAATTCAAGGACTTCCACTACAGTAGACACCTTGTGATATCTTGATTCAAACTTAGTACTCAGCGCCTAACATAATGACTTTTTAATTTAACTCGCGCCCAAACGTCTGGCGCCCAAATGGCTTCGCGCCCAAACGTCCAGTGCCCAAACGGCGGGGCCCAAACGTCACGTACCGGTATAGCACCCCCTTGACACTCAGATATACACTGGATAAAATGGGCTTCAATCCTGCTTTACACTGGATAAAACGGTAAACTATGGTTTAGCCCCTCCCTTGATCATATCCTGGATCCGTCCCTATATATATATGATTATTACAAAAGATTCATCAGGTTTTAAAGTCTTATAGCTCCAAATATATAATGTCCACCTATTGTACTAATAACCAATGGAAAGAGCATACATTAAAGTTTTGTTTGTGTTATTGCAGGTTCCGTTGAGACTCACAAGGTGGCATGGTGATATCAGTTTGCAAAATGACGAATAATCAACAGAAAGAATTGTGTGTGATGGAGTGTGTTGAGACACAATCCGTCACCACCGTGCAGAGTACGGCCCGAAAACAGTACAACATACAACCACCAACGAACCAAAGCATTTTGCGATGGTATCGACAGTTTAAGGACACAGGCTGCCTATGTAAAAGAAAAAGCTCCGGGCGACCACAACAGTGGAGAGTTTGACTATCACATAGATGTGTGTCATGTAACACGAGAAGCGTACAGAGACCATTTGTAATGATGTGTAAGAAACTTGAAAATGTGCTTTTTCAAATGATGTATCAATCATTATTTTGTATGTAATACTTGCTGAAATATATTCACACAAAAAACAATGAATCATTTGTAATAATTCTTCATATCCCCCTCCCCTAAGTTGCATCATCACAGTGAAATGATGATAAACATCTCAGGCCCGAACCTCATCTAGTTCAAAAATTTGATCGAAAAAAATTGAAATGAAATCTAAGTTTAACGTCTCACGCTTATGCCGATTAGGCTAAAGGAGACGGTGATGATGAGAAATGAGTGAAATGGTGGAATGAAGAAAGTGAGAACCCCGAGAAAACCCACGAGCACGGTGTTTGTCCACCACAAAATCCACACGGCGCGAGCTGGGATCCAACCAGGGACCCCAAGCACCGGAGGTGAACGCTCTACCACTGAGCCACCCCCCCCCCCCGAAAATTTATCGAGATCGGTCGAGTGGTTCAAAAGCTATTCAGTTACAAATATAAAAATTTTGTAGATTTTGAAGTTATTCAAAGTTATTCATAATTTTGGATTACCTCTCATTAAGAGTTAATCATGGGTTATATCTCATTAATCAGACTATGTACGGTCATCTTGTTAGTGCCATAATGAAAACTTATTCGAATATGCTGGAGTATCAGTTTCATCTCAATAGATGGCGTGATTATCGCCAAACATCAATGCATAGGTTTACAGAAAAACTTGTTTAAATTTTCTCGAAAATCACGTATGAAGATTCAGATGTATCAATATCATTTTATTCCGCTCATTGAGGGCTACTGAACGGTATGTCTCCTGTTTCAACAATTTTTTTTTCTCTCTCTGTTCAACGCCAATAATAACCTTACGCCACCATCATGCACATCTAATGCGTACTTTTCCCACGTCTAAAACATCCGTTTTCCGTCGTTCTATATGCGTGGCTGTTTTATCTCAATCGATACAATAGGGCTTTCAGTTTAACCGAACAACAACACTTTGTCCGCTCAGTTTGATTAACTGAATCAACATTCAGTTGACCTTGACGAATGAAGAGATAAGATACATTAACAGTAGTTTCTTTTAATTCAGTATCAATAAATTATTGTTAAAGCTCAACCGTAGTGGGAATCACAGCAGACACACCTCTTTATTCAACAACCCAGAAAGCAAGATTTTCTTTTTACTCCTGAATCCTTGTGTACCTATCCTTCCCACGAGTTTGCGTATAGATAATGTTTGTCGGCAACTGATAGGTTAAACCTTTATACGATTCTGGCCTTTCGAGGTAAATTTTAGACATTCAGTCAAGCAGGTACTCCTTAATTTCTATTTATCGTAGGATTAAGGTTCATACTTCGTTTTTTTTTCACAGTACAGTAACCTTTCTAACGGTGCCCTCGCTTGCCCGTACCATATATATGAAACGGGAAATAAATAAATAAATATTATATATATATATATATATATATATATATATATATATATATATATATATATCGGGTGTTGCAAAATAAGTGTTACAACCCTTGGGAGGTGACTCCTGCCATTGAGACAAGAAAAAAAGTTCTCTTGAACTTTCGGCTATCGGACATAGTTTCGGATCTACAAGGTGCCGAAAGTGTGGGAAAATGACTTTCGGACGCCAATAGTTCGGAAACTATCCAACATAAACAGGGCGGGCAAAAAATTCACTGAAGAAGTCATACCTGCTGTATTGAATTTTGCATGTTTCACAATTCTACCATGCACGCGCAAGGGATTCCCCAAAGGAACGTAGGGAGTCCCGGGTAAACTACCAAATGAAAATTGGTCTAAATGGATATGAATTGATGGGGTTTCTACCAGGTAACAATAATTCGTTTGTATTAAGTCGATATCTGGAACACATACAAAATGACGGACACCTTCATTGCCAATTCAGCAATAAAATTCCCTCAAACCGATGCAATATGATGCGCAAGGTTGCATATCAATAAGAAATGAAATGAAATCTTTAAGTTTTACGTCCCACAGTTATACCGGTTAGGCTAAAGGAGACGGTGATGATGAGAGATGAATGAAATGGTGGAATCAAGAAAGTGGGAGGAAACGGGAGAACCCCAGAAAAACCCACGAGCACGGTTTCTGTCCACCTCAAAGTTCACACGGCGGAAGCTGGGATCGAACCAAGGACCCCAAGCACCGGAGCTGAACGCTCTACCACTGAGACACCGCGCCCCCATTGCATACCAATAAGTATGCAACAACTGAGGCCAAGTTGAAATTGTGCAAGGGGACTTACTAAGCAACTGGATAAACTAAATGAATGTTACTAGTGGGATCACACGATCGATATTGAAATGTGGCGAATGTGTGTGTTGATATCGATATGTAGCTAATGAACAACTGTCAACATATCCCACTACTACTGGGACACCGTCCCACGTGCGAAAAATAGGAAAATAACTACTCGGGTCTTGAATCTAAGGACGTGGGCTCCCAGTAAGATTGGAAACTGCGACCACCCTAAGGCTTCGAGGGAGCCTCACTTTCTCTGTATTCATTTCTTTGAGGAGTACCCACTTTGTTTGGCAAGCGCTCTTGTACAGCATCCCGACATGCTTGTGTGTTTCATTTTGTTATTTCTACTGCACAGTTGTAAATAATCAGACCTTTAAGATGTTTCTTCCTATTTCTCATGTCGTTTTATTTTCCATATGTATGGTATTCCAGCAGTAGTGTTACATGTTCTAAATTGATTCATTTTCGTCTTTGTCTTGGCATGTGCACTGTTGTGTAAGATACGAATTTCTGGAGATATTTCCCTATATTTCGAGCATGTCATGTCTCAGAAGACGTGGGACATGATACAAGTTTGTTATTTTTACGCTCTAGCAGAATTTGAACCATAGATTAAGAGATTTCTTTTCATATGTGTCGACTGTGGGACAATGTCCCAAAGAGGGACATTGATACAATCGTGTTCTAGTTACGTTCTACCAAAAAGTGCACCAGATGTAATAGCAGAATGTACAACGTTATTTTCCTAGTTTTTGCACGTTGGACCGTGTCCCAGCAGTAGTGGGACATGTTGACATTTGTCCATTAGCTACATGTTGATATCAATACACACATTTGGCACATTTCAATATCGATCATGCGATCCCACTACTGACATTCATTTAGTTTACCCAGTTTCTTTGTGTCCCCTTGCACAATTTCAACTTGGCCTCAGTTGTTGCATCCTTATCGCTATGCAACCGTACAGATCATAGTATCGGATTGATGGAATATTATTGGTGAATTGGCAATGCCTTTCATGTTCTTGATGCTATTCCTTATATTTCCGACGCTTTGAACTCTCGTTTACTTAGTATAAGTGCATTTCTGGACATTTTTTGTTAACTGTTTCCCTGCTTCATCTGTTGTGCTCTACCGACACTCCAAATGTATTTCTAGAGCATTTGAGTACAAATTCGCTACACTTAATACTCAGAACGTCACTGTTGGCCAGCATATGTACCTGGTGATTATGCAACCACACACAACAGGCATAAATGTATCCGCCATTTTGGATTTGTTTTAGATATGGACTTAATACAAACGAATTATTGTTACCTGGTAGAAACCTAGGGTTTGAAAAAACCCGGGCTTTTTTGAAAAAGCCCAACCCACCTGGGCCCATATGGGTTTTTTCGGGTATTTTCGGGTTTTTTCGAAATATTTCAATGTCTTTGGGGTAAAAGTGTTAAAATGTGATTTATATTTCAACATTGTCATTGTCTCAACTTGAAACAATTTTCTACTCACTGCTGTTTTGAAAAAAATGGCCGCCATTTTGAAATTTTACATTCGATCGCCGAGAAAATCTATACAGCAAATTTAGCATATCTCGTGCTTCCACCGTCAAAATTTCAACTTAAAAGACTGAAAATTGCGCTTCGTAGCGTGGATACTCGCTGGTTTGAAAAAATAGCCGCCATTTTGATATTTTACGTTGGTATGCCGCCAAAATCTATACAGGATATTTACAATGTCTCGTCCTTGTACTCTGAACATTTTAACTTAAAAGACCGATAGTTGCATCCTGTAGTGTGTGTAGCAGAGGCAGAGAAACGAATTGAGTTGATTTTGTGTTTAACGTCCCTTTCAGCAGCGAGGCTATATGAGACGGGACCTACTGATTAACGTGGAATCCGAACCATATGAGCTCCCTCCGGGCAGCAAACCCGGGTCCGACGCCGAAGACGCATACACTAACCGCATAGCCAGGAAGGAGCTCGGCAGACAAACGAACAAATGTAGATCAAGTCATCCAGAAGCCTGACTGACGTTCGCCAAATATAAATACCAAAAGGGTCTATTAATTTAAAACAAAGATACAATTCATGCTGTATGAAATAAATCAATGTTTTAAAATGTTTTATATGAAATTAACATCTTCCAATGTAAATAAACCTACCATATTTTCTCCATGAGAATACGGGACATCTCAGATTCTCACCCCCCTCCCCTCAACTTTCCAACACAATGCAATGAACTATAGTCTGGTTATGAACAAAAGTATAATAGACCGCGGTGGCTCAGTGGTAGAGAATGGGGTTTCTAGTTCGATACCAGCTCGCGTCAAGTGAGATTGTGGTGGACAAACACCTTGTGCGTGGGTTTTCTTTGGATTCTCACGTTTCCTCCCACTTTCTTCATTTCGTCATTTCATTCATTTCTCATCATCACCGTCACCTTGAGCATAGCAGGCATAACCGTGAGACTAAAACTAAGAGATTTCATTTTATTTAATTTTCTTGTCAAGAATATAATAGGCGAAAGTTCACTAAGCAGTAGCTGCTTTTCTCTGTTCGTACCCTGCAATTAATCGTACGGACTGAAGATGCTTAAAAACTTAAGATGTGCTATAAAAATGCTTTACAGGAAAACAATATGCAAATTATTTAAATCAGTAGTACTATCTACATTCAATATTTTTCGCGCGTTTAGCAATATTTATTTACATGGCTGTATTTGCCAAAATTACGTTCGTCAGTTTAATCTGATGAAAAGCTGATTTTTCTCCTTGTGTCGTGTGTAATTGTCAGGACCAGACTTACATTTCTCTAAGACCTGGACCAAAGCAAATTCTATGCCCTAGCCTCTGAAAAAGATTATAATTCTTGTTAACTTATCTAATGTGTTGCTGGAGAAAAGGTCAGTCATCTTCCCTGTGTTTGTAAATGTAGAAACACTCAAAGCCACTTTTTTTTTTTTTTTTTTTTTTTTTTTTTTTTTTTTTTTTTTTTTTTTTTTAATGTTTTGGAGAGTATCCGAGTTCCCATAAAGTGCACTGGAAAAAGTAGCATTGCAAATTTCGCTCGCTATCAAGTCGAACAGGGTGGTGTAATAACTTCCTCGAAACTGTTACATGCAACAGCGTATTATTCATTCACTAATTAGAGGATTTCCAGCCAATGTCAGATTTTTTTTTTTTTTTTTTTTACTTTTCGAATAAGCTGATATTGATAGCAGAAATGGAACGGAGTTTAAAAAACGGGACATTTCCCTGTCCCGACTAAATTTACGGGGACGCGGGACACACGGGCCCAAAAACGGGACGTATGGCAGGCTTAAGCGTAAAATAGTTTTATTGTTGAAGTATTCATTTCCGATCCTTCTGCGTTTAATTTCCCGAGCACTTCTTTCACGGCGTGTACATCAAAACTTCCACTAGTACGGAAATTTGAACTCAGCACTTGAAATAGTAAGCGTTACATAGTCTTCGGAACCCCGAACATTAAGCTTCTTAAATTTGAAAAGAATTTTTACGCTGTTGCTGATGTTGATTCTACAGAATAATTATTTGAAGAGTAGCAACAAATGACTGAACTAAACTGGTATTGTTGGAAAACCAAATTTTAGTTGAAGAAACTTGTGTTTTACATCAAAGGTAAGAAATAATACTAATAGTTTTACTAATGTATTTATATATGTACTATTAGTACCGGCACCTATGACCTTAAACCCGTCAAACGTATGAGTGATAACGTCCCTCGGTGTCACCGAGTGGACGAGCACACTATTCACGGAAAATATTTTTTAAGTACAAAATTGCTTTTTGTACTTCAAATAGGCTTTCAGCATAATCCATACATTAATTTGTTCTATAACTATCTCAAGCTAAGGTAATTTTTTTTTTAATTCATTCAGTGCATTCAGAACTTTATGAAGGTCGTATGTTGAATGTTGTTGTATACCTTAACGTAAAAGCCTCTAATTTGCTCAGGGAAAGTCTAAAATCTGATAAAAATCACTTACAATGTGGTCACCTTAGTTGTATCAATAATATACTAAGAAATTGGTCAAAAACCCAGGTGGGTTTTAAACTGGGTTTTTTCAGGTGGGTCCAACCCGAAAAAACCCACCGGGTTTTTTCGGGCTGGGCCCACTTGGGAAAACCCTGTAGAAACCCCATCAATTCATATCCATTTAGACCAATTTTCATTTGGCAGTTTATCCGGGACTCCCTACGTTCCTTTGGGGAATCCCTTGCGCGTGCATGGTGGAATTGTGAAACATATAAAATTCAATACAGCAGGTATGACTTCTTCAGTGAATTTTTTGCCCGCCCTGTTTATGTTGGATAGTTTCCGAACTATTGGCGTCCGAAAGTCATTTTCCCACACTTTCGGCACCTTGTAAATCCGAAACTATGTCCGATAGCCGAAAGTTCAAGAGAACTTCTTTTCTTGTCTCAATGGCAGGAGTCACCTCCCAAGGGTTGTAACACTTATTTTGCAACACCCGATATATATATATATATATATATATATATATATATCTGGGACTGAGAAGTAAAGTAGTATAGGTCATAAAATATTAATTTCACAGGAGAAGCGAAAGAGTGATTTCAAGACAATATTTTGTTGAATTAAGTCGATTTTTATAGACGGAAAAATTGTTCACTTCCTGCGTTCCAGTTGTCCATATCTCAAAACTTTCCTAGTGTTCCTCTTACTAATGTAAGAAAAAATACGATAACTCAATTTCGGCCAAAAAGTTTACGGCTCAGCCCCAGATATATATATATATATATATATATATATATTTAAAGTTTTTTCGGAAATAACTTTTTTCAAAAATTTTGCGCCCCTCTCGCCCGGGCCTGGGTTGACGTAGGAATCTCAAAATCACTGGAAAAACAAGTAGTTACGTATACAATACATGTGCCCAATTTCAAAGTGATATTTTGAAAACTAAGAGCAGGAAACTTTGTTGAAAACCTCAAGGTGGCCAATATTATATATAAGATTGGTATATATATATATATATATGACGTGATGTAAAAATTTCCTAAAATAAAACTACTTGTCCTTGGATCATGGTTCATACCTCATTATTTAGAATAAAGCAACCTTTCAAAGAGTACCACTCACATGCCTATATGATACACCAGAAACAGAAAATTAGAGAAAATTCGTGAAAATTTTCGAAGAAATCCCACTTTTAAATTTTTTGAGCTCCTTGGGCTCGGGTTCGGGTTGACGTAAAGATCTCAAAAGAATATGCAAAACAGTTAGAAGTGTAGACATTGCGTGTTCAAAATATCTCAATCTCATATCTTGAAAACTAAAGGTGGGAAAAATTTTTGAAATCTGCCACAAGCTCCAAAGTATATATATATATATATATATATATATATATCTACAGGGTGACTGGTAATTCGATGCATTCCTTGCAAGGGTATTCTACACGTATTTTGGAACATTTTCACCTATATGTACCAGGGGTTGCAATTCAATAGTTTCTGAGTAATTTGCATATGTGTGATTTCTTTGAAATTTGCTGGCTTACGAGAGGTGCGCGAGAAAATTTTACCCTAACTCACTTTCACATACCGTAGAGGGATGAAAATTTACATGTGTAATCTTGCATGCCTATATGGGTAACGTACAGCTCGTAACTCTGCATCATTGCTGTGTTATAGATCCGAACGTGAAGATGTAGTTGTCCAAAATCCATTACTGCACCTCAGAAAGCATGTAGTCATTTCCTAAGGTCAGGTACTTCTACAATGCTGCCACGCTGGTTTCTGAGGTGAAGTGATGGAAGTAAGATGGACCACTAGATCTTACTTCACGTTTGGATCTATAATACAGCAATGGTGTAGAGTTACGAGCTATACATTACCACAAGCCCTACATAGGTATGCAGGATTACACATGTAAAATTTCATCACTCTACGACGTGAGAAAGAGGGTCAGAGTAAAATTTTCTCGTGCACCTCTTGTAAGCCGGCAAATTTCAAAGAAATCACACATATGCAAATTACTCAGAAACTATTGATTTGCGACCCCTGGTTCATGTGGGTAAAAAGGTTCCAAAGTACTTGTAGAATATCCCCTTGCAAAAAATACATCGAATTACCAGTCACCCTATATATGCATGCGTAGCACACAATGTAAAATTTACTGCGTCATTACTATTTGTCTTAAGATCATGATTCATATCTCAATCTCTTCAAAATAAAACAACCTTTCAAAGTATATTACTCGCATACTCATATCATACACCAGAAAAGGGAAATTTTCCGAAAAAATCCCCTTTTTAAAAAAGTTTGGGTTCCTTGCGCCCTGGTTGACGTAGAGATTTTTAAAAATCTGATAAATAGAGATGTACACAATGAGTATGCAAAATTTCAATATGATATCTTGAAAGCTACGTAAGGGAGAAATTTTTGAAAATTGCCTAAAGAAAAAAAAAATGTATTGTCACGCCCCCCCCCCCCTCCTATCCCCATTTGGCGCCATCAAGTTGATCGTTTGGTGCCAAAACGCATGTGGGATGTTCTTTGGTCCATCTCTGACTTGACCAGTACAAAAAAAGAAAAGCTTTAAACGCCTGTTAAAAAGTTAATTAAATGGACCTCACAAGGAAGTAGATTGTAAGGCATTTGTAGAAAGTGGAAGAAACACTGCATTAGATACAAGTAGAACAATATTTTGAGGCCCTTCGAATTTAATTTATTCTCGGGAAATCTATATATATAAAAGAGAACGCACAAAATCCTTTGTCCGCTCATCACGCTAATACGGCTGAACCGATTTCTTTCATTTTTGGGGGGTTGTTAGGATTTGGACCCTAGATGGTTTTTATCATATCACTTTAATTTTCAATTACCAGTGTCTTGAGATAATTGACCAATCAGGTGTCAATACGTACAAAAAATCCTTTGTTCGCTCATCACGCTAATACGGCTGAACCGATTTCTTTCATTTTTGGGGGGTTGTTAGGATGTGGACCCTAGATGGTTTTTATCATATCACTTTAATTTTCAATTACCAGTGTGTTGAGATAATTGACCATTCAGGTGTCCATACGTACAAATCCTTTGTTATTAGTTCATCATAGGTATAAAAATAAACGTATTTATATGCAACCCGCATGACCCTGTGACTCGGCGGGTTAACATAACTGACAGGCGCTATAAATCACTTGAAAGCGAAAAAGTAAAAATTATCTAAGTAACAAAGTTTATTGCGTTCCGGGATGACCGCAGCGAAGCGGGGCGGGTTGGGGTGACCGCAGCGAAGCGGGGCGGGTTAACATAAATGACAGGCGATATAATGTTAACATTTACTGCAATCTACTATGGTTTTTATCATATCACTTGAAAGCGAAAAAGTAAAAATTATCTAATTAACAAGGTTTATTGCGTTCCGGGGTGACCCCAGCGAAGCGGGGTGAACGCTGCTAGTCTATATATATAAAAGAGAACGTACAAATCCTTTGTCCGCTCATCACGCTAATACGGCTGAACCAATTTCTTTTATTTTTGGGGGGTTATTAGGATTTGGACCCTAGATGGTTTTTATCATATCACTTTAATTTTCAATTACCAGTGTCTTGAGATAATTGACCATTCAGGTGTCCATTACGTACAAATCCTTTGTTAGTTCATCATAGGTATAAAAATAAACGTATTTATATGCAACCCGCATGACCGTGTCACTCGGCGGGTTAACATAAATGACAGGCGTTATAATGGTTTTTATCATATCACTTGAAAGCGAAAAAGTAAAAATTATCTAAGTAACAAATTTTATTGCGTTCGGGGGTGACCGCAGCGAAGCGGGGCGGGTTAACATAAATGACAGGCGATATAATGTTAACATTTACTGCAATCTTCTATGGTTTTTATCATATCACTTGAAAGCGAAAAAGTAAAAATTATCTAAGTAACAAAGTTTATTGCGTTCCGGGGTGACCGCAGCGAAGCGGGGTGAACGCTGCTAGTTTTGTTATAAAAAAAAAAGTCAAATCTCAAGAACTTGCTGGCCTGATCGGATATATTGCTGTTATTTTGATTAAGGCCGGTGACCGGTACAAACTTCTTACGAGTTTCTTTGTGTCCAGTATTTTGAAATCTATAATTCAAAATAAAACATAAACATCAAAATCCTTTAATGTTGAAGTATAAGTTTAAAGAGTAAATTTTGTAATTCAAAATTGTCACATAAGGATTAATATACTTTTGTTCATTTGTTTCGATAATTTTAAAGAAGTGGCATATACTGGTCAATCAAGGTTTGAAAAAACCCGTTTTTTTAAAAAAAAAATTAAAAAAAAACCAACTCACCTGGGCCCATATGGATTTTTTCGGGTATTTTCAGATTTAATTGGGTATTTTCCTTTCTTTTTTTTTCCCGAAGAATTTCAATGTCTCTGAGGTAAAAGTGTTCAAATGTGATTTATATTTCAAAACATCATTAACACAACACAACATTTATCATTAACACAACTTGCACCAATTTTCTATTCACTGCTGTTTTGATAAAATGGCCGCCATTTGAAAGTTTACGTTGGATCACCGAAAATATCTACACAGCAAATTTAGAATGTCTCGTGCTTCTACCCTCAAAATTTCAACTAAAAGACCGAAAAACTGCACCCTGTAGTGTAGATACCCGCCATTTTGAAATTTTACATTGGTGTGCCGCCAAAACCTATACAGAAATGTACACCCTGTAGTGTAGATACCCGCCATTTTGAAATTTTACATTGGTGTGCCGCCAAAACCTATACAGAAATGTAGAGTGTCTCGTGCTTGTACCCTGAAAATTTAAACTTAAAAGACCGAAAGTGATACCCTGTAGTATGTGTGGTACAGGCAGACGAACGAACAAATGCAGATAGAATTATCCCAGGAGCCTCAGTGACGTTCGCAAATATGAATAAAAAATATATTAATTTAAAACAAAGATATGATTCATGTTTTATAAAATAAATGTTTCAAAATGTCTTATACGACAAATATTTTGCAGTGCAAAATAAATGGTTTTATTGTTGGAGTTCACTTCCAATACTTTGTGCGTTCAGTTACGGGAATTTTCCGAGCACTTGTTGCAAGGCGGTTCTTTTCAGAAAATTAAAACAATTAACACAAATATAATTCATATTTCATGTTTCAAAATGTCTTAAATGAAATTCAATATCTTCCAGCGTAAACTAAAGTTTTATTTTTGAAGTTTTCCGTTGCGACGCTTTGAATTGTGGAAATTTTCCGAGCACTTCTTTCGCGACGTTTTATTTTCTCTTTCTTTTCGAAAATGCAGTTTTATATATATATAATGCATCGAAACTTCCACTAGTATGGAAATTTGAATTCAGCACTTGAAACAGTAAGCGTTACGTAGTCTTCGGAAATCCGAGCATTAAGCTTCTTAAATTTGACAACAATTTTTACGCTATTGCTGGCGTTGATTCTACAGAATGCTTATTTGAAGAGTAGCAACAAGTAACTGAACTAAACTGTTGTTGTTGGAAAACAAAGTTTTACTGAAGGATACTTGTGTTATCATCAAAGATAATAAAAACTAATACTAATAGTTTTACTAGTGCACTACATATTTACCGGTAGTGCCGGCACCTATGGCCTTAAAGGCGTACAACGTATGAAGCATAACGTTCCTTGGCGTCGGCGAGCACACTATTCACAGGAAATATTTTCTAAAATATAAAATCGCATATTTTACTTCAAACTGGCTATAAGCAAAATTCATACATTAATTTGTTCTATAATTATCTCAAATTAAGTTTTTTTCTTTTTTAATTCATTGCATTCAGAAGTTTATAAAGGTCTTATGTTGAATGTTGTTGTATACCTTAACGTGAATCTAATTCGCCCAAGGAAAGTCCAAAATCTGATAAAAATCACCTTCAATTTAGTCACCTTAGTTGTACCAATAATATACTAACAAAAAGCTCAAAAATCCAGGTGGGTTTTTTCGGGCTGGGCCCACTTGGGCAAACCCTGTGCTCAATACAATAAAATGTCGATCCCAACTTCAGTTTTTTATTTTTAGGACAATGTATCTATTACGCTTATTAGTGAATGTACTAAGGATATGCAGAATACAGGTGGCAATGCACTTTTGTCCACGATAGTATATTTTCTTTTCATGGATGGGTCCGAACAGAGATACTTCACACTTAGACCTAAATCAGAGGGGATTTTGAGCGGGTGTCGGTAATTTTATTTTCAAGAGTTGACAACCCTAATTCCTGGTGGGAGAGAGCACAAAAAAATTTAATTTTGCAATCAAGCACTTTCATTAATAATCACCTGTCCCTTTTAGCCTGAAGGTTTAACTGTAAGATGTTATAACTAAAATTACACTTCTTTCCTTTCACAATCATCCTTTTTTTTTTTTTTTTTTAATCAAGTGATATTTTACAACTACTACAAAAAAATAAAGAAATCTTCAGTAGTGATGAGCAGATTCCCTTCCCAGCATATCATAAGTTACTTCTTATATTTTACTATATGCAACAATAAGATTACTACACTAACCTAGCGCTTTTATCCTTTTTTAATGCATTTTTATGTACATTTCAGGTTTTTCTAACAATTGGATCCTTCTTAACAGCATTCCTAGTCCTACTCCCATATGACCATCACGACTGATAAAATTTTCGTTATTGTCAAAATCACCATTCGGGTAATAGGATTGGGAATTAGATTTCTGGGTTCTCGCCATCTATGGCCATTGAGCCCGTCACGTATAAGACGGATGACGTCTCTTGGCGATCATATTTATCCGAGGAAATATATTATCGGCGATCATATTATCCGAGGAAATATATTATCGGCGATCGTATTATCCGAGGAAACATATTATCGGCGATCACATTATCCGAGGAAATATCATATTATCGGCGATCATATTATCCGAGGATATATATTATCGGCGATCATATTATCCGAGGAAATATCATATTATCGGCGATCATATTATCCGAGGAAATATATTATCGGCGATCATATTATCCGAGGAAATATCATATTATCGGTGATCATATTATCCGAGGAAATATCATATCGGCGATCATATTATCCGAGGGAAGGGAGAAAGAATTGAGGAAAGAAGGAACCGGATCGGGACAGGTTAGATACCATCCCAACATTTGCCTGGCGTGAATGAGGAAAACCCAAGAAAACCTCACTCTGGATGACTGGTCTAAAAAAGCTCTCACACTTTTGGGACACAGTGTTCCCATTTGGAATCGAACCCGGAACCGCTCACACCAAGACAAAAGCGTCAGTAACTCCGCTACGCAGGGGCACTCAAAATCACTGGCGCCAATCCCGGGGAGATGAGGGGGACGTCCCCCAATTTTGGAACTGAGTGGGACTGCCCCCCTCCCAATAATCTGATTTGAAATGTGTTTTTTTTTGGGGGGGGAGGGGAGAAATGTGATGATTTGTGTCCGATTGCCACAAAGGAAAGTGAAATGAAATTGATGTCATCCTAGCGTAAGCCCGCCTTCAAATGTTGAAGGCAACTCTGCTCCCCTAATTCTTCACAGCATTGTTTTTCAACTTCACAAATATTTTGAACATCACTTAAAAAAGAAAAAGGAAAAACGGAACAGTCTTACCCGTCCCCTCCAATGTTGAAGACAGATTTGTGCCGCCGCTCCAAATCACCACTGTTAATACAAAAAAAGTCGAAGATCATATTGTGAAAACAGGACTTAAACAATTGTGAGGACTGACATAAAAATGTAATATTGGAGGAAAAATTGAAGGAACATTATTAGTAGGTGAAAACCTTTACAAAAGCAAAAAAGTATCTAAATCCACTTACTTTGCCCAAAATTGAGCTCTGAGTTTGTTCCGTCCTTGTAATTCCGAGATCAGCATATGTAATCTGGGCTCCCTGGCTTGACGACTCCATTGTGAAACATTACAACACTATCTGCAAGGATAATATTTGCTATTAATAAATTTTCACTGTATTCTCCACTAAAAGTCTGTACAAGTATGCAAGACACCTCTAGAAAGTGTAGAATAAGGGATTCTTTAAGAACTTATCAGAATATGACAATAAGGAATGGGCGTTCCTCATAAGCGCATCTGCTGAAACTATCCTTCAAAAATTATCTTTTACAATTTTAACATACAGACGGAACAAATACTTAAGCAAACTTACGAATTTTATCAAGAAGAGATATCCTTATGTAATAAAACCTGAAGAAACTTCAATATTATGAATAGCAACCACTATACTAGATTGTGTAATTTCATACGGTAGTTGTAAATTTTATGGTCCTACAGCCAAGAACAGTTTTAGTCGACTAGCTGGCATATGTTACATAATAACTGAATTGTCAATGTACTGTAATAATGTATTAGGTTTATATATATATATATATATATATTGGGGACGCGGGGGCTCAGTGGTAAAGCGTTCACCTCCGATGCTTGGGGTCCCTGGTTCGATCCCAGCTCGCGCCGTGTAGACTGTCGGTTTTCTCGGGGTTCTCCCGTTTCCTCCCACTTTCTTCACTCCAACATTTCATTCATTTCTCATCATCAGCGTCTCCTTTAGCCTAACCGGCATAACCGTAGGACGTAAAACTAAAGATTTCATTTCATTTTCATATATATATATATACAGGGTGGGCCATTTTAATTAATCCACGTAAATATCTGAAAAATGATAAAACATAGAAGAAATGTTTGAAGTACACGTTATATATTGCTAAGGGGGAAAACCATTTCCTCCAAAAGTACCCCTCTCCACCCCCCGGAAATGGGGGTAATGGGGGGTAACTTTGAAATGTCAAATGGGAACATGGGTCGAGTAATACCTCGTTCGAAAGGTCTTGGAAAACTAAGTAACGCTGTACCAAAATTTGTTTCATATGGAGCATCAGTTTCAAAATGGCCGCCATGATATAGTTCGGAAACTCCAGTAGCCGTAGTATGAAAACCATGGGAGGTAAATGATTGGAACAAAATTGAAATACGTAAATATCATAAGGCATATCAAATGATGTGACCCCTGCGATCCCAGCGGCTTCCCTGAAGGTATCTTGTGAGCTAACTTCAAAATTTCAATGTCCGACCGGACAACGGTTCGGGCGTACGCTTGACCTACCCAATGCTGTTTGTAAGGCAGACTTCAGGGATAGAGAATTAGTGCACTCAGTTAATGCGGATGGCCACAGTCAAGGGCGCCCATAAGGGGGTCAAGGGGGGTTCTCGCCCCCTAGAGGAAATTGTGCTTCGGAATATCGAAAACTCAATAGAATTTTTAGAATAGCTACAGCAATATTCTCTGACACTGATACTATGTTTCGGCGGCCTTTTGAGAACACTGCCATTTCACCTCAATCGTTTTCTCCTGCAAGATGTTTGATTTTGCAAGATTTATCGAACGAGGTACCACTCGGCTCATGTTACTATTTGAAATCTTGAAGTATCCCTTCAGGGAGGCCACTGGGATCACAGGGACACACCATTCGATATGCCCTATGATATTTACGTATTTCAATTTTGTTCCATTCATTTACCTCCCATGGTTTTCATACTACGGCTACTGGAGTTTCCGAACTATATCATGGCGGCCATTTTGAAACTGGTGCTCCATATGAAACAAATTTTGGTACAGCGTTACTTAGTTTTCCAAGACCTTTCGAACGAGGTATTACTCGACCCATGTTCCCATTTGACATTTCAAAGTTACCCCCCATTACCCCCATTTCCGGGGGGTGGGGAGGGGTACTTTTGGCGGAAATGGTTTTCCCCCTTAGCAATATATAACGTGTACTTCAAACATTTCTTCTATGTTTTATCATTTTTCAGATATTTACGTGGATTAATTAAAATGGCCCACCCTGTATATATACACACAGACGGTGATCAGAAAAATTGAAACACCTGTAGTTGGCAACACGTCAGATGTATGGGTTGGCAGTGGTGTTGTGGCGCCCGCAGCCCGACCGCTGGTGGTGGTGTGTTAGGTCGATCTCCATACTACGTCAGGCGCAGTGGAACAGCAGTGTCCAGTGGCTGCAGCAGACGGAGGTAGTGTAAAATGGGAGACCTCTCAGATTTTTAAAGAGGGCAAATTGTTGGTGCGCGGTTATGTGGAGTAAGTGTGACGGCAGTGGCTACTGTGTTAGGTGTGTCGCGTGGGACAGTGTCGAAGGTGATGACGGCCTACACAACACACGGGAAAACCACATCGGGGAAGCGGAACAGTGGGTGGAAGAAAATCATGAGTGACAGGTCACGCCGGGAATTACAGCGCATTGTCACGCAGAACCGTCGTGCCACTGCCGAGCAAGTGACGGAGGAACTCAATCAGCACCTCCCCCACCCTGTTTTGACAATCACAGTCCGCCGCGAATTACAAGACATGAAGTTACGGGGTCGTGTTGCACGGGCCAAACCGCTCATCAGGGACCATTACGCTTTCGCACGCCGCAAATGGTGCCGCGACCATGCAACTTGGACCGTTGAGGACTGGAAACGTGTGATATGATCGGATGAGTCATCCTTCACCCTATTCTCAACCACGGGCCGTGTTTGTGTGTGGAGAACGCCCAAAGAAGCTTATGATCTGCAGTGTCTCCGCCCAACTGTGAAACATGGCGGCGGCTCGGTGATGCTGTAGGCCGCAATATCATGGTTTTCATTGGGTCCTGTGGTCACACTTAGCGGACGAATCACTGCCAACGATTATGTCGCAATTTTAGGAGACCACTTGCATCCTATGGTCTGGATGTTGTTCCCGGACAATGACGCCATCTTCCAGGATGATAATGCACCCATTCACACAGCTAGCGTTGTTGCAGCGTGGTTTGAGGAACATCGGAAGAAGTTCAACACCACCCCTGGCCCGCCCAATTCCCAGATCTCAACATAATTGAACATCTGTGGTCCGTCTTGGAAACACGACTCCGACGACGATTTCCACCTCCATCCTCTCTCACAGAACTGGCCGATGCCCTGCACGAGGAATGGTGTTAAATTCCACTTGCTACCATTCACGACCTCTATGCCTCCATCCCACGTCGCATCAAGGCTGTTCTGAAGGCGAAAGGTGGCCCGACACCATATTAATCTGGTAAGTTGCAATTTCGTTCAGGTGTTTCCATTTTTCTCATCGCCATCTGTATATATATATATATATATATATATATATATATATATATATATATATACAGGAACGTACAAGGCCTATATCGGAGCTAATACTGCACGTACAGCCTTCAAACAAAAATTGCATTACCAAATCGTATGTGTAGAATGCAATAAAAATAGTAGTGAGACCAGTGGCATCTCGTGAATACCTCCAACGGGGGGCAACTTCAAAATTTGAAATGGAAAGTGGTATAACTGTTGGAATCGTTCGAAAGGACATTAAATGTCATGCAAATTTTAGAGGACAAACTTTGTCATATCCTTTCCCATTTACCCGCTAGAGGTGTTGTTGCAGACTTGTATCTGACTACCTGTAGCAGGACTTTATCTCAGCTAATAATGCACATAAAGCAGTCAAACAAATAATTGAACTACCAAATCGTATGTGTAGACGTCAATAAAAATAGTAGTGACACCAGTGTGTATCGTGAATATCTCCAACGGAGGTCATCTGCAAAATTTCACATGGAAACAGGGGTTGGTTGTGCCTCCATTGAAACAAGCGCACAATGGGAGAAACGTCGAGAGGAAACATGTTGGCATATTTTTTCCTCTGTGACAGCAACACGATCGCATTACGAGATCAAAGTCAGATAATGCGAGGGTTTCTGCATGCGGAACCAAAGGGAAGAGTAAATACTGGTCTGAAACGAACGTGACGTACAATTGTACATACGTGGAATCACGCCGTGTACCGTAAGTGGCGACAACAATGGCGTCAGCAAGAGAACACGACGGGGGGAGGGTACATACTGTAACAGTAAGCAGAGGTACATTTGCTGCTGTTGAATGAAGCTCTAAATAGGGAACCAATGACAAGAGAGTGGTTTCCGTATGGCTGCGACAGAAGCGCAGTGGATGGGGAGAACTATGATGAGGGACAATGTACGATGCCATAACAAAACGGAATAAGAAACTATTGGTTGCAACGAAGAAAGACGAACCAATGTCCTGTTGCCAAAGCATGGAACAAAACGTGGGGACAGAAAGCTGAGGCGTTGCAATCAAGCCATAGGAGAAAGATGAGTAAAGAGCTAAAGAATCAGCTTACTTTCTGCGGAGTGTAGTCGACGCCCCCTGGCTTTCACAAATGTTCAAATTGATGTCCCCGAACGGCAATACAGCGATTTATTCGCTGTACGTAATTGTGAGCAACAGTTTCCAACTCGGCCACGTTGATGGTCCGGAATGCGGTTTTGCATGTTGCGAATTGCAGTTGGTCGGTTGACATACACAAGATCCTTAATTCGATCCCAGAAAAAATAGTCCATACAAGTAAGGTCGGGCAACCGCGGAGGAAATTGTGGATTGGAACCTCTTCCGATCCAGTGTTGCGGAAATAGAACAGTTAGCTCTTCCCTACTCATGACAGCATTATGGGATCGACAGCCATCTAATTGAAACCACAGCATCTGACATATATGGAGCGGTACGTTTTCCAATAGCGGCTGTAGATGGTGTCGCAAGAAATCACGAAACATTGCACCTGTTAAATGACCAGCAAAAAACCATGGCCCAATGACCTGAGTCCCTACAATGCCACCCCCCACATTAATGCGCCATTTGTGTTGCCGATTGACTTCTCTCATCCAGTGAGGGTTCTCCGCTGCCCAGTAATGTGCATTGTGGAGATTCACGTTGCCGTCACTGCAGAATGTCGCTTCATCAGTCCATAAAATGAAGTGAATGAAATTCGGATGTTCTCTTATGTGATTGACCACCCAGTTGCAGAATAGAAGCCGTAAATTACAGTCCGCATTACTAGTTCTTGATGCATAAAGAGGTGGTATGGGTGAAAATGTGATATCCACAGAATACGCAGGACACTCAAGTACATCAATGGCAACGTCTTCATTTTGTACGACTCTTCTCCGGACACGATAGCGTCCACGCATGTTACCTGTCTGCCGCAATCGTGCTGCTAATCTCCGCAGCAGATTGTGGGAAATATTTTGTCGCTGTGGATAGTTTTCAACTTATAATCGAGCTGCAGCCCTATACTTTCCCCGAAATTCCCCTAAAATCATGAGCATTTGGAATGCCTCCAAATTCGTATATTACATGAATGTTATTTACTACCGACATTTCCTACTACAATCACTCAAACATCAACATAATCAAAGAGGTATTACTGCTTGTGGATGTTTCACCATTTGCGTGCGGGAGGTTCGCAACAGGCGTAAGGGACACATTGAACGTGATACACATTCTCTTCCTCAGTAATGAACCTTATAATATACTTTACAGTGAAGTTTTGGTTATTTGTATACATTAATTCGTTTAGACATAGTAATAAAATGAAAAGGAGGCTAATTGACAAACACCTGTATTTGTCGTGTTAAAACCAAACTAAATTGAAGGCTACCAAAACTCAAGTAAATCAAATGGACAATAGCTTAATTTTATAAAAAGATGGGAACACCTTATTTTTCATACACCACATTTACTATAGGTGTAAATTTAAAAATATTCAAAATTAAAAACAATCATTCAGACATGGACTACTGTATACATGTCATGATGTTGAGTGGTTCTCTCGTTTATACGTATAACCCCGTCGCTGATACGCCTGATCCCTACGGACGCAACCCTCGCTGCCGCTAGTTCCCCCTACTGCGCTCTTCCCTGACTCGGTTTAATAGCACTCGTGACTTTTTGCGGCCACCTAGCACACGTTGGCTCGTGTTTTATGCATTGTATTTTTCTTAAGCCAAACGTCCACACTATTTATTCTGAACCCTCCTACAGTCAATCTACAAGTAGTAATGGAGGTCCTTACTTAGTGCATGCTCCGCTAAAAGAAACATAAAGGTCTAACCTAACCAGAAAATGTAAGAAATGTGCCAAAATTTGTTAGAACCATCTGCTCGAGTAATGCCATGTTGAATACCGACTTGGTTTAATACAAGTGGCTGGAAGATCAGAAAGTGAACGGGGTATAGTGACAGGTACTGGGCCGGCATAGTAAGCCAGAGATACGGGTTTGATTCCCGCCAGTCACATATATTTCACTTCTTTAAATGGAAGTGCATAACTGAGTCTACTCTGGTCTCTAGCAGCTATATGAGGCAATGGTGCTCTACACATAACGGGTGAACTCGCGTACATTTTCTGAATTCATTGAGACTATCCCTCAACTAATAACGCTTTCGACCCCATTTAGTTCTGCTAACGACCTATTTACTAACTAAAAATTATAGTTGAAGGGGCAGAAATAAGCGAGCCGACGGAAATTAATACTTTGCATGCCCTCTTTTCATACTTAACAATTACTTACTACTTATATACCGTAAAACCGCACAACCGTGGTGTACTCAATTTACGGGAAGGTTCTAGATTACTGGTCCCCCATGTAGATTAGTAGCTGGGTAGGTTTATTTCTGTACTAAAGTTTATACATTTAACTTATACAGTATTGCCGAGCGAGCGTCAGCGAGTGAAAGCGGGTTAGAGCCCCGCAGGGCACGTTGTTTTTGTCTTTATTACTGCTCAATGGGAAGGGGGGCCAGTAATCTGGAACCTTGCCTCAATTTACTCTAGCCATCGTTAAGTTTATGCTATTATCTAGTAAATTCGAGTACAGAACATACCGGTCACGTAGCCCAGCAGTTTCTGAAAAACATTATTGCTAATGGGATTGATCAGAATGTAAGTAATGTTTGTATTAAACACTACAATAACACTATTATAGTCTGGAGTCATTGACATTTCAATTGCAACATTTGAATGTGCAAAAATTACGAAAATACTAGCAATTATGCTACAAAAACAAACGTATATCTGTACTAGTACAGGTGACATCGACAACTAACCACAAAACAATTAATATTATAAGTCTTACCATTGCTTTTGTTTGTAATACGGAAACTGTCACCTCCCGTCACAATGTCACATATCTTACAAGTAAAGCAGATATGTAATTCTACTATTATTTAGTGAAGACAGTGGAAACTTCCAACCACCACTTCTCACCGATCGACATTCACTCCTACCAGGGAAGATACTTAAAACTCAGTTTTCCTCGTTTTCATTTTCTCGCGTCTTCTTCTAAAAACTTTTGATAATTTATAGTGTAGGAATCTCAAACGAAGAAAATGATCATGTTTTAGTATTAAAGACAGAAGTGTTAATCGTGAGTGTTAATCCTTTTTCGAGACTAATGGCCACATTCTATTTGCGAATTAATTTGCAGTAAGACGCATAGCAGCTATAATCATAAAGTTTCGTGTTTCAACGCTGTAGGCATAGTTTTCGTATTACAACGCGAAGACTGGCACGGAATGATCCCCATTGAATAAGAAATTTTTCACAGCACTGAGTAATGACAATTTCAGGCAAGTTTCCTTCCCTAGAGAAAGACTCGTCGAAACAAAACAATGTCGCGACGCACAAGTAGTCATATGTTTTGAAACGAGGCAGTTGCACGCGGTAGCTAATGTTTTTCTCAGGCATGTGTTTGCAATGAAGACGCTGACAGAAGAGGGCTATGGAAGTTAAAAGAGGAATGGCGGAATATAGTGAAAGTGGCTAAGCGAAGATTGGTAATACATATTAATTCCTGAAGTAATTTCGAACAGAATTATTACAGTGTGTGCTACGTGTAATAAGAATAATTAATTCTTTGTAAGCATAAAACTGTGGAGTGTAGAATAACGAAAATCACAGACAATACATTCGCATTGAGCTGAGTGTAGTGATCAACGTTACTAGAACATTCTCAAACGATAAAATCAGGATTACTGCTCCAGATAGGTGAGACCAATTTTAATTATTTTAAAGTGTGAAAATACTTTTCCACTCAGGTGCCTAATAAATATTTCTCTTTATTATCAATTTTCTCTTTAATAAATATAAAAACAATGTTTAAAAATGTGCATGTTCTAATACATGGAAGCTAAAGGCGCCATGATGGAAACTAACACAGAATCTTTAGACATTCCAAAAACTTCAAATTGTTCCATTATGGAAATTGAATCAACAGATGAAAACTCCTGTAAGATTAAGGAGAATGAAACTTCACAATCTAGTATAAATTCTTTGCCAGTAATCCAATCACCAGTCAAAAATGACAAACATATAACTAACCCTCATACTAATGCTACGCAAGTAGGAATAAACAAATATAAGGATCATCACTTAGCTCCTTACATTGTTTTCATTCGTTCCAGTACAGAAGAATTGGGTAAACGGCATATAATGTCAATAAGTCGACAAATATACTATGCAGAAATACCTGGCATAGAAGTAATCGACAAAATAGGACGCAACTTGATTAAAGTTAAGTTCAGATCTGGAGCCGAAGCAAATAACTTTCTTTCGCATCCCTTACTCACTACAAACAAATGGGAGGCGTTCATCCCCAATCACTTATTATATTCAACAGGGGTAATTTATGGCATAGACACTGACATCTCTACGGATGATTTACTAAATGATATTCAAAGTGATATTCCTGTAACCTCAGTAAGGCGTATACACAAAAAGGATAACCATGACGTATTACAACCCACTTCTACCATCATCCTAACGTTCGACTCCCAGCACCTTCCAAACGAAGTCAAGTTGTATTATTTAAAAAGAGATGTCCATCTTTACATACCCACCACCAAACAATGCATCATGGGTTGTTATAGGTATGGACACAGGCGTATTAATTGTCACTCTAAAAAATTAACTTGTGTAAATTGTGGTCAACCACATTCTCTAGACACTTGTACAAATACCACAAAATGCGTTAACTGTGGTAATAATCATAGAGCGGACTATAAACAGTGTCCAGAAAGATTACGTCAACAACAAATTATGCTTTTAATGGCGAAAGAGAAACTATCCTTCAACGAAGCAAATATAATAATTAAACGACCGCCAGCTTTGACTCAAAGCTTTCCACAAGTAGGGCCATCTCAAATTTCTACCGGATGCTCAAATATGTCTTTTAACACATCAGTAGATTCAGGAACTAATTTCCATACATATTCAACTGTGGTTTCTAGGAACTTTTCAAAATTATCAGACAAATCCAGGGAGGACATTACAAGCAGCCCTCCAGAGAAGAAACGGAAAAATTATAACGAAAATATTTATATAAATAGAGCCATTGGGAATTTTTCAAAAAACTCCATAGTTAGGAAACAACCAACAAAGACAGAATTAAATGCAAATACGGAGCAAGCATGTTCATCCAAATCTTGGTTGCGGAAATCGCTGCCTATAAGAAAAGAAGGTAGTGTATTTTCATTCCCAAGCAAGGAACCAGAATTTTTGCCAGCAAGAAAACCATTCAGTCGTATAGCTAAACAAAATCAGGAAATGAATAACACCACTAATTTTAATAAGGAAACAACTCAACCTTCTTCCTTCAACAATAGTGCATATATCAAAGCAAAACATCCTACTCCTCTAGATGATACACAACATTCAGAACAAGACGTCGAATTAAATGAATTAAATGATTTTTTACGAACTAATTCAGCACAACTTAATTCTGTCATGCAACGTTTCCCAACGATACTTCAGACATTAATCAAGAATAAGCTGGATCCTAAACTTAACAAAACAGAACTCATTGCATTCATGAAAGAAATTTCTTCTCATAATTAAAAAAAAAAAAAAAGTGTTTACTTTTACACATGATTTTTCCAAAAAAAAAAATAGTTATTGTATAATCATTTTTGTTCAAACACTCAATATTGTTTTTATGAAAATGATCAATGAAAAACAGTTAACTATCTTACAGTGGAATCCACAAAGTATTTATGGAAAAATCCATCATTTAAAGTTTTTGATTAATATTTTTCAACCTGACCTAATTCTTCTTCAAGAAACTTGGTGTAATCCGAGAATCCCGTTACAAATTACAGGCTACAGGTGTCTTAATCATATCAGACAAGACTCTCATGGAGGTATCACTATCGGAATTAAAAATCACCTGCCTTATCAACCATTAAATTTAATTTTACCTCCTCATCACAGCCACATCCAGTATTTGGGAATTCAGCTCAATGATCTAAAATTGGTAAACATATATATTCCTCCAAAAGTCAAGGTAGATATATCTTTCTGGGAAGCCTTACTTCTCAACCACCCTCAAATAGATTACATTGGAGGAGATTTTAATGTATCTCATAAAATTTGGGGAGCAAATAGAACTGATGCGGCTGGCCGCCTCTTCCTTAATATACTTAACAAATCACCTTTCACTTTCTTAAACAATGGCTCTCCCACAAGAGTTCAATACAATTCATTCAGCGCACCTGACTTAACTTTGTCTAGAGTTAATCACTACATAGAGACAGAATGGACTACGTATCATCATCCATGTCATAGTGATCACTTTCCGATAATTTTCAAAACTCACAAGACTAGGTATTGTACTTCTTCTGCTTCAGATAATACGTTTACTTTCAACTCTAAATTACAGCATGTATCACAAGCGATTAACTGGACTGAATATAATAATATAATTCAGGATAATTGCCTCAATCTCACGTCGGATTCGGAAATATTTAAGTTAATAAAGAAATCTGCTTCATCGGCAACAATAGTAGAAAAGCATATAAATAAAAATAAACTCCAAGATAATAGAAAGACTAATTTCCGTCAACACAATTTAACGCCTGGGTGGTGGAGCACAGAGTGTCAGAAAAATATTAACAAATGCATTTTGTACTTTAAAAATTTCATCAAATTCAAATCCTTAGATAATTTTAGAAAATATCAAGAACAAAAGGCATATTCTAAATTAATAATAAACAATACCAAACGACAGCATTGGCAAGAATTTTGTAATTCACTGTCTGACAGAACTAATTCATACAAAATTTGGAAATTTTGGAAGCAATTTAAGTATAATCAAACTGAAGCCAACAATTCTTTATCAGTCTTTGATGGAGTATGGTACGAAAAGTTTCACATGAAACTTACTCCATGTACGGTTAATAATGATAGATTACAACTTACGAACTATTTATTTGGTAATACTAATTCCATATTAGATAAAGACTTTTCCTTACAGGAATTACAGGTAGTACTTAACAATATAAAGAAAAACACAACGCCAGGCATTGACGGAATAAGTTTTAACCACTATAAACACCTACCTACTCCTGGCTTACAGATTCTATTGAATTATTACAATAACATCTGGAACTCTGGATTCATACCTTCACAATGGAAGAAAATTCTAATAATTCCTATTCCGAAACCCAAATCTACAGAACAACCTAACAACTTTCGACCAATAGCGCTATTAACATGCTCTTTGAAAATTTTTGAGAACCTAATCCTCAATCGACTTATATGGTATTTAGAACATAATCAAATCTTCCCGTCTAATATCACAGGATTCAGGAAGAATTATTCAACGTTAGATGCTCTGTCTCTTTTTATCATCGACATATACAAATCCTTTTACTCAAGACAACATCTCTTAGCAGTCTCTCTAGACATACAAGGTGCATATGATAATGTGAATTTAGATATATTAATACAGAAGTTACACCACATAAAAATTCCAGGAAAAATGATCAGGATTATTCACAATTCACTAATTAACAGGAAAATATTTATTAAAATTAAAAATACCTACTCTCCTCCTCGAGAAACGTCTCTGGGACTACTTCAAGGCAGTAAGCTTAGTCCTATCTTATTTAATATTTATATTTTAGATTTAATGAATAAAGATTGGTCACTTTGTCAAATCATAAGCTTTGCTGATGACATACTGTTATCCATGCAATCCAAGAATATAAATGAAGGCATATCTACGCTGGAACATCAATTAACATTAATAAATAATTGGATGACCCAAAATGGTTTCAACCTCAATTGGAACAAAACTAAATTTGCAATATTTAATAGAAAGAGAAACTACAGCCAATATAATTTACAAATTCACCAAACAAGAATTAATTCAGTAAACTCTTTCAAATACCTCGGCATAACTTTGGACAAAAAACTAACTTGGACAAATCACATTACGTATCTACAAGAAGAAGCTATGAAATACCATAAGTTGTTAAGTTGCCTATCATCCAAAAAGTGGGGCATAAATCCTTCTTCTTTGGTTACGATTTTAAAACAAGGATTTCAAGCAAAGGTGTTTTATGGCATTATCTTCATGACGATTAATCAAACTCAGATAAATAAATTGGAACAAAATTTTTACTCTTTAGCAAAGTTGATATTCGCGCAACCTTCATTTTGCCCAAAACAGGCTTTACTTAACGAAATTGGATGCACACCTTTAAATCTACTTATAACGGAAAAAGCACTTCATTATATTTTAAACACAATGGGAAAATCACGTTCACCAATAATTAGAAAACTCCAGGACTTAGATATTCTTTTGAGCAAAAGAAATATTCCTTACAAAAAGAAAAAACCCTGGTTTTTTCAAGCATATTGCAATTTAAAATTCATAGACAGCTACATTCATAAGGTTCCAGCAATCAGTTGTTACGTTTGGAATTATCAGACTAACTTAACTACAATAACACCCAGAATTCCTAACTTCTTAAAAGTTCATCATCCAGACATAAGAAAATCTATATATAAAAACATTTGGGAAAATACTTTGAATTCCATAGATAAGGATTCGTTATTAATCTACACGGACGCATCAAAATATCCGAACCTACATGTTGGAGCGGCTTTTTACATTCCTGAACAAAAAATCTTGGAAAAATTTAAATTACCAACGTTTACTTCCATATACGAAGGAGAAGCATTCGCAATACGTCAAGCGCTACTTTACATCAAAAGAAACAACATTAAAAACTCGGCTATATGCACAGACTCTTTAAGTGTGTTGCTATCCTTGCAAGCCACCCATTGGAATAAATTTACATCGTGGACAATTTTAAATATTAAATTTTTATACTCAACCATGGTCACAAATAAATTCAAGATAACATTTATTTTTAGCAAAGCTCACGAAGATATAGATAATAATTTAAATATTATTGACTCAGCTGCTAAACGAGCTTGTAAAGAAGGAAAGATTTCAAACATTAAGTTGGCTCCAGTTTCTTTCAAAGATCTGATAAACAAATATATCACAGAAGAATCTCAGAAGTGGATATCCAATACCGACTCAACAGCTGGAAAATTATATTGGGAAATTAGCAGGATCAATAATTATGATAATTTAAAAAACCTAATACTATGGTCAAGAAGAGAAGTTGTAATTTATTATCGACTCATATTTAGCACTGCGTTGATTCCCACTAAATTATATCAAATTAGGAAAAAATTGACATATCATTGTTGGTGTGACAAGGGGATTGGAACCTTAAATCACATAATATTTGAATGTGAATCCTTTCAGAATACAAGACCAATTCTTCTGAACAAATTATATCTTCATCTGGGTCAATCACCTTTCTCATACAAAAGTATTCTCGGATCAAAAAATTGGAAGGCCATACTAGCTATGATTCAATTTCTACAGAACACAGGAATTAACTTATAAATTAAAAAAAAAAAAAAAAAAAAAAATTACATTAATCATTTTTAATAATATCAAGCAGTAAACACATTTGTTGCACAATATTTCAGGGGTGCATCTAGATCGTCAGTTCAACCAACACCAGTTACGGTGAAGAAGACAAGACAAGACAAGAAGTAGGTGATTTTGAAATGTTTATTGTAACAATTTAGTACTCTTAACAATTTTATTTAACACAATTTGTCAAATCTACAGAACTTAACTCTTTGAATCCCGGCAATTCTAAAGAAAAAGGGGATATAGTATACGTAAAGCCGCGTCAGTTCCCGAAGGAGCTGGACGCTCATACTTTCAGGGATTATTCATTGAGTATCTACGAACTTACCAAGGGGGTAACAAAGCGACTTTGATTTACTTATCGACTGATACGAAAATAAAACAGAACGTACCTGTACTTCATATCTGCATGTGTAGTGCCCTTGTACTTTATCTATGACTATGTGTGTGTAAGGGGGGGGGGAATTTAACGCATATCGCATGTCTTGTGCACATGGATACTTCTTACTATTGCACTACGTAGAAAATTTATGGTATTTCATGTAGAAGTGGTAATAGAACACAGAAGAAACGTAGATCACGACGTTCTTATGTATACTATTACCGAAAAAGGTTCATGCGAAGCACTAATTCTAATATTATCATTTTACAGTCATATTTATTACATAATTAGGAAGAAGGCAACTGGATGTAAACGGTCGTGCCTATGAAGAAGAAGGTGTCCAATTGGAGACCGAAATGAAATGAAATGAAATGATTTTGAAATGTTTCCGTATCAGTTCTAATATGTTATTGTCATTAGGTTTATTTATTATTATTATTATTACATGTTATTTCTACACTGGTTTCCGTGCAGTTTTACTATACGGATCCACACATGTTATTGTCATTAGGTTTAATTATTATTACATGTTATTTCTACACTGGTTTCCGTGCAGTTTTACTATACGGATCCACACAGAAATTCATAAAAAAAAAAACATACTTTTTTCTCTCTGGTTTCATTTTCAGTACCTTCAGCAATCATTTTCGAGGTGTGCTCTTGCATTCTCCGGTGCAAATTCACTTTAACTGATTTGCAAAACACCAAGCAACGTGTAGTTATAATATATGGATTCATAGTATAAGTAGTAATAGGAGTACGAGTACTAGTAGGAATAGGAGCAAGTAGTAAGAGTAGTAGGAGGAGTAAGTGTGGGAGTAGGAGTAGTAGGAGAAGGAGGAGGAACGAGTTGGAAGCCGTGCAGAGGTTGTTTGGGTTCTGTTCTCAACACAGAATGGGGAAATTGCTAACTAACTAACTCTATGGCCTATGGAACCCGGAGGTTCAATGCCGCGTTCACAAAAGCTCTCCACTGACTTCTATCCTTAGCTAACTGCATCCAGTTTCTACTCTGTATTCCAATCTCTGCGAGATCCATCTTAATATTGTCCTCCCATCTGCGCCTAGGTCTTCCTAATGGTCGTTTTCCGATTGGTCTTCCAGTCAAGACTTTGAAAGCGTCTCTACTTTCTTTCATTGTAGCTACATGACCCGCCCATCTAAGCCTCCCAGACTTGACGACCCTAACAATGTTGGGTAAACCATATAAATTATGTAGTTCCTCGTTATGAAGTTTCCGCCATTCCCCATTCCCGTTCCTCTTGGGTCCGAATATTCGTCTCAGGATTTTGTTCTCAAATACTTTCAGTCTATGTTCTTCCCTCAGAGTAAGTGACCATGTTTCGCAGCCATACAGGACAACAGGCATGATTATCGTTTTGTATATTTTATGTTTCAAATTCCTCGACAGAATGGGGAAATTACTGACTTGCTAAAATTTTATGGCAGCTTATGAAAGATTACATGCGTACACTTAAGTACGCATCTCAGAGGTGAGTGCACACCATATTTCCATTACTTATACACAACTGTATATAATATTATTTAGAATTTCTTGTGTAAAATTTATAAATCTATGGATCGGTATAATAAAACTGCATCTTGGTTTCCTTGTAGATTTACAATGCACCTTCAAATTTTTAAAAATATGTTACTTCACTTTTTGTGCTATAAATAATTAACTAGTACATTCTTATTTCCTTGCTCAATCAATTGCATACAGATTGATAATATGCATGCAAACTGATCCGATCCCTTACGCATCCGGAAGAATGTAATAAAAACTATTTTCTAAAAATAGTGTAGACAATTAGTGCTAGATGGCCGCGAAAAAGTGGGAATGCGATTGAAGTTTTCCTGATTTCGTGATGAATATAGTTGTTTTTGGGCAGTCAGCCAAGTGAATTCTACGTTGTCCAACGTTTCGAGAACTGACAACATTCTTTGCGTCTTTCAGGTTAAGACAGGACCCTAAGACGCAGAAGGTGAGAGGAGAAGACATCCTGAAAACGAGAACAATGTCGTTAGTTCCCTAAACATTGGACGACCTGGAATTCACCTGGCTGATAGCCCGAGAACAACTGTATTCAAATTCGAATGCTTTATAACCGAGTGAGGGCGGGAGGGCACCAGGAGGAGCCGCGCGGGATACATCTGTGACAGATGGTATGTGCACAGACGAAGACCGTTAAAGAATATTTATATCGCATAAAATCAGCCCATTTGTATAGTTAGACCACTTGTTACGCACTAGTATCTCTATATTTGTAAAAATAAAATACATGTTTCCTACATTATGCATAAATATATCGCCAGTGGAAATTAAGGGTGATGGCTCTCCGGTGACCGAAGGAGTTTGTTAAATAGCATTCGTGCTTTTTAGTGGGCACCTAGCACAAGTTGGTACGTGTTGTATGCACTTAGTTTTTATGCCATACGTCCACACCGTATTTATACTCATGACTGGATCACAATTACAAATAACAAACCGTAATAATGACCAAGTGAGCCAGAATCACTACCAAGTAATTTGTGGAGAAACTAAATATTACCCCAGTGTTTGAATGGAATTATGTAATGAATGGATGAAACAACTGATTTTTGATAGATCAATTCCTTCATAGGTGCGAAATCAATGATTAATAGAGAGTGGAAAAATACCGTGGCGATGTATTAACCTCTACTCTACCCAGTCCGTTTTGTGAACAGCCACACTTTCTTTTAAGGTTGAGAGATCATGTGGCTGTTCAAACTCGAAGATCCCGAGTTCTAGTCTAGGTCCTTAGCTTGGCATAAAACCTGCAGTGCATAAAATATGAACCAACTTGTACTAGGTGGCCACTGAAAAGCACGAATGCTATCTAATCAAGTCAAGGTAGGAGCGCAGCAGAGGGGCCGCCTGGGAGTCAGCGACGGTAGGTATATGCATATTCGAAGATAATGGAAAAACACTTGATATGCCATAAAAACACGTGCTTTGCGTGTAGCACAACTTTGCGGCACTTCCATGATTACTTTATAGAATGCCTTCACATAACACTTCACTTCATCGTGTCTTGCTTATGGAACACTACGTGGTAAGAAGCACACTTTGCATTTTGTATATCTACTTTATTATGTGAGAGAAGATCCCGATGTATTTTGATTACTTATACATTCCTATTGTGAAATCAATTCGTACATTTCTTGTATAAAATAGGATAGCATTGAGATTCGAAAGGACAAGTGTTGCTAGAATCAATTGGCACCTTTTTCTCCCTTATTGCATCACATACCTCCTAGGTTAGTTACGAAAACAGTGAATTTAAAACACTGACACATCTGCTCTATTGGTAGTGTACATAATACGGATTCAGTACGCACTTTGGTACTTCATTTTCCTCCATAATTAGTCACCGTAAAGTGATCATCTTTATTAACTTCTTCGTTTGTCTGATGCTTAAATTTCGTATAATTCTATCAGTTTCCCCATATTTTTTTATAATATCCAAGGAGGGGAGACACTTAGCCCGAAATTAATGTTACAGTCTTTTGAATACATTCATTGATTTCAACCGTAATATAGCAGTTGTAATGGTTTGATACTTCTAACGTTACATTGTAAACATAAAACGTAAATAACAGTACACTTGTACCGGTTTCCTACGTTGTACAGAAACGCTTCGGCAATGAAACTTCTTATCTTAGGACATTGATTCCCTCATTTTGACCTTAAAATTACCATTTTTACGATGGGTGTATTGTAATTTTACACTTTGGTTTCAATGAAAGAGAATAAATTTAGATTGTAATCTAGCACATTTCGTGTTAAATAATCGTACCAAATATATGCTATACAAGGGCTAGGTATAACAATTGTTTGATTGAATCGTTAGCCTACAGAACAGTTCTAGTTCATCGTGCAGCATAGTGAAGTGGTTCCCAGGGGAATATCGTACCACTTCTTATGCAGCGCAGCGCTCAACTCCGTCAACGAGGATGGAGGAGGGCGTATCTCTCTAGTATTAGGTACAGTTCTAAGCATGTGTTTCAAAGTGAGGTTGTTTGGTCATGAAACCACAACTCATCTCGAGCAGTTTGACTTGGCGCATTGCCATCTGGGAAATTGCGTCATCGGCCACAAACATCTGGACCATAGGATGCATTTATTTTCTTAAGTTTAACATTTCTTTCTGATGCCTTTTAGGATAAAGGAGATGAATAATGTTGGTATAAAGTTTTTGTGCCTTCCGACCGGGAATCGTACTCGGGAATCAAAGGCGCACCCGCTAGCCACTGGTCATGCGAGGGGGCTTAGGATGCATAGGAACATATAAGCACTGTCACCAAGCAATCGATGCGCATTCTAGGACTTTGGTACAAGTTAACAGAAATATGGAACCTCTGTTCGTTAGCTACGTTCTACACGGCAATAATTTCACTTAAAATGGAATATTGTTCACCTATTTGGACAATAGCAGCTCCTACAAACCCATCCCGGCCGAACTCATTTGTAAACTTCTTCCTGGCAATAATACGGTTCAGAGTACCTCGCACACGTGCGATGACAAAGCACGAACTGTTACGAAGTCTAAATACTCAATTACCTGACACTCGTCTGAAAATCAGTGACCTCAAATAACTGTATAAAGCACACACGGTCAACTCAGGACCGAAATACTGCTCTCAGAAAAGTATTTCCGAATTCCCTTCAAACACATATCTTTTTCATATAGTACGACCTAGGCTTTCTATAGTTCAACGTTCTCTGTTCTACAGGCTTCCTAAGTTATACAACGAAATGTCACATAGACCTGTAGATTTACTTAATTCTGAAGCTGCATATAACTCTGCACTACGTCGTCATTTTACTGGATGAACTTTAGTCAGCTATTGTCAGCCTTTCTTGTTAATACGTAGATATTATTATTATTATTATTATTATTATTATTATTATTATTATTATTATTATTATTGCATTATGTTATAATCTCTTAGATTTGTTAGATATCCCCGTGTAAACTGACCTTCAGCTATCTGGCATTATTTTCGTAAACAAAATGTCCACCTGATCACCGGCAGTAATGCGTCCAGTGAGTGTAATCAGAAACCCCACCGAGTGACCCAGATCATCTCAAGAACAGTCCGTGTTACTCATAGTAGAAAGAAAAGAGTTTGGAGCAGAAGATTCGTTGGGTACCCGCTATACATAAACGCAGTCTGTTAATCGAAATAAGATGAAAGAGGTAAGAGACATCGGGTTACATTACGTATTTCCACTTATTGGCCGTTTTCTTTGAGAGTACAGTGAAATTTCTCAACTACGGACGCCGATTATTTGTGCGTAAATGAGGGGTTCCCGTTAGAGAAAAGTTAGAGAAATTTAGATTACTCACAGCGCAATAGGGTCATTGTATCAGTATACAGGGTGGCCCAAAAGTAGGTATACACCCCTGCATTGATCAAGTATAACATTCTAGCTTATAGGGAGCTCTCTCGTGGCTAAGCGGTTAGCGTACGCGCCTTTGGCGTGGGAGACCCGGGTTCGATTCCCGGCGGGAGCTCATGTGGTTCGGATTCCACGTCTCATATAGCCTCGCTGCTGAACGGGACACTAAACTAAAATCAAATCTAGCTTATAGGTTTATTTGATTCGGCTGTTCCGAGCTTAAGATATAAGTAAAAAGACATTAAGAACAAATAATAAAGGGACTAAGTCTACCTGATGATTAACAATAAGAAGTGATGTAAAAAGCAATGAGTTGATCAGTACAGAACTGTATATCTACTTTGGAGCCACCCTGTATATTGCAAATACATTACTTATAAATGTAAATATACCTAAATACCGTAGTCAGTATTCGAATTACTGAAGAAATTTGGTCTATAAAGAAACAAAAGCATCGCTGAGGGAAGTGTATACGGAAGCGTGTGCTGCAAATAATAATGTTTGTATGATAATATAATTCTTAAGTACAGGTCATGCCTCTATAAAACGTCCCTTAGTTCGTGGCTTATGAATTTCTTGGAGAAAAGTCTGCATTATTTGGCCGCCGTGTTCTCCTCTTGCTAGTTTCTGATCAAAATTTGCTTGTCAACTGTTGGATCAGTTGGAGGACTTATTTCCAAATTACAGAAAATATCTTCTCTGTTAGATACTTCTATTAAACACATTGGGAGTAAAAGAAGACTTTTTGCGACCGTAAAAGAAAGGCTTATCTCTTATAACAAAAAATGTATTTTTGGCTGGGCAAAAAAAAAAAAAAATTGTCTGTTTTATGGAGATGACCCTTAAAGGAGGTCTCACTGTACCATTTACAACCACATCCTGTGTATAAATCGTTATTAACGGTCATTAGCTGTTTAGAAATTCAGAATTCATGAAACTATAGTGGCCAGTTCTTTTCCATTCAGGGTAATAGGGAGAATGTATGATGGTGAATGTAGGTAGCTAACTAATAAAAATGACGTATCTTAATATGTATATCAATCTGAAATTACTAGGAAAAAAATGTGTTGTGCGGTTATTTAGTGCTCCTGCTAGAGGTGATACAAATTACCAAGGCGAGAGTACAAATATTGGTAATACAAACATAAATATCCATCTACACCGTGTTTCAAAAACAATGACCTGATTTTGGACGTTAATAATTACGGAACTTGATACGTACCGGCAAGGAAATGAGTATTGTTTGAATGGGCGTGGCCTAGAGTTCCAGAAAATCGCCGTTAGATGTTAGTCAATGCGTCTTCTCAGTTGCAGTCAGACAGAAGCAAGATAACGTTCTCTCATCAAAAGGCGTTTTGTGTGTTGCGGTTTGCAAAGACTGGCAAGTAAAGGTCACGTTTGGGTGAATCGAGTTGCTGCTTGAGACATATGTGATAGAGTAGTATTAAGTGTGCTCAATTATCAGGGAAGTTTTAGGTGCAAAGCTTAAAGGGTTTAGGAAATACAACCACTAGAACATTACATGGAGGTACATGTTATATTCGTAATACAGCGTGGTCAGGAAGTGGGCGTACCCCCTAATTGGTGTTTTCTGACGGTTTTAGATTTTACCCACATTTATTTGGTAATATTGTTTAGCATTGTCTGGTAACATTGCTTGGCATTTTCTGGCAACATTGCTATCCAAGTTCATTTGTTTTCTGCTTGGTAACAGTTATTTGCATTAAAGTTGGAGAAATCAACAATGTGCATCTTCACAGCTCCCGTTGCCTGGCCTCCAAGAAGTCCCGATCTGACGAACCAGACAATGCTCTCTAGGGTTTCATAAAGCACCAAGTAAGAAACAATCGATATAACACAACACAAGAATTACGAGCAGCTGTGGAACACCCCGTCACCCTCGTGACTACGGAGTCTCCGCAAAACATCTGCTAAAACTTAGCGCAGAATTCAGTTGTGTTATGACATGGATGGTGATCATACCGATGTTTATGACTATTAAGACTTCAAGGTAACTGCGTACAGACATTCTATCATAATTAGCACTGGGGGCCGCGGTGGCTCAGTGGTAGAGCGTTCACCTCTGGTATTTGGGGTCCTGGGTTCGATCCCAGCCCCCGCCAAGTGAACTTTCTGGGGGACAAACGCCGTGTGCGTGGGTTTTCTCGGGGTTCTCCCGTTTCCTCCCACTTTCTTCATTCCACCGTTTCATTCATTCCTCATCATCACCGTCTCCTTTAGCCTAACCGGCATAACCGTGGGACGTAAAACTCAAAGATTTCATTTCATTTTTCATAATTAGCACTATATTGTTGAAACTAAACGAGGGTACGCCCACTTCCGGACCACCCTGTACATAGTCCAAAACGTAAGACAGAACACCTATCATTTCCTCTAAACTAGTTTATGTTCGTGTTTCCGGCATATTTAAGTGATGAAACACAAGAGAAAGTTGTTTGTTTTGCAAATCCGTTTATATATATATATATATATATATATATATATATATATATATATATATACTAGCAGCGTTCACCCCGCTTCGCTGCGGTCACCCCGGAACGCAATAAACTTTGTTACTTAGATAATTTTTACTTTTTCGCTTTCAAGTGATATGATAAAAACCATAGAAGATTGCAGTAAATCTTAACATTATATCGCCTGTCATTTATGTTAACCCGCCCCGCTTCGCTGCGGTCATCCCGGTGCTGGCATATTGTAAAAGTGTCTGTAAAAATAAGCAAATCAATTAAAAAATTTTAAACAGAAGATTCAAGCTATTTTCCGCTGTATATCGCCTGTCATTTATGTTAACCCGCTGAGTGACACGGTCATGCGGGTTGCATATAAATACGTTTATTTTTACCTATGATGAACTAATAACAAAGGATTTGTACGTTATGGACACTTGAATGGTCAATTATCTCAAGACACTGGTAATTAAAAATTAAAGTGATATGATAAAAACCATCTAGGGTCCAAATCCTAATAACCCCCCAAAAATGAAAGAAATTGGTTCAGCCGTATTAGCGTGATGAGCGGACAAAGGATTTTGTACGTTCTCTTTTATATATATAGATATATATAGAAAAGTTACCAATTACTGCAATCAATATGCAGTTCAGAAAAGAGTGCATGTCTCGCACAAGTACTCTGCTCACAGTGAGCATACCTGACAAACGCAATCAAGTCGCTCTTGAAACATTCGTCGTTCAGAATTCCGTCAAAACAGTAATCGTAAGGAACGGTTCAACTTTCAGGTTCCTCACTCAAGTACCCAGCTTTATAGAAAGCGAATGGAACTATGTTGCGAAAATGAGGAGCACTCAACTGGTAAATTGTGAACGACTGAAGTTGTATGAACCTGTCACAATGCTAAATATTCACGTCACTTCCTGTTATTGCTGTATCAGTGATGAAATGAACAAAGGCTTTGTATGGACGGAAGAATTGAACATCCAGAGGTTGAATCATGCCACTACATCCACCAGGTATCAACCGTTTGATTAATGCAAAGCCTTCTGGCACGCACTGTGACGAAAGACTGTCGTATTTGTTTGCAGACCATGAATCAAGTAATAGGAGGAATTTCTCCCTATCACCTGGAATGCTTTTCCGTATGACATCCTAAAAGAAAATCTTAAGATCCTGCTAGTTCATGTTCACTGTTTTACCAGCAAATGAGATTAAGATTACATTAGCCGTCTCTGCTGGTTTTACTGCAGGGAACCTACCGCTTGGTCCAACCACCAGAACATACATGGGACGCGGAATTTCTCCATCCATGGACACAACTGGCATTATGATATAGGAATGAGATGTTGCACTCACATATCCCACTGTTGTTCTGATCTTCACTAATCCTTCCTCCCGCTACGTCAAGTACGAATGCAATTCCTTCTCGAAGCGACTTTGATTCGCATTGAAGACATTAGCAACTGGAATGTCATCAGCAACCATAAGTTCAAGTACAGAAATAGACTATAACATATACTTCATGTGTCGTTCTAGTGGCTGTATCTTCTAAACCCTTTGAGCTTTGTACCTAAAACTTCCCTGACATATTGAGCACACTGAGTACTACTCTATCACGTATGTCCCGGGCAGTAACTCGATTCACCCAAACGTGACCTTTACTTGTGAGTCAGTGATTAGTGATTTTGGTCCAGCGTGCTTTTCGTGGGTGTTTTGGCGCCTATGGGACCCCGGAACCTTCATGACATCATTGATGACGAAGGAGACTCACCGAAAGTCACAGCCGCCAGAACAGCTCTAATCGTGGATACACTGTGTAAAGTTTATAACGAATTTAGCTATCGTCTAGATGTTCGTACGGCTGCTGGTGGACCACATAAAGCATTTGTAATAGCACAGCTAAAACTTGAAGATTTTGTATTTTGCAATTTATCCCATTTTTGTAGTATGTATTTATCAGTACATGTGGACTTTTAAAATCAGGACTTTCTTTGAGAAACACTCTGTATTTTACTTCAGCAGGTCTGCCACCTGCCAAGTTTGATCTCTTGCATGAGTTTGGTTGCAATTGTGCCATATATAATGTCCTTGATTTTTGACGCAAAAAGCAAATAATAAAGGGCAAAATATGAAGTTTATAAAAACTTTATTTAACAATACTAATCTGGATGTATTCCTGTGATGAATATCAATTTGTTCTTTTATTTTAATTTATCATCTATATTTCTACCAAAATACTCGATTGCCTTCAACAGGATAATTTTTGACCCTATGTATATGTTTACCTATTCACATATTGCACTTCAGTGCAGCATCTAAATTGTAACTGAGTATTCCAGTACTTTAACAAACAACGAAAACACTCTATAGGAATGTTCTATGTACAGTACCTCTCTATTTCCTATTTTAAAAGACTAGCAAAATACCCATTCTTTGCACGGGGAGAATACGTTTCATTTTGGACACAGCATCGAAAGTGCCACTGTTCGTCTCAGTGACCCCGAAAACTATGGATTCGACACTAATATCGGTCATTTTAGATCATTTTTATCCTATCTGCTCCCTCTTCCAAGTTGCGGGTCTGAATTTACATTTAAACGGTATCGAAAGTATCACTGCTCATCTCACCGACCTCAGCACTAATATCGGTTACTTTCGATCATTTTTAAATATCTTCCCCCTCCCCTAAGTTGCACCGTCAAAATGAAGTGATAAAAACCGTCCCAGGCCAGAACCTCATCTATGTTGAAAACTTGAACCAGATGGGTTGGATGGTTCAAGAATTATTAAGTCACAAATGAACTCACTTTCAGTTTTATGTATTTTTATATATCTCCCCCTCCTCTAAGTTCTACCATCATAATGAAATGATAAAAACCATCATGCCCGAACCTCATCTAGTAAGACATGTGATCAAGATCGATTGGGTGGTTCAAGAGGTATAGATTTAAAAGTGCACTGCGTCAACGCTCTTGTCTTTGGTGCGAGCTGTTCCTGGTTCAATTCCCAGTGGGAACACTCGGTCGAAGAACTTTTTTTTCAGGCTAGCCATCCTTAGTGGGATATTCTTGGGTTTTCCTCACTCATATTACACAAATGCCAGAATGATACTTAATATCGTGGTCCCAGACCGCTTTCTTCCTTCCCTTCCCATTCCTTTCTTTATCTCCAATTCTCCGGGTAGTATGATCGCCTAGAGACATGATCTCACACACGAAACGAGTTAACATGGCCATACATGGCTCGACCCCAGAAATCTTAATTTCTAATCCTAATCGCTTAAAAGTGCATTGGTATAATGCCATATATATAACCAATAGTATGGTTAAGACAATATATATTAATACTTACACGTTAACTTAATTCAGCTTCTGAAACAAAATCGAAAAAGTAATTTGAAGCCTTCTACCAATGTAATATGAATGGTGAAGAAGGTACTTTGTAACAGATTTTTCGATTTTGTTCCAGAAGCTGGGTAAAGTTAACCTATAAATAAAAAGTATTAATAGATATTGACTTAAAACAGTTTACTTGTAAATAATTTAATACTTTGATAAGATCTGTTCTTCGTAACCGCATCTAGATATTCTATTCTTGGTCTTCCTCTTCCTGGTTTTCCTTTTGCCTTTCCCTCTATCAGTACAGTGGTCAATCGAAGTGTCAAATAAGATGGCCAAGCATGCTGTTTCTTGTTTTTCCTATTATCTTCATAATCTGTCGTCCTTCATTAGCTTCCTTTAGTACGTTTTCATTCCTTTTCTTTTCGGTCTATAATATGCGCAGGATTCTGCGCCAATACCACATGTCAAATGCTTCCAGTTTGGATATTTCAGTTTTTCTCAATGTCCAGGTCTCTGATCCTTAAAGCGCCACGCTCCATTCCAGAGTCTTAATAAATCATTTTCGAACAACATCCAGTGACACATTTCTTGATGTTAATAGTCCTCTTTTCCTATTGAATGCTTGTTTAGCCTGCGCTATTCTGGAACTTACGTCTTTTTCACTTCTTCCGTCCGTCCGAGGATATTAGACTTCCTAAATAAGGGAACGTCTTAACGTCTTCGATTTTCTCTCCCTCTTGTCATACGTTTGCCCCTTCCTGTCCTGCTCTTGTGCACTTTATCACTTTGGTTTTCTTCTTATTTATCTTCATTTTGCATGTGTTTTTTCCAGTTGGTCTTTTAGGTTTGAAAACGTTTCCTGCAAATCCTTTTCATTCTCTGCTATCAATGCTGTGTCATCAGCAAACCTTATTGTGCTGAAAACTTGGCCTTTCTTATTTTTATCGAAACTTGAATATATAGATTCTTATATTTTAGTTGTTACTGAAGTGCTATGCACCAGTATGTGAATAACCGATCATCTTTACAGTCTAAGCTCAAAAATCATTCTACCTAGGTAATGAAAAGTGCTCGCGTATCTCGCCAGAAATATAGATGAGAAGTTAAAAATAATTGAACAAATTGATTGTCATCACAGAAACACATCCAGATTAGTATTGTGTTAAATTTTGATATGTGTTCCATACGCTCAATTAGTTGTTTATGAAAGGTACTGAAATGCTCGTTTCATAATTGGTTGTAATGCTTTGTTGTAATTTTCGATAAGAATCGATTGTCTTTTTTTTAATACTCAACTTTTTTTTTCTTTTAATAGATGTTAAATAAAGCGATACATAGAGTGAATGCGAGGACCCTGTCTTCGCGTGGAAGATACTATCAGGTACTAAACGTTTTATTATATTTTGAATTTCATGCAGTTTATTAAGATAATTAGTTGTTTTTAATAATGTAAAAAGTTTTTTTTTTTTTAATAGATATATATATATACAGAAAGATAAACAGTAAATTCTGAACAGTCAGTTATAAAAGGAAAACTTCTAATAATTTTCAAGGAGATAATGTACCTAAAATGGAAGCCACATTTCCTCGCTGAACTGCTGTGCTGATACGTTGTATCAGAAAAGTAATAGCCCGCTTGTAACCAGTAACGTGTGCAATACGTTGGCCTACTTCTTTGATGAAATTGAGCCCTTCGAGGCCCCAAATGCCGCTCGATTCAATGGCTACGGGCACGAACATGTATCTATCGAATTGTTTTATTGTTTTTGATCATATTAGTTTAGGGTAAATCATGTCTTTATTCTTAGGGTAAAGCACAATGAATATGGTGTGTTGAATAACAAGACTCGAGAAGTTTACAGAATTAAGAGCCTGACTTAACGTAAAAATAATACATACAAAATTTTCCATTTTTATTTTGCTTGTTTATTCATAAGTGAAAGGAGATATGAAATACAACTTAACACAACCATAGATAATATTATTCTACTACCATCCATATTATTATTCTGTTACAGTGTTGCCATCCATAGAAATTACAGTGTTACCAGAATAACATTTCACCCAAAATCTAAGTTAAGGCAGCGACTAGAGGAACGAACTCAACTGCATTTGATTACGTATCATGTGTTGTTTTGGTATCCTGTGAACTTCTTTTTAAATAACATTATTAATAAAATACCATCGTTAGAGCAGTCGACGGCTTAGTTTACTTTCCCGAGCAACCTGGTATATTAACATTTCAACATTTTGTATACACATCTCCTGGACCGTCTTAATGAAATAATAGAATGTATATCAAATAATAAAACAGTCTAACAGCATCTAAGTAAAAATCAATCAGTTTTTCAGTGATATAGTTCTCGCTATCGTCTTTTTTTAACTACCTATGTTGCTCGAAAAACTATAATTCTGGCAGATAATCTTTACTGTATAAGCAGTGGTTGTAAACGTCGATATTATTCATCTATATATATATAAAAGAGAACGTACAAAATCCTTTGTCCGCTCATCACGCTAATACGGCTGAACCAATTTCTTTCATTTTTGGGGGGTTATTAGGATTTGGACCCTAGATGGTTTTTATCATATCACTTTAATTTTTAATTACCAGTGTCTTGAGATAATTGACCATTCAAGTGTCCATAACGTACAAATCCTTTGTTATTAGTTCATCATAGGTAAAAATAAACGTATTTATATGCAACCCGCATGACCGTGTCACTCGGCGGGTTAACATAAATGACAGGCGATATACAGCGGAAAATAGCTTGAATCTTCTGTTTAAAATTTTTTAATTGATTTGCTTATTTTTACAGACACTTTTACAATATGCCAGCACCGGGATGACCGCAGCGAAGCGGGGCGGGTTAACATAAATGACAGGCGATATAATGTTAAGATTTACTGCAATCTTCTCTGGTTTTTATCATATCACTTGAAAGCGAAAAAGTAAAAATTATCTAAGTAACAAAGTTTATTGCGTTCCGGGGTGACCGCAGCGAAGCGGGGTGAACGCTGCTAGTCTGTAATATATATATAGTTTTCTGTCTGAAAATTATTTAAATGTAGTTCTTTTTGCAAATTACTAAATGTAAACTAAAAACAGGAAATTCGTGTTATTATTGAGTTCAAAATCTCTTGTCATCACGAATTCTGTCGTGGAATTTGATGCTTAAAATATATAAAATGATAATTATGCCAGTTGTACTGTATGGTTTCGAAACATGGTCGCTTACTTTGAGGGAAGAACGTAGACTGAAAATATTGAGAACAAGATCCTGAGACAAATATTCGGACCCAGGAGGAACGGGAATGGAGAATGTCGGAAACCTCATAACAAGCAACTCCATAATTTATACAGTTTGCCAAACATTGTTAGAGTCATCAACTTTAGGAGGCTCAGGTGGGCAGGTCATGTAGCCAGTATGAAGAAAGTAGGAACGCTTTCAAAGTCTTAACTGGAAGTCCAATCGGGAAATGACCATTAGGAAGACCTAGGACAATGTTAAAATGGATCTTGCAGAAATAGAAATACAAAGTAGAAACTGGATTCAGTTCGTTAAGGACAGAAGCCGTTGGACAGCTTTTATGATCGCAGTATTGAACCTCCGGGTTCCATAGGCCATAGTTAGTTCCTCGAGCAACGTAAGTTTTTAAATGAACACATTGCCCATGGCGAGAAATTTATCACTGAAACTGCTTGCAATTGGCTTTTACTGGCATCTTTCAGATGAGTGTTGGGCCTCTATTATTATTATTATTATTATCTCCTGAAACTACTGACGTTCTACTCTGATCTGGGTTTGAAGGAACGACTATCTGTGCAAGTGTGATAATTTTGAATTCTGTATTTTAAGCATTGCCAATTAATGACATTTCTGATTTTATAAAGCTTCTTATACACGTACTAGGGGCGCTGTGGCTCAGTGGTAGAGCGTTCACCTCCGGTGCTTGGGTTCCTCGTTCGATCGCAGGTCGCGCCGTGTGGACTTTGTGGTGGACAAACACCGTGCTCGTAGGTTTTCTCGGGGTTCTCCTGTTTCTCCCACTTTCTTTATTCCTCTATTTCACTCATCTCTCATCATCACCGTCTCCTTTAGTCTAACCGACATAACTGTGGGACGTAAAACTTAAAGATTTCATTTCATTTCTTATACACGTATATATATGTATATATATATATATATATATATATATATATATATATATATATATATATATATATATATATATATATATATATATATATATATATATATATATATAGGCTTCGGATTTTTAGGTCCCAAAACATTCAAATTAGAATTTTAAAAAGTGCATTTTAGGATTTTATAGGTTTTTAAAAACACCGTTTAGGATTATTAGCGTTATATTACTGAAAACGGAATATTACTACACTTGAAACACTTTGTTAACTATTTCGTACTTAAATGGTAATCTTAATTTAGTAAGGGGGGCGCGGTGGCTCAGTGGTAGAGCGTTCACCTCTGGTGCTTGGGGTCCCGGGTTCGATCCCAGCCCCCGCCAAGTGAACTTTGTGGTGGACAAACACCGTGCTCGTGGGTTTTCTCGGGGTTCTCCCGTTTCCTCCCACTTTCTTCATTCCACCATTTCACTCATATCTCATTATCACCGTCTCCTTTAGCCTAACCGGCATAACCGTGGGACGTAAAACTTAAAGATTTCATTTCATTTCATTTTTTCTTAATTTAGTAAGCTTTATGCTAACCAGTCTTTTGCGTAATAAAAATAATAAAACTCTTCTTACCTTATACTTTTTGTTGATAGTTGAAATATAGTTTAACATATGTATGGCCTGTCGTACTATAGTAGTAGTTTTTTGTCAGTTTTCTTATATTTGAAATTTTATACAACACCACAAATATCACTTCACTTTTCTAACGATACACTGAGGAAATACGAATGTTCAAATATTGTTTTTCCGTCACTTTTCATGTTTTCTATAGCACAAAAAGTGGTCACTTCACTCTCTGTAATGGCACTGAACAACAAAATATTTGGCAAGATTTTCTGTTGTGAACTTTTTCCTGTCGTCTGACAAAATTCTCTTGAATGCAGAAAAACTGCATTCCACATCACACGATGTAAGAGGCGCATATTTCATACTGGCTAATTCCTGGGGTTTCCATAGCAAATTTTCTTGGACATTGTCTCCACGAAGAATTTGGCCCACTATTTGTGAAATCAGGACTGCGTTTCAAAACCGCCTCCAACTTGTCCGCAATTTTTGTTCCAACTTCCCCAGGTACTTTTTTCTCTTTTATTGTTTGAAGAATTTGAAGAGCTTCTGTTAGTGGAAGAGACTTCTTCTCCAATCCAGTGATGGCTTGAGGCAGATGAGAAAAGTTGGCTTTAATGTAACTTAGTTGTTGTACAGCAAACTGTGACTTCAGTGCTTTCTTTGCAGACGTGATTGAAGCGGCTTCAATCTCGTCGAGCGAATCGATGACCTGAACAATGCTTTCAAAATTATCTGCATAGTACAGTGCTGCTGAGAGCCACGTTCCCCAACGGGACACAACGGGCTGCGGTGGCAGTGGTGTGTTTGTAAGCATATCCTTGAAGGTAGCCACTCTGTTAGGAGCTTTCAAGAAAACCTTCTTTACAGATGAAATTATGTCGTTTACGATTGGGTGTAATTCTCGAATGATTTCTGCTACACGATGGAGTCCGTGTGCTAAACAGGTGACGTGCAACATGCGAGAATGGAAAGCCTTCAAGCATTCACCCATTTTCAACATATACGCTGCACTGTCTGTAACCAATAATCTCAGTCTATCTTTTTTTTTTTTTTTCATTTGGGCAAAGCAATTGTAAAGCTTCCTTAACAGCGATGGCCAACGTCGAATGGTTTGTTTTGGGCAGTTCCTTACATAGAATAACGTGAGGGAGTCCCGGCTCTTCACAGTCAAGTTTTCCCACGATTACACTTGCAATGTATCTGCAACAGCTATCCGTTGTTTCATCCACACTTAACCATATGAGGTTGTCACCAATGTCCTCTCGAATTTCTTCAATTGTCTTTTCATACAGCATGGGCAAATATTTTTTTCGAAGAGCTATATATGAATAATCCTAATTGTTTAAAAACATTAAAAAAATAAAATTCTTAAAATGATAATTTATTAAACTCACCTGCTTGTCACATGCTTGGCAAAAGATGACTTTGCCATCAGTTGTGAAGTTATTGTCCGATATTTTCCATTCTCGAATTAGAGCACTTTTGGATGATTTTTGTTTCGGCATGATCTTTCCTTTTCAATTCCAATCTTCAATGTTATGAAAACTCGTACAAATGTGATATGATCCAAATGCAATCCCAATAAACACACTTCCTTCTCCTTTCTTACAAGGTTAGAACACTGACACAATGTCCATTGCTGACAGGGAGAAGAGGTCAACGTCATCAGCTTGAACTTTCTGTCGAATGACCGCGCACCTGTTGTTGCTAAAAATAAACATGCTGCCCCACTTATTCACAATCGCAGCCGCAAATTACAAAGAAACATGCTGTGTGAAGGAAACCTTGTTATTGTTGTTAAAAACTGGTTGACTACGTGTGTGAAAATATTTTTCAAGTTAAAAATAACTATAAAGAATCATTTAGAACGTTATAGGTTCTAAAAGCTAATTTAGGATTTTTTAGGTCCTAACCCCCCAATTAGGACATTTTAGGTCCTATAAAACTAATATAGTTCTACTTATAGCAACTTGAAATGTAAAGAAAACACGAATTTTTTGCATTCACTGTACAGGAATAAAATAGGTTCGAACCTAAGAATCCGGAGCCTATATATATGTGTTGTGTTTTGTGAGGCTCCGTTCTAATAGGCCAAAAGCACAAAAATCGTATAATGATAATAATAATAATAATAATAATAATAATAATAATAATAATAATAATAATAATAATAATAATAATAATAATAATAATAATAATAATAATAATAATAATATTGGTGTATCTCAGTTTAAACGTGTTTCAGCCGTCCCTGGCAAGTGCAGATTATTTGAAGAGTTCTTCTTCTCCAAAGAACTTCCTGACCATATGACAGGTGTCTAGTATTACTGATCTTTGTAAGTTTGTTAGAAGATGTTTTGCGGTTTTCTGCTCAAGTTTCGTCATAGTACGTTTAGGGTCAATTGCAGTAACTGAAATAATGATTGGTCTTACTTTAACTTTCTGACATTTCCATAGCTTCTTGATTTCGTCTGCCAGCTCATTTTATTTGCTTATTTTTCTACTGAATGTTGTTGTATGTTATGAGTGAGTGGTAGTGCTACATCTATCAGGGTTACTTCTTGATCAATTTTATTGATAACAGTGAAGTAGGGTCTGTTTGCAGGTACCGTAACATCTGTTCTGATTTGTCGTTCCTAGTAGAGTTTTTATTTGTCGGTTCCAACTACTGGACTTCACTGGTATTTATAGTATGGCTTGATATCGGCAGTCAATTCCATGTTATGTGTCAAAAACAGGTGAATGATTTTTACAACATTGTTGTGTTTTTTTAGATAGTATGTGGGACCATTATACGGCATGAGCCTGTGATGTGTTCAGTAGTTTCTGATGTGTCTCCGCATTTTTTGCATTTTTCGTCCGACACTTCTTGCTTCAGTATGTACTTACAGCAGTTCAAGTTTGGTATCGCTCGGTCTTGGATGGCAATCATAAATTATATTACTTCAGAAAAGACTCCAGTTTTCTTTATCCAGGCGGTTTATTATTATTATTTTTTTTTTATACATATATATATATATATATATATATATATATATATATATATATATATATATATATATATATATATATATGGCGAACAACGTGGGGAATTCCTGGGGTTTCCAAATTTAGATTCTGTGTTACAAAATGCATCAAATTCATACCGTTGAGTCTGATGCACAGAAATTATTATTATTATATTTTATTTTTGTTTTTTATTTTATTTGTTTATTTTGTGTGTGTGTGTGTGTGTGTGTGTGTGGCTGTGTATCAATCGAAGTTAATAAAGCGGAGGGTTGCCAGCGACCTGGAAAACCTGAAAAACCTGGAAATGTCAGGGAATTTTGTGTATTGATATTAATTTTTTTAGAGGACTAATTACCGCTTTGTCGAGCAGATTTTTCGTCATGTACTTGAAAACTTATCTTTCCTAAGAAATTCTGTCAGATTAGGTGGACTGAAAATGTCATTGTTGCAAAGTGTGCAATAGATTTGTTTCCTGACATTAAGAAATACATACAACAGTACAAAAAGAATCTCCCTGAACATCTGTTCAGAAGACAGTCGATGATTCCTTAACGCTAGCTAAGTTAGCATTCTTTGTTTCCCTTTCAAAAGGTCTAGAACCTTTTTTTTGAGAAGATTCCAATCAGATCTACCTTTCCACCATTTTTGGAATCCAAGTACGAAGAATTAATCCGAAGAATCATGAATAGATTCGTTTAGAAAGAGATTTAACAGAAAGCAGACTCTGTTTTGAAATTGCTTCGAGTGGATGTGAATGATGTGAATCAGTTGGCTGTTTGTTCCAAGGTCGAGGCTGCTTTTGGTGCAAAGAAATTTTTAGAACAGAGTAAAGTTAATGAGCGTTGTAAACTTGAGTTTTTGCTTGAGTGTAGAAATTTTCTGGCACGTACAACTTCAAAAATTATTGAAAAATACAAAATAGTGCGAAATCTGTCTTCTTATTCGAAATAAAATTTGCACTAACCAAAGTGTAAGCGTAGGGAAGATGTACAGGGTGTTCAGAAAATAACTATGCAGTACATAACTTGCTGAATTTTATTTTTCATAAACCACTTTAAACAACTGAAATTAACTCGAAGCTAAACTTTAATGTCATGGAAGTTATAAGAGATGCTGGAAGTGATCCCCTTGCACTTGAAGACACAGTTGCACACGTTTCTGCATGTTGTTGAAGACGTTGTGCAGAACATCGGGAGTGATGTTCCGAATGTGACGTATCAATGCAGCTTGGAGTTCTTGTGCCTTCATAGGCCTTTCCCCTCAACGTTCCCCATAGAAAGTAATCCGGTGGAGTCAAGTCGGGTGAACGCGGAGGCCAGGGAACTTGTCTCCATTGCGGAACACATGCTTCACAAGAAACATTCTTAGTTCAATCGTCAGCATTGATGACTTGGATCACAATGATGTCACACAAGACGTTGGTCTTCAATCAAACCGGGCCTGTGTACAAATACAAATACCTGGTCAAATATGATTCAAATATGTTAAACAATGGAAAATGTTGTATTACTAATTGACAATCTCTGCACTGACATATGGCACTGCATAGTTACTTTCTGAACACCAGGTATAATGTTCTTGAACTCTATAACAAGAATATAGTGTAGCTGCCAAAGCTGAAAATAGTAAACCATCAATTTTCCAAATTGTCTGATTCAGCGAAAAAAGAGTGGAAGAAAGATACGAACTATGTAATGTATACACAGATAGGTTAGATGTCTTTTGTCGTAACCTACTTGGTAATAGTGAATTCGTTGACTTGTGGAACAAAATTAAGATGTTACTTGTGCTTTTCCCATGGAAATGCTTCCGCTGAGAAGGGTTTCTCAGTTAACAAAGACATACTGGTGGAAAATATGCATGAAAAATCTTTGTCGAGTTTACGAGTTGTTCATAATACTATAAAATGTACTGGAGGACCCCTTGGTATTAATGTAGACTCAAAAATACTTCTTCCGAGACCACGGTTGCTCAGTGGTAGAGCGTTCACCTCTGGTGCTTGGGGTCCCGGGTTCGATCCCAGCCACCGCCAAGTGAACTTTGTAGTGGACGAACACCGTGTGCCTGGGTTTTCTCGGGTTCTCTCGTTTCCTCCCACCTTTTTCATTCCACTATTTCATTCATTAATCATCATCACCGTCTCCTTTAGCCTAACCGGCATAACCGTGGGACGTAAAACTCAAAGATTTCATTTCATTTCATTTTTCAAAAATACTTCAGTACGTACGTGAATCATATGCATGTTATGAGGAATCCATGCAAAGGAAACCACTGCAAACGAATTAAAGAAAGAAAAAAATAATAACCACATAGCTGATCAGATTACGATTTTAGAATAAAAGAAGGCAAAACTTTCATTAGAGACTTCCTTTGAATACGGTTTGGAGCATGAAATTGAGACGTTGAAAGCTTCCCTAAGGTAGAGAACTGGAAACTAAGGAAACATACAGTAGTAATTTGTTTAATGTGAACTTCCATAACATAAATTATTTATATAGACTGCAATCATAAGTACGGTGATGTAATTTTATTATAGTGAAAGAGATGTATCACAGATTTAAACCTTGTTAATTGTATATTTAATTAAAAAAAAGAAAAAAAGAAAAGAACGAATGGAAAGCAGTGGATGGATGTTGTGGAGGGCTTTCCATTCATTCTTCTTTGGAGGAAGGAATTATGCCTGGAAAAACCTTGAATTTTCAGGGAAAATCGCTTTGAAAAACTCCTGGCAATCCTGAAAGCTATTTACTGCATACTTTTAAAGTGTATTATCATTTTTCATATTATGTTAAAGTTATTGAAATGAATTGTTTGGAAATAATGATGTCCTAACTCCTGTCTAGATTCTCTTTATCCTAATTTAACGTGGAATTTTGAGTGCTGAAAAGACATAATTCAGTTATGGTTCTCTGAATGTGTGAAAACGCACATGTGAAAAATTTCAATTTTCTTTACACGATGGCCAGTGTTTTGTAAGTGCCTTGAGAAACCATATGCCGACGGATTGTACACGTTGATGTCTCTATTATTTTACCCTAGTTGATATACTTGTCACAATCATGCCAATACAACTTGCTCATTTCTAACTAAAAGGTTTGTTATTATTAAATATATAACCTATTAATATAAGAACTAGTGCGTATTCTCACTGCATTTTTTTCCTATAAATTTTATTTATTTATTTATTTTACTTCCAGTATGTGACGAAGGTTAATGCAAGTACGAAAACTGACCCAAATTTAGATAAAGATATTACAATTCCAACAAACGCTAAAACAGATATTATTGGGCCTCCCGATCCCGTATCAAATCTTCGACCAATCCGCTTCCACATCCCAGCCAATGAATCGCCAATTGAAAAACAGTATCGTTTGAAGAGGGAAGAAATACAGCAGTGGAGCCAAGAATTCTGGACAACGCACAATAGTAGATTTTTCAAGGTATGACTGCTTTACTTAAAATAGTTTTATAGACCCTTGTACACTGTTTTGTAGACCCTTCAACGTCTTGTGTCAAAATAAGTTTTGTGGATTAAAGGGGCGACATGTGAAAGTACCGCCCAGGGCGGCAAAACTGCTAGCGCCAGCCCTGGTATACTCTCATATCAAACATTAAAATGAAACGAATACTGAAGTATATTCTCATATCAAACATTAAAATGAATACTGAAGTATATCCTAACTATATATAAAACTACATGAACTGACATAAAATAAAGGGGTACTTCCGTTGACGTGGAGAGTTGATATTTGGCATGATTGTAGCTTAGCTGAAGTAACCAACAGGAAAATTGCCAAAAGTGAATATTTTTAACATTTAGGAAGTCTACAGTTCACGCGCAAATTATTGACGCGACACAAGTGAAAGCTAGAACCACAAATAAAAAGATGTTGAACACACCACAAAATAAAAGTTAGAATACTTAGCGGATAGCATTTTGTTGAACGTCCTTTCCTCTTTTTGCATACTTTCAGTGTCGGCAAAAACACTCAAGGCGAGATTTTGGAGGGTAACAAGTACAAATTGTCCCAAACCTTCCTGATAGCAGCTTCAATAGAGGCAATGTAGAGATGTCCATCCCTTTAAACGTCTCTTCATGATAGACCATAGGCTTTCTATGGGCTTTGTCCAGACTTCAAAAACTGGAACGCAAGCAGGAATGGAGAAAGAACCGGTTCTGATCCACTTTAGAACCGGTTCAGGCACCAAGAACCCATGCTAAAGATAGGAACCTGTCCGGAGCGTTTTCACAAGAAATTGGCGGTTCATTTTCCATCCCTGGACACAAGCATCTTTAAGCCAAAATATCACACTTTTGGCTGTATGACAAGGAGCTCTATCTTGAATAAAAAAGACGTTTCACTGTTCGCAAAGGACAATTCCAATACATCGTTTAATAGTTCAGAATAGACAAACTGATTGATGGTCTGGTTTTTAGGGAGAATAACTAACTCTCCTACATCACCATAAGTAAAGGAATCACAGACCATGATACTAGCAGGGTATTTTACAGGTGGACAGGTGTACTGAGAAAGGGTGCGATTAGCACGAGGAAAACGATACATTCGCGGACAGCCAGTGCCACTAACAAAAAACGTGGCTTCATCAGTCCATAACACTTTTTTCCCAGTCATTAACAGTCCAGGTACCATTTTTTTAAATATATATCCTGCTTTCCTGCTATATATACAGTATATAAATAACAGAAAGCCAGTCTTTTCTTACGATGATTCTCTGTAAGAAGAGGTTTCTAGCGAGCGCTTTAACGTCGTAGCCCTAAGTCGCCATAAATTTTCTCCTGTACCGTCCGAAGGGGCACATTACCAAGGAAAGCAGGATTGTTTTCTTTTAATTCCGTACCTATTAAAGAAGGTTGCTTTTGAATCTGCCGTTTCATGATCTTTAGCGTTCTTTGAGGCACTTTCCTAGGCCTACCAGACTTTGGTCTTGGATGGGGCATTTTGACTTTTCCTTCGTCCTTAAAGCGTTTGTTGTACTGTTCTCAGGTTCAGACCTGTTTGCCTAGAGATATATTTCGATTTTGTACCAGTTTTAAACACTGAATCACTACCTCAGTTTCACCAAGCCTTCAGCACGTAGAAAAGCATCTTGTCACAGAGAAATGAGATCACAACACACATAGAGCAGCAACAAAATTACACGAAATACCAAGAGCATGTGTATACGCCAAGTAATCCTGTCGACCCACCAGAGCAAGTTGAAACTTGTTACTCCACAGCAAGCAACAAAACAGGTGTGTGTCCTGCCTGCAAGCGACAATACTTTACGCGGCGTCATTAAGGAAATACGCAGATGGTGTGTAAAAGCGAGAAAAATATTGACGCTAAGCTTTAGGCGTCAATACTTTCCGCGCGAACTGTAAAGGGGGATGAAGAAATTTCTATGTTATTTAAATGGACGTTTTCTTGGGATACAAAATCTTATCTTCTAGATAGTTGAAATGGGAAAAGAAACTTGAAATTCCATATAATTGTGGGTTTAAGAGGTACAAGGCCGTAGACCGAGCAACCTCGAGGAGCCCCTGCTAGCCAAAGGCTAGTCTTCTTATAAAACATTAAAATGAAACGAATACTAAATAATACTCTCATGTCAAACATTAAAATAAAACGAATGTTGAAATATATTCTCATACCAAACATAAAATAAAACGAATACTGAAGTATACCCTCATATCGAACATTAAAATGAAAAGAATACTGAAGTATACCCTCATATCGAACATTAAAATGAAAAGAATACTGAAGTATAACATCATATCAAACATTAAAATGAAACAAATACTGAAGTATACCCTCATATCAAATATTAAAATGAAACGAATACTGAAGTATAATCTCATATCAAGCATTAAAATGAAACGAATACTGAAGTATATTCTCATATCAAACATTAAAATGAAACGAATACTGAAGTGCAGTCTCATATCAAGCATTAAAATGAAGTGAATACTGAAGTATATCCTCATATCAAACATTAACATGAAACGAATACTGAAGTATACCCTCATATCAAATATTAAAGTGAAACGAATACTGAAGTATACCCTCATATCAAGCATTAAAATGAAACGAATACTGAAGTATATTCTCATATCAAACATTAAAATGAAACGAATACTGAAGTGCAGTCTCATATCAAGCATTAAAATGAAGTGAATACTGAAGTATATCCTCATATCAAACATTAACATGAAACGAATACTGAAGTATACCCTCATATCAAATATTAAAGTGAAACGAATACTGAAGTATACCCTCATATCAAACATTAAAATGAAACGAATACTGAAGTATAATCTCATATCAAGCATTAAAATGAAACAAATACTGAAGTATACCCTGATATCAAACATTAAAATGAAACGAATACTAAAGTATAATCTCATATCAAGTATTAAAATGAAACGAATACTGAAGTATACCCTCATATCAAATATTAAAATGAAACGAATACTGAAGTATAATCTCATATCAAAAATTAAAATGAAACTAATACTGAAGTATACCTTCATATCAAACATTAAAATGAAATGAATATTGAAGTATAATCTCACATCAAACATTAAAATGAAACGAATACTGAAGTATACTCTCATATCAAGTATAATACTGAAGTATACCCTCATCGAACCTTTCGTTATAGCACTAGCTATTTAATAGCGCATAGGAGGAATAATAAGACTTAACCCGAAATAATGCTTTAACCAAAAGCATGGGGTAAATTATCATGCGTAGTTTTCGAGAAAAACTAATTCTTTATGGCACTGAAAAATGTGTCATTCGTTGCTAATTGTGCTGGAAAAGATTGTTTATACATTTACTAGCTGAAATGTCCGTTCTTCGCACTTCGAATAATCCGAAGTAATGCATTAGAAGAATTTTAAATCATGGACAGATTGCAAACAAAAGAATGGAGTTTCAATTGGTTTTGAGTTATCCATAGGCGCCATAGGACAGAGAAAGTTTTTGTTTGTTGATGTACCTCCTCCTCAATGACCTAGGTTCGTCCATCCCTTATGTACAAGGGTGAGCGGCCTTGAATGTCCTCCACTATCAAATCCTTTGTAAAAACGAGCAGTTTGTGACAGTTTTCTTAATTAAGCTGGGAACAGTGACGAAAGGGTCAACATATTCGTTTTCGGTTTTTTGGCGTGCATTATCCATAATGTCGAAGTGCGTCGCGTATGCTGCTTTAACATTCGGGGGAAAAGTACAGATTCTACGGGAACTGAAAAATAGTGTGATAAGAAAATTAAATGACTAATAAGGGACGTATGTAAGCCGTGACAGCTCGATATTTATGCAAATTAGTACCCTGACCAATGTGGATCGCGAATCATCGTATGATAGTCATTCGGTGCGGAAATGCCTTGTTTACCCGCTACGTATAATACATATACCGCAAACAGTGACCAGGTGAGACTGTGTCGAGTTATACCCAAAAAACACAGGAAAAAGTCAGAAAATGAAATATACGCAAGTAACCTGATACCTACGGCAGGAAGACACGTGACCAAGAGCACGGCGGTAGTGTCACACAAGCAGTGTTGCCATTCCAACACCAACTTATAGTTTTTCAAATAGAACGTATACCATTTTATGGCATTAAAACAAATGACATAAAACGTAAAAGAAAATAACAAAAGGCGGGTTATCAGTGTTGCCAAATAAGGGAGATATCTCTCCTAAAGTTGAGAAATTATGGGACGCGTACAATGAAACGAATAAATGTACAACAACACTGCAGAAAAAACAAATGTACAGTAGGGAGTATACGTAGCGGGTAAATAAGACATTTCCTCACCAAGTGACTATCACCGCAATGATCAGCAATCCACAATTAGTCAGGGTACCAATTTTCATAAATATCTAGCTGTCATGGTTCGCATACGTCCCTAGAAGTATATACTGGCGAAAATATTACAAATTTTCTTAAAACTAAAGAAAAAAAATCCTAGATAACTGGAGCGTACTACTGGAGAAGTGGAAGAAATATAAAATGCATAAGATGTGGTGAATGTTCTGACTTTGATGAATGGGTGTGTATGAGAGAGTCAAACAATTTAATGAATACAAGGCTACCAGTCCTTAAGTGCTGTCAAAGCCAAGGAATTTGTTATAAAATAAAATAAAATAAAATAAAAAGCATTTCCAAGCAAGTTTGAGATGGTTTGATGGGTTTAGAGAAAGATATGATATCCCTTTTGAAAGATGTGTGCTGAAAGTGCCTCAGTTGATGTAGAAAAAATCCAACGAGTGGTTTCAGGGTTTGTCTGAACTCATTAAAGAGTATGAACCAAAAGATGTATTTTAATAGGAATAAGATGCTTTTGAAGTACGTACCGTCAAATGGGGTGAATAGAAACACATTTTTGGCTATATGAGTATATAAGTCTGGTGGTAATTAAGATTTCGCGTATTCGATTATTCCAAAAAAAAAAAAAAAAAGTCTTAATATGCTGTTGAAAATCAATAAACGTCATATTAATTTATAGACTCCACTTTTCTTCACCTTGATTTTTCTTTCTTTCTATTCACCCTAACCCATAGGGTGGATAGAAACACTGACTTTATTTTCATTGTTCTTTCCTTTATACTATCGGAAAGGTAAAAAGAAACAGAGTATTTGTTGAAACGAACTATTTATTTGATACCTGCAAGATATAAGTTCAATAAAACCAGTAAAACAATACAATGCAGAAAGTAGGTACAAACGACCATACAGTTTTGATGATATTTGAAAAAGACGTAAAAAACACTGAAATCACCAGGGAAACTTATCATATACTTAAAGCATGCTGACAAACTCGTAATAGGAGCCGACAGTTTTGTCATAATATCCTCATGTGGTAAGAACGTTTCTTCAAAAGTTTCTGAAAATGCCATTGTTTTTAGTGCTCTCTTATAAAACAATCCCATGTATCCACCATGTTCACTTTTTCGTACTTGGGTAGTGGATAGTCTTACCGAGTAGTTTAGCTTCCCATAAACCTTTACCACAGCAAAATCATCAGCTTTTAGGAAACCATCATCTAGTTCATGGTCGTATGGAATGTTGTCTTCTGCAGTGTTGTGTTTCTCCTCTTCCGACAATACAGATGGTGATCAAAAAAATGGAAACACCTGTAGTTGGCAACACGTCAGATGTATGGGTTGGCAGTGGTGTCGTGGCGCCAGCAGCGCCGGACCGCTGGTGGTGCTGTGTTAGGTCAGTCTCCATACTACGTCAGGCGCAGTGGAACAGCAGTGTTCAATGGCTGCAGCAGACGGAGGTAGTGTAAAATGGGAGACCTCTCAGATTTTCAAAGAAGGCAAATTGTTGGTGCGCGGTTATGTGGAGTGAGTGTGACGGCAGTGGCTGCTTTGTTAGGTGTGTCGCGTGGGACAGTGTCGAAGGTGATGACGGCCTACATAACACACGGGAAAACCACATCGGGGAAGTGAAACAGTGAGCGGAAGAAAATCATGAGTGACAGGTCACGCCGGGTATTAAAGCGCATTGTCACGCAGAACCGTCGTGCCACTGCGGAGCAAGTGACGGAGGAACTCAATCAGCACCTTCCCCACCCTGTTTCGACAATCTCAGTCCGCCGCGAATTACATGACATGAACTTACGGGGTCATGTTGTACGGGCCAAACCGCTCATCAGGGACCATAACGCTTTCGCACGCCGCAAATGGTACCGCAACCATGCAACTTGGACCATTGAGGACTACAAACGTGTGATATGGTCGGATGAGTCATTCTTCACCCTATTCCCAACCACGGTCCGTGTTTATGTGTGGAGAACGCCCAAAGAAGCTTATGATCTGCAGTGTCTCCGCCCAACTGTGAAACATGGCGGCGGCTCGGTGATGCTGTGGGCCGCCATATCATGGTTTTCATTGGGTCCTGTGGTCACACTTAGCGGACGAATCACTGCCAATGATTATGTCGCAATTTTAGGAGACCACTTGCATCCTATGGTCCGGATGTTGTTCCCGGACAATGACGCCATCTTCCAGGATATAATGCATCCATTCACACAGCTGGTGTCGTTGCAGCATGGTTTGAGGAACATCGGGATGAAGTTCAACACCTCCCCTGGCCCGCCCAATTCCCAGATCTCAACATAATTGAACATCTGTGGTCCGTCTTGGAAACACGACTCTGACAACGATTTCCACCTCCATCCTCTCTCACAGAACTGGCCGATGCCCTGCACGAGGAATGGTGTAAAATTCCACTTGCTACCATTCACGACCTCTATGCCTCCATCCCACGTCGCATCAAGGTTGTTCTGAAGGCGAAAGGTGGCCTGACACCATATTAATCTGGTAAATTGCAATTTGTTCAGGTGTTTCCATTTTTCTGATCACCATCTGTATATGGGCTAAACTTAAATCTTTGTCACTGTCGTGAAGAGACTAATTGTCTGAGCTCTCTGATGACGAGTGTTGCACGTGCATCAACTTTCTTGTTCGTGAGAAATCCGTTCCGTTGCTGTCGGAGTAAGAGGTCCCAAATTGAGTTTCATTGTGAATTTGATGAAGATGTATCATTTTCAGAAAACAAATCGAGGCTCTTACCAGAAACAACATCTATTCGTACTCTCTTCTTCCATTGTTTAATTTTTTCATCTTCTCGCATGCTCTTCAGAAGATCCATAAGGAAACGTTCTACAGTCTGTGCTGCCTTTTGCTGTTCTGTTCCTTCTCGGTCAGTCTGTTTTTGGCAGCATCGTCAGTACTTGGTCTCGACAAAGGGGAAAGATTCAACATTTTCCAGATTTTTAAATCCAGCCCTGATATTTTACTCCTTCAGTTTGTCACACATTTTTCCAAAAGATTTGGAAATTTGTCCTTAGGGATGATTGATTCATTCCTATCAGGTCATTTTTTCCGCTCTTCGAGAATTTTCCACTCCTCAAGAAATGTTTCTATTCACCCCACTAATTAAAAATCATAACAATAACCCAGTAAAGTTAAATTTTGATTAGAAATCATTTACAAAAGGAAAACTTTTACTATGAATCTTATTAAATGAAGAAACGAACTACAAGACAGCCATATGTTCAAATGCAACAAATATGAAAATGTCATACTTACGAAGGAAGTTTGAGGAGCGCCAAAATACTGTGAAGAATGTCAGGAATACATTAACGCTGCTGCCGTCTACCTCAGTGTTGCCAACTCAGTTAAATATTTTGTCTCTGCTCTGAACACTTTAGCCATATAAGACCATGTTAAGAAATTTCAGTTTTGTTGATTAATTTGTATTGCAGATAAATCCAAAACTAATCTGGAAGTTTTGTTTCTATTCACCCCATTTGACGGTACCAGATAAAACATTCACATTTAAAGGGAAGAAATGCAGTGGCAGAAAAAAAATAGCAAAGTGACGCAAACATGAATAGTTCGGAAGTTATCATTACTAATGATACGCAGTCTGTTGTATAATTATAGTGATACAATTTTAACTGTTCCATTGTCATTATTGTACAGTCAGCGATAAAAGTTTTTTTTTTTTTTTTTCGTTTGTTGAAATTAGTTTCGTAAAATAACTTCAGAATTGAGGGACAATTTAAGTATTGTTTTCCTTAAAAAGAATGTAATTTTCTGTAGTTCTCAGCCATACCACCATTATTCCCAAAATAAATTTTACCAAACGTAAAGAACTTTTGTCGCTGATTGTACAAGTCCACAAATTAGTACCACAATGATAACAGCAGTCATTGCGTTTGAAACACCAGTTCAAATAAATAAAACAAAACACGGGATGAAACTCCGAAATTTTAAATTTATTCATGATCAGAAAGATAGAATAGTACCATGTGTCAGTATGTTTGAATTTATAGTCGTCAGAAAAATTAACTAATTAGTGTATAAAACTATTTATATGCAAAATACCTTTCTTTCTTTTGTAGGAAAAAGATTTGTTTGTAAGAAGTATTACTCAGAATGAAGTGGGCAGCAAAGAGAAGAGGCCTGTGTCAGCAGATGAAATGTCAGTGTTTTACAAGGCTTTTCTTGACAAAAACTGGACAACCCACGTTAATTATAACAAGGAATGGTATAAGAAAAACATTGGACTGCTGTGGTTTGCCTTAAGAGTCAAATTTCATAAGCTACGGTCAAAATTATCGTCATGAATTAATTTAATTTGTGTACAGTGTTGTAAATAAAGTATGTATAGTTGTTTGTAATAAGATAGAACATGAAAGAATATTGAAAAAGTTGTTTTAAATTGTTAATATTTCACAAAGGAAGGGTTTCGAAATTCCTAAAAGCAGCAAGAGACTGTGCAATATTTCGGACACATAGACTTTTTGAAACATCTTAAAAACCTTGGGGGGAGGTGTGGAAAATTGACCTATTAGCCTTCTCCTCCTACTACATGGTACTGAAATAGATATTTTCTCCGAAATCCGGTGTTGCCAAGAAATTCTAGCTAGCTGACAATTCTCGACCAGAGGAGTGCGTATTCCTCTCTGTCACTTGAGAAAGGTTTTGGCGAAAAAGAAAAATAAGTACCGTGGAAACTCAGATTGGTTTGTGTTGTTTTGTTATTTGACACTTTGAGTGGAAAAATCTTCCTTCTTCCTTTGGAGAGGAACAAAATTCGAACTGGACGGCAGCTCTCGGCGAAAATAGGGGGGGAGCAAAAGCTGATCTTCTCCGTCACATGAATAAGGAGTGGAATGTCTCAAATGTTTTGGCGAAGAAAAAAGTAGTCTGGAAACTCCGAGTGCTTGATGTTGCTTTGTTATTTGACACTTTCAACCTGCTTTCAACAGAATATTTTTTTTTTTTTTTCATTGAGAAGGAATGATCTATATATGCAGGCAAGTTGATCAGTGTTTGTTTATTTCTCCCTTCTCTATATAGAAAGGAAGAACCCACATGTGTAAGCCATTCATCACAGAGTAATGGGGACCAAAGCTATGGTAACGTCGTTGAACATAAGTCAAGTTACAATGTCACTAGTAAGAGGATATGATTGTTCGGACAGTTCCGATTACCACCCACTAAGGTTTTTAAGATTCTGCCAGTTCTATACACGAGTCTCTTTTTACAAGGAACATAGAGAATACACAATTCGTATATTTTTTTAAAAAATAAAAAGAATCACTATAAGTTCGATTTAGCAACACTGATCCTCATAGGGTTTCATATTGATTTGTGTATAAGGTTGAAGATACTTCAAGATTATCGCCAAATACAATTTTCTTATTTATCTGGAATATAAATTAATTTTTATGTAGAATAGGTAATTCTACGGTAAGTCCACTTACAAAAGATTTGAATTTAATTGAGCAATAATATAATCGTATTTTGCCCATTCTCCCCCTCCCACCATAAAATTTAGTACATTAAACTGACGTCACTTTGGAAAAATACAGATATTTAAAAGCTTCTACTGATATTAATAGGAGACGTATGTAAAGAACTTTCTGCATAACATGTATCGTGTGTATGTATCCGAAATATTGGACAATCATCTGCTGCTTCTAGGAATAGAATTGGGTGAGTTGTTTTATATTTTTTAAATATGTATTCTATACGTTCTAATAGTAAATATGAGTTATTAACCTTCAGCATATTAACGTTGTGTGGAACAATATTGGAGACAGAACATCTAATGGTCGAATCGGCAGAAATCATACTGCTTGACGAATTTCAACCATCAAGTAACCAGACATCCTGGGAAGAATTTGGCGAAAATGCCTTTATATATATATATTATTTTTCCGGAATGATAATATTCCCTTACTTTATTAATGGCTACTTTGAACTTGGTGGGTTGAAGCCAATTTAACAATATTTGATGTCATCTTCGTTAGCCGTAGTTTCAAGTCACCCCTTTCGTATATTTGCAGTTTGTTTTTCGCTTTCATGAGGATCTGTTGTATAGCGCTGAAACCAGTAGCGTCATTTCAGATTTTGCTTGGTGGGGACAAGACCCTTGATATAAGTAAAATTTCACGTTTTTCACTATTTTATTGATAAAATCTATATAAATGTCAAACTCAGGGGCCAGATGCTCCTCCCTCCTCCTCCCCTCCCCTAAATGACACTCCTGGCTGAAACGCCTCTCCATTAAGTAAGTGGAAGAGAAAGCTAAAAGCAGTAACTTGAGTTCCTGTCACAGGAGAGTATAGGATTTCTTCATTTTCACCCATAAACACTCATAACCAGACTGTTCGAAGAGTAATTTGGCTTCGTAGCTGTGTTTCAAGTCGGTGAGTTGCTCCTGTAAACTTGGATGAACTTCTGTGATACCTACTGAAAAAAGATTGAACATTCAATTGGTACTTCAAGGGCACAAAGGTTTTGAAATCTAATGTCCATCTCTTCTTTGAGCCGTTTGACATGAAAACAAAAAACTCTTTCTTCAAGTTCTCTTTCGTGTTCAAGTGCCTGAAGATTAGGAAAGTGATAGAACTCTTGATGGCTTATGTTACTTGCAAGAAGGTCCAGTTTAGCAATTAACGAAGAGATGATTCGCTTATCCTTAACGAAATTCATTCTGTCCCCTTGTAGCTTTGTATCGCAGGGCTCATAACGAGTCACTTTTTTTTTTTTTTAACTAAAAGTTACTTTTTTTCAAGTTGGTCACTAAAAGTTACTTTTTTTTTTTTTTTTAATTTGTCACTAAAAGTTACTTTTTTGGGAGGTAAAGCTACTTTTTCGTGTGATTTATGTTTTGCATTGGCAGTTTTCTAAGAAAAATATTATAAAAATAAATGGAAAAAGGTAGAAACTTGTTACTCATTACTCTTCTGAAAGCTTCAGTACTTGCTGCCACATGTGAAATAGTCAGCTTTATTCTCACTCTAGCTTTTATTCTTCCTGAAGCACAGTGGATGGTTGGTGGATGCTTAAGCTCTCAAGGTGGGGTTGAGAACCCTTCTGTGTCTATTCTTTCTTTTATCATAATAGTCTTTTAGTTTTCTCTCGTAATAGTTAACGCTCCGCTCAACGTTGTGTGCGTGTATGTTTGTGTGGTTCATCATGTTCGTCTTGTGTTATGGTTCTTGTATATTCTTCTTAATAGTAGGTGATGAATTTGAATATTTCAAGGCTTTGAGAACTCTCATTGCGAAGTTAAGTGTAATGTCTGGGATGAAGAAATTCGGAAATTGGCCAGAACTGGTTCCACTTACTCAGAAGCTTCGTACATCTGATAAGTCTGCTTAGCGTAACTACAAAGCATACTTAGAAAACCTAAGAAAGGAGGAAGCTCAAAAAGAAGAAGAAAAGATGAAAGAAAACAACAAACAAAGAGAGAGGTGATAGAGAAATTGACAAAGGAAAAAGGTCCATGATGAGATTTTGGTCACTATTTCGTGTGCTTTTGGTCACTTTTTGGTCACTTTTCAACTATTTACAAGAGACCAGACCACTATGAGCTCTGTATTGGCTTGATTGAGTTTATCAAACACATGAGATAAATAAGCTACACCAAGACGTCAAGTTTTAAGTGTCACTTACGGTTGGGTCAGTCGTCTGCAGAAACCCAACTACTGCAACTTCCAAACCTGGACTTAAACTGGAATGGATGGGAAACTCTTAAACTAGACCTTCTTGCAAGTAACATAAGTCGTCGAGAATTCTATCAATTTCCTAGTCTTCAGGCAATTGTAAACGGTAGAGAACTTGAAGAAAGAGATTTAGAACTTTTTGCTTTCACCTCAAACGGTTCAAGGAAGACATGGAAATTAGATTTCAAGATCTTTGGGTTCTTGAAGTACCAGATTGGATGTTCAATCCTTTTTCAGTAGATATCACAGAAGTTCACCCAAGTTTGCAGGAGCAACTCACCGCAAACATTTTCCTTTTGATAACCATCTCACTTCCGTGTGCAGAAGAAGACGTTCAAATTTATTCTTCATTTTCTTTACAGAGGTTACGAAAAAGATGGTCGTTCAAAAAATGACACTTGATTTTGTTAACACCACTTATAACATAACTCAAAAGATTTGTGCAACCTGTCACTCAAATTTTCAGCAACAAAATGCTGTCGATGAATGACACAATGGACAGTCATAACACGAGGTACAACTCTTTTTAAATCAGCTATAAATCTGCGATGTCGTCGGATCATGGATGCGGCTTCATCGTTGCATAAGCTAGAGGAATATTTTTCTCGTTAAAAAAATTTTCCACCTTCTTCTATATTGAAGAATCCTTCGTGTTGGGGGTTAAGTTTTGGACAAACAACAGTTCCTCCATAAACTCGTCATTTTGGTTAATGAAACGGACGTAACCTAGCACCAATGCTTCATTATCACGAATTGATTCATCAATCTACATTACAAATTCTGTCATTTTCAGCATGTTCAACATTAGCAACCGTTTCTTCAATTCTGGAGACGCTATCGATACTCAAGGAATGGATTGGATACATGTATTTGAACCGGATCGTATCATAATATTAACTATTTCTTTAACAGCGAGTAATATTAATGTTTCTCCGATAGTGTGAGGTTGTCCACATTTTGCTGTTACTAAATGCACGTTATAAGAAGAAGAGTTCTTTTTCGGCATTCTATACATATTTTCCAAACAGCTTCCCCACAGTGTTTCGGCTTTCAAATTTTCACTTCTGATTTTGGAAGAACGAAAGAGTTGTACCGGTTTTGTCTGGATGGATTCTTAGCAGGTCATCTTTGAGTCGTGAAGACTTGATGGCTTCATTTGAAAATGTGTTTTCACAAAGAAGGCAGAAGGGAAGTTGTACGTTTGTAAGAGACGAAATGAATCCAAATATCAAGTGTTCATTTGAAAATTGATGCACTTCTTTTCATGCATGTTGACGAGTGTTCTTCAAAATGTATAAACTTCACAGAACACACTAAAAACTAATCGATTCTGAATCAACTGTAAATTACTCACTTTATTAAATTAACAAAATTCCACACAATGCAAGGCTAAAGCACAAGCGGTTTCACTCAACAATACTGTTCTTTGTTCACTTTACAGCACTCCGCTCCACTACTTACTTTCCGAGTGTTCGGAAGGAAACATTATTTTCCTTCCTAATGTATTATTTCTTCGTGCGAGTAAAGAGCCGCACTGCAAACAGAACAGAACCGAACCGAACAAAACAGAATAGTGCTAGTTGCTGACTGGAATGAGACGAGAGGCTGAGGAATTTAGAGTTGATTGGCAGGTGCTCCATCCTCGTCAGCTTAATGGTTGTGAACGATCTTGTGGAGTGTTGCCAGTCCGTTGTCAAAAATTTGCAAAGTGTATATGCATGCAGAATTCCCTTTATTCAATAATACTAAGAAAACGTCTAACAGGTCATGAAATCTCAACGTCCTCTACGTAGTCTATCGCCCCTTTTTGTTCCAGCGACCCCTTCCAGAACGAGAACGGCCTCTAGGGGGGGGGGGGGAAGGGAGCGATATCGCCCACGTTGAGAACAATTGGCTCTAATCCGTAGTTTTGGCGGTCGCTGAGATAAACAGTGACATTCTCGACGCCATTTACGTCCAAATTCATTCTCCATTTGGTATGAAGTGTGGGGTGTGGTGGGGTGGAAAGAGGTAGCGAGTGAGGGCGAAAGGTGTGATATTATGGATTTTTATCATTACGCCTTTATCTTAGTGTGTATCCTGAGGGAAGAGAATAGGTTCAAATAGTTCTCATAAACAGATTTTCCCCATTCGAAGAAGGAGCGTTTTAGATAATTCTTCGAATTTCCAACAAGGAACAACTTTATATTTCGTAATCTATCTGTCTGTATAGACACGACAGAGCGTTCAAAAAGTCTCTATACACCTGAATTGTCACATATTCAAAGAAACGAGAAAATTATTTTACTCAAAATTTATTATATTTTATGGCATAAAAGCACTATGTACAGGGCGTGGCATATACAGGGTGTTTAATAAGTAATGGTCATAAATTAAACCATAGATAGTACACGCCGAAACTAATAAAAAAGTCTTAGTAAACATGTGTCCGCAAACGCTTCGTAACGGAGATAGGAGCTGTCGAAAGTGTGAGAAAATGAAGTTTAGAGACGAATATCTCAAAAAGTATGAATCGGACTGAGGGCAGTCCAATGAATGACTATCGAAGTCAGACCTGCGCTATGCAGAAATGCATGGTTGAAAACTCTGAAATGCGCGCGCAAGGGTTTCCCCAGGGAAACGGAGGGATTCCCGGAAAATTGTCCAAGAAAAGGGGGATCGAGATGAACATTGAGGGCGAGTCTATCCACAAGTAATTCATAAGTCGTGGTACCAGGTTGAAAGCTCAAAAAAATACAAAATGGCGGACAATATTTACTTGCCTTGTGAGGTTGCATAACCAGCAGGAAAGAGAGAGGTATCGAAGAGTGGTGATATACGTTGTAAATGGCTCCAGGAAGAATTCCGACAACTAATGCATACGTACAAGTGTGGCAGCACTTAGGTAAATCAAACGGTATGCAAGGCACTGATGAAGCATTATGTGCTAAGCAGTTAACGTAACGAATATCCGCAAACTGGATTGCAATGGGAAAGTCATGATAACATTTGACTATACGAGAGGCGAATCTGAAATATTCCGCATGTTGAACGCGTAAGTGTATTACAACAAGCAAAAAATGATGGACATGTCGTGTTTGTGCATATCAACAAACAGAATTCGTCATGTTGGTAATTTGTACAGTATTAATCATAAGGTAAACAGTAAATACACAGATGTGTAACCGCTGAAGAGATGCATGAGAATTCAACTTAGCTCTATTGTTAAAGTAAATGTTGGAAGTGTCGCCCATTCATGCGAATGCATGCTCGTACCCGTCTTCGCAAAGATCCACGTAGTCGTGATAACATGTCGGCATCCTGTTGAATATGTCAGCAACATTGTTCCACCCATATTCGAAGGTCTTCTAATGTAGCAATAGAGGTAGAATAAACTTGCGATTTCACATGGCCCTAGAGAAAGAAATCTAAAGGATTTAAATCCGGGGAGCGCAGTGGCCAAGCAATAGGATCCCCACGTCCTTCCACTTTCTCCAAAACGGACATGTAAATGTTCTTTGACACGGTTAAAGAAATGTGCTGGCGCTCCATCATGCATAAACCGCAGTCGCTGATGCCTATCGAGAGGTATATCTTCGAGTAGAAGCGGCAAATCGTGTTGGAGAAATCGCAAATATGAGATCCCAGTTAATGCATTAGGAAGAAAGAATGGTCCTACGAGCTGATCACCTAAGAGTCTTACCCACACATTTAAGGAAAACCTATGCTGATATCCTAACTCCACTATTGCAAGTGGATTCTCAGGGGCCCAGACATGAGCATTGTGAAAATTTACAATGCCATCCCGGGTGAATTGTGCTTCATCAGTAAATAGGACGCCATCAGTGAAATGAGTATTGCCAGTAATTTGTCTGCGAAGCCACTGACAAAACTGCATTCTAACCAGAAAATCTGTGGGGGTCACAGGTTGGACACGTTGCAGATGGTATGGGTACAACTGCTGTTCATGGAGAATGTGCCATACGAGAGCATTGGATACGCGTTTGGCAGGTTCCAGATCTTGTGCTCGTTCCTGGGTTTTCGCCCACTGCCTGTAGCACGCGTTCCTCTAATTCGGGGTACGTACTGTCCTTGGCCTTCCCGGTCTGGAACAATGTGTAAAGCTCCCATGTTCTCGTAGCCGCTGATGTATTCTGATGAATGTTCTTCGGTCTGGTTGCTGTCTTGTAGGGAAAGTCTCGCGATATAACCTAGCGCCCTCTACCGCATTCCCGTTTGCTTTGCCGTACATGAAGTGCATGTCAGCATAAACAATATTAGTGTACATTGTATCAATGGCAAGGTAAACAATAATTTAGCAACACACTAATTAACACTACACAATAGTATTACCGTGGCTTTGCAACACTACTGAAACTATTGCCCTGTTCCCCGCAATACGGTGAAGTAAGTACATCCACAACACTCTAAAGGCACATGCATTTGACACCTCTTCAACACACAGAAGTACTACATTCACTGTATGCGAGAAAAACAAGTAAAGATAACAAACATCTACACTCTAAATCATTCTCCCAAGCGACTACTCCGGTACGACGAAAGCATGTAGACCTGTAGCAGAACCCTTCAGGCAACATAATAAACAAACGTGGAAAGGCAAGCGTGTTTCCAATTCACGTCTGTAATCAAAACAATGTAGTGTTCTTCCATTCCATATTTCCTGGCTTACCAGCTGATTGACAAGAACTGTGTGCACAGTTTTTTCTTTACGTATATGTACAGGAGACGAACCAAATAATGACCAACCTACAGGCGCTCGATTAATTGAGTTATTGTTGCTTTAAACGAGCTTAGGAGCTTCGAAGGCCGGGATCTACAATTTGGAAAATCTGAGATCAGAACCACGGTATTCAGTGGCCACTTCAGCGGATTTGACCCGCAACATCATGCACCAAATGTAAGCTCAACGTCTGTTGCAATCCCGAATCAGTATTTCCAGCTGGCTTGCATGTTTTACCAGTGTTCCTTTCGGTCATTCCATACATTTTCGTGCATCGTTTGTTTTACCTTGGTATTGGTACAGTAAAGGACTACTCTGTACATGTGCATTCGTCTTAGGAATGTACTCTGAAGTAGTTCACAACATGCACCAGCATCTTTCTTCGATTGTCTCTCTCATTTCCTCCTGGTTATGCAACCACACACGGCACGTAAACATTGTCCGCCATTTTGTATCTTTTCGAGCTTTCGACCTGGTACCACGACTTATGAATTATTGGTGGATAGGACTCGCCCTCAATGTTCAATTGCCCTTTCCTTGGACAATTTTCCGGGAATCCTTCGTTTCTTTGGGGAATCCCTTGCGCGCTTACTTCAGAGTTGTCAACCATGCATTTCTGCAGCTCTGCACAGGTCTGACTGTGATAGTCATTCATTGGACCGCCCTCAGTCCGATTCATACTTTTTTGAGATATTCGCCTCTAAACTTCATTTTCTCACACTTTCGACAGCTCCTATCTCCGTTACGAAGCGTTTGCGGACACATGTTTACTAAGACTTTTTTATTAGTTTCGGCATGTACTATCTATGGTTTAATTTATGACCATTACTTATTAAACACCCTGTATACACACATTTTCACAGCAAATGTTGGAAATGTCCCCCATGAGCCTCCAAACATGCTTGCGCACATTTCTTCTTGTTCTCAAATACTCTCACAAGTTGTTCATGTGGAATGCTATGAGTAAAATCTCGAATAGCTGTTTCGAGTTCTTGTAGCGTGTGAGGGTTCCCTTTATAAACAGAATTCTTTGCATAACCCCAGAAGTAAAAATCCGGAGGAGACAAGTCAGGAGACCGAGGTGGCCACAATCCCTTTGAAATTATTCGATCTCCAAAAACATTTTGGAGTAATCTCATGGATTGGCGAGCTGTATGTGCTGTAGCGCCATCTTGTTGTATCCAAGCATTACGAATTTCGTCTTCCGTTAGTTCTCCCATGAACTGGTGAATAATTTCACAATAACAAGTTGAATCTATTGTTGGTCTGAAAAATATGGGGCCGACTATTCTTCTTCTGAATATTGCAATCCACACTCCTACCTTCTGGTCATACAGAGGAACTTCATGTATGACATGTGGGTTTTCTGCACACCACAAACGCGAGTTCTGGGCATTGACGTAACCTGATAAATGGAACCAGGCCTCATCAGACTTGTCCATAACAAACCGTGTAAACCATTCACAATACTGCACTCGTTTTACACTGTCGGGAGGAAGTAACTCCTGCACCGCTCTCACCTTATACGGGATAAGACGCAGTTTCTTACGAACCGCCTTTTGTGCCGTACCAACACTTATTGCTTCTTCCTGGGCAATTTTTCGAAGTGGTTTATGGGGGCTACGTTGCATTGCATCCGATATGTGTAGCATATTTTCTTCATCGAGCACTGACGGTCTACCACTTCGATCATAATCCATTACCGTTCCAATGTCTCTAAATTTATCGATCATTGCCCTTACAGTGTGACGATTCGGAACAGGTGTATCCGGAAACCTAGCTGCAAACTTATCTTTGACTGTCTGTTTGTACTCACCTTGTTCACGGAACACATGTTCAACCAGGAATATTCGTTATTCCAAAGTTAACACCATTGTTTCAGAGACTGCTAACTAGATGCAACAATCACTTCAACGTCACTTTGCAGACTGGAATCTAAGAAAGGAACTTCACGCAAGGCGATAATATAGCAGTGTTGCAAACCTTCGCATAAAATTTTATTTCATGTAACTTTGAATGCGACTTTGACTTGCCACGATTCAGGTGTATAGAGACTTTTTGAACGCTGTGTATAAAAGAATAAATGCACTGTCCCTCACTGATTCACTCAACAAATCTCGGAAACTACAGTATTAAGGGTAGACACTCGAAATTTCGTATACAGATTCTCCTTGCATCCTAGGTTCTAGATAAGACAGGATTTTGCGAACTGGGAGACGAAGAGAAGGAAAATATTGTTCACTGTAACTCGTGGAAGCATAGGCTAGTAGAATATATTTATTTTCACGCTCAACCCTAGCCAACTGTTTTAAGTCTGTCACAAGGAAGCGAGTGAGGTTAGATTTACATCAAAGTTGCACCACCCGAGTGTTACGTAATGTCACCTGTATTATCATGGGGGTCAGGGTGGAACAAAACGAGCCTTGCAGAACTTCTAATCCCCTTCGTTCGCTCAGCTATGTTTCGTAACGTAAGTAAATAACGTTTTTTGTATTATATATTACGTATAAGGGTCAATGAGTATTATTTTTATCTTGTTTTAATGATAAAAGTGTCACGAAAATTATTTAAAAAAATAAAAACTCCTTGGGCCGGGTTTGAACCCACACCAAAAGCGATTTTCATTACTAGTCCTGCGCTAGCATGCTCGGCCACGAGGACCACAAGCAGTTGGCGTTTGATTTGTGCTATATGTATGCTATGTGGCGAGAAATTGATAACTTCAACCAATCAGAACCGTGTATTTAGCATCTATGGCTAGGCTCGAGCGTGATTAAAATATATGCAGGCTAGTATTGGATAAATTTCCGTTTTGCTAAGAAATTTGACGTGATCGAGGAAAAAAAAAGGATTTTGGGGTTTACCAATTTCGAAATAATAATAAAGGACAATCATATGTATCCAGTCAGCAAAATGGACGTAGACCAGAAGACTTTTTTTTATGCTCTGTAGGCTGCAGAAGACGGAAAACATGAAAGGGTATGATTATTTTTTTAAAAAAAAATGTGGAAGGAAACATGTGAAGTCAGAGAGAACCCACAGATACGATATTGTCCACCACAAACTCAAATGGCCTGGGATCGAATCAGGGACCTGGAATATGATGCGAGGTGTGAGCGCTGTATTACTGAGCCATCATACCATTTGAAAATTTACGATGCGGAGGCATGACTTAACAAAATCCCGAAAGAGAGAAGTTGCATGACCTCGGTTGCCTATTCTGGTTTCAATACAATTTGCAAACTTCCTTGATATTTGTTGAAGACACGGGACGAAATATCTATTAAGAATAATGGCATTAAAAATTGACTAGGGTGCCTCCGAGGCACCCCTTGGGCCTTTACGTCAATGTAAAAAATAACCCTATTTTTTTTCTGAAGTCAAATAAGAAAACGTATGAACAACTCAATCAAGGGGTATTTTCCAAAGAGATAGGAGAATTCTAGAGCGGAAGACACGTGACGAAATATCTATTAAGAATATTTGCATTAAAAGTGGACCAGGGTGCCTCTGAGGCACCTCCTGGGCTTCCTCGGGTTAAACACAGTAGTATTCTACGAAACTGACTTAACTTTGATGAAAATTCTTGTAGGTGATACCTTTAAAATTTTTTCATCCTTTACAATGACTGCTTTCCACACCCCACAACAACAAACCTTCCGGATAATTAGAACTGATGTTAACCGCCAATATTATAGCCAAAATACAGTTAGATGTTCTATCTTACAGTGGAGTTGAAACTTTCTCTTTACAGTTGATGGTTTTGCCTACAGAGACTGTGCAACTCTTTTCATATTTTGTGCAAAGTTCCCCTGATGTGCAAAGTAACCTCGTCTTACGGTATTTAGAATGTGTCTAGTTGAATTTAAGAAAGAAATTTGTTTTTAATCTAACACATTTGAATTTCTCTTAATAAACGAAAAAACAAAATAAATAGAATAAGAAACGTCTTTATTGTTTCGCTTTTGTAACATTTTATCTTCGTGTTAGAAAATTCTCCAAAAACGATTTTTTAAAAAAAATAATGTCCATAAAATTCATAGAAGCTTATAAAATAATACAGAGAATAGCTGAAGAAGGACCACCTATTACGCCGCAAAGTCAGTGATGCACTTTTTGTCGTTTGATGAGTTCATAGTAAAGGCCTTTCTTCTCGTACAAGATATCATGAGTCCCTTGTTCCACTATTTTACCCTTGTTGATGACGGCAATGCAGTCGGCATTTTGAATAGTTGACAAGCGATGAGCTATGATTATACAAGTTCTCCCTTCACGGGCTCTGTCAAGGGCTTCTTGAACTACCTGTAAAAGAAGAAAAAAAGAGGTTAACCTTTTGCTAAACTGATATAGACGCCATCAATAAGGTAAACGTTACATAAACTCTTATAGATGCAATTAATAAGGTAAATGTTACATCGGATCAAAAACGGTAAGAGATACCGAGATGCCGTTTCTTGCAATCGATTCAACGTCCCATGGATGGGGTTCATCTCTACTGGTTATTCTCTGTTCAAACCGGAAGTAATTGAAATTATTCATTTCCGGTTTCATCGTTTATCTCCATAGATCGAAAACGGTAACAGATAGCGAAAAGCAGTTTTTTTGCAAAGGATTTAGTATTTGAACATCACATACCATGACTATCCACACGAAAAGGTTCATATGGACGTGTGGGGAAAAGTACATAGCTTCAGAGCTAGGCCATCCCAAAACGTGGAAAAACTACATTGCAATATGCTTTATTTCGAATACGAAAAACCGTGGAGTGACGGTCCATGTCAGCAATAAGAAACTCAAACATACACCATCTAAAAATGAAATGAAATTTTGAGTTTTACATCCCACGGTTATGCCAGCTAGGCTAAAGGAGACGGTGATTATGAGAAATGAATGAAATGATGGAATGAAGAAAGTGGGAGGAAACGGGAGAACCCCGAGCAAACCCACGCACACGGTGTTTGTCCACCATAAAGTTCACTTGATGGGAACAGGGTTTGAACCCGGGACCTCATGCACCAGAGGTGAACGCTCTACCACTGAGCCACCGCGGCCCCGCCATCTAAAAATGCGTATTTTAGCATATGCAATGCGTGAGCATGGGATTCCCTACCGTTCATAATTCCCAAACGAGCTTCCAATGGAAATGTCAAGTATACTTTGACTTAAATGTGGTTCCAAAGTAGACCAAAGGTAAACCCTGATAGCACAAACGGATAAAAGTTTGATGAAACCCTAAGCTATTGAAGATAATGGGGTTCTTTATATATCCAGCTGTCCCTTTGTCAACAACAGTCCATACAGAACGCAGGCATCCTATATACAGAAATGAGCAAATTATTGATATTTTATGGAGCAGGCTAGCAGGAGGAGGTCCATTAGTTACATTATACAAGCCTGCACAACACAAAACACTGTTGCTTTGGGTAGGTTTTCTTTTGTTTGCTTTTAATCTTATATTTGGAAAATATTTTATATATGTCTAGTTTTTTTCTCCTTTAGTTTTTTAAAGGGCTCTCAAAAGAGTGGGGCCCTAAGCTGTATCTTGTTAAGCTTATACGTAAATCCAGCAGCACGTGAACACGCAATGAGTCGGCGGGAAGTCGGAAATGTTAGAGATCGCCAGCTTCGCGGTTCCTCATGTGGAAATAACGCGCGCTGTGTTACATTGTTTTACAATATATTTCACGTTTTTTTACAAATATAAGCGTGAAACAATACACTGCAGCATGCGTTATTCATGATATGAGGAACCGCGAAGCTGGCGATCTCTAACATTTCCGACTTCCTGCCGACTCATTACGTGTTCACTGCTGTCAAGATTTACCTTTTATCTACTTTGGACTTAGCTCTAAGTCGTACATATTTGAGATTTCTCTTCAGAGTATGTCTGAAAATTACGCTCTGTAGGGAATTCGTTGCGCTGCTGAAATATACATTTTTGGGTTGCTAAGTGAGACTTCCTTTACGCTAATATAGACCCGTTACTCCACAGTCTGTCGTGTTCGAAATAACATATGTTGCAATGTAATTTTTCACGATTTTGGACGGTCCTAGCTCTGAAATTATGCACTTTTCCCTACAGGTCTGTACGAACTATTTTTATTTTAATGTGAAGAATCACTCTTATAGTTTGTCGCTGTCGTCCATTATACTAACAAATGAAGAAATAAACTTCAGGAAGAAAACAAGGAAATAAAAAATAAAATGGCATGGGCTTGTGGTAGCAGGAACAGAAGCCATTTTCTCTCTCCTGAATCTTTGAACTAGTATATAGAAGTAGACACGGATAAGCAGGAAGTACGGTAGAGCCATACGTTCAATATCTTCTGCCACTCTAAATTACAGCTAATCGTGACTGGATCCTTCTTCGTCCTTTGTATATCAGAGAGTTTACATTAATGGCCCAAAAGCTACCGTTGCCACAACTAACTCCTAACGTTTCTGCTACCTGTGAACCAACATAAAATGTTGAAATTAGAGCCACTCTTACCTGTGCTCTCTTGGCTTAATGAACCCACTACCATATCCATGCATGGTTGAATTTTAGAGTTTAGCATCCTTCTCAGCAACGAGGCTCTGTGAGACATGGGCCAACAGCGTAACGTGGGATCCCGGAACATATGAGCTAACACTGGGAATCGAACCAGGGTCTCCTGCGCGAAAGATACGCGCTACCCATAGCGACGAGGGAGCTCACTATCGGATCTAAAAAACGTGCAGTTGTACAGTCACTCACATAAGTATCTGGACCCCTGACTGTTATAATTCCATTACTTGGGGTCTAGGTACTTATATGGATGACTGTACTCATAGTTCCCATTCAAAATATTGAGTTCCTTCTACTTTTCCATTAGAGGCGAGATAATGTTTGAAACAAGCAATTGATCATTTCTTAAGAAATTGAGAACTACTGACTTTAGTTATTTATTGAATAGAGGATTCATTCGTTTATTTCCTTTGTTATACGTAATAAAATGCCCATTAAATATGTTTTGAATCCTCGCCATTAAATATGTTTTATCTTTCCATTTGATATCCAATAGAAAATATGACACCATATACCAATTATCAGTCGTGAAACTATGAAGATTCTATTGACATCTCACTCATCAAATGTTAAGAAACCGTTCACTTTAACATAGGAATAAAGAAACGCAATCTAACATTCATATAGTACTTTCCTTTTAATTTCTCCGCAGATAAGCGAAAAAGAATAACAACATTTATGAAGCTTTCTATCCAACATTATGAAGTTCTTACTTACTTAAGATTTTTTTCTGATGTTTTGAGAAGTCTGGCACCGAACATTCAGTTTTCGCATCTCTTAAATGCTCATTCAATCTGATCGCGTTTTTAAAAGGCGGTGTACGAATTATTAGACGTACATGAAGAATCATCCTTCATACACTACACTACTTCGTAATGAATCTGTGAAATAGTTTTTTATCCTGTTTAATTTCTCTCTCTCTCTCTCTCTTTCTTTCTTTTTTTTTTTAATCTTGACCACTTCCTCATTTGTAATGAAATATATGGAACCTAATATCTTAAATAAAAACAGCGAGTAGAACTGTTTTTGTGTATGTGTGTGTGTGTGAGAGAGAGAGAGTAAGTGAGAGAGACATAATGAACACTTTAGCTGTTTTGAAATGACATCTGTTTGAGAACCATTTTTATAGGAAAAGTGAAAAATCATTGTAAGTTGGCAACACTGAGAATCGGACGAATGATAGTTGATTCTTCCAAAAGAAAATAGTCGATAACAGATGCAATATATTATGGTAATTACTGTGTTGTTAAGGCATACTAAGAGCTTTTCGGATTCAACTAAAAGCATATATCTATATTGGATCGAAATCTTGGACCAAAATTAAAATTTTAAGAGAAAACAATTACAACCAATGACTAAATACACGAAGCGCACCCTACTAGTTAAAGATGTCGCCCAAGGTGTGATTGGTTGGAATAAATTAATCTCGCAGCTGGTATAGGAAGCAAATTGCTTATCAGAAGATAGTTTACACGTTAGTACACAAGAGAGGTACATTATTACTACTTTCGCTAAATGTTTCATCAGATAAGGAGTAGTAGTACGAAAGAAATAAAAAATGAAAAACAGAAAAGTACTTGTGTAACTTGCAGCTAGGCGATACACTGAAATGCAAAATCGTGTAATTGTGTTTGCCAGCAGCTTAGTACTTAAAGGAATATAAAATTAACTGGACGTATTGTTAGTTTCTTAGGATCCAGGAGAAAGAATGATTCAACCTTCGAACGAAAATCGGGACAAGCGCCAACTTGATTAAAGCTGGGATTCTGAGTGGACATCAAGATACTGGTGAAAAAGAGATTCTCAGTTATTACTGTAATCTCTTGTTTGTACGAAGTTGAGTGGAACAATGAGACACATACACAGACCGTTTTAGGTGGGGGCAAAATGAGAAAAGACGTTTAAATTACCTCTTATGCACAGTTTGCTCTGTAGCGTTTCTTACGTTGTTCGTCGCATGCATCAATTAATAAAGAGAAAAATTAAAATATGTATAATTGTCAAGTAGGAAAAGAATATATAAATATTTAAAAATGTAAATTAACTCTCTTTTGGAGCAAAGAATACTTAATAAAATCACGTCTTGAAATTTTTTTTTTTTAATTCTTTAAGTAAATATGTATCGGTAAATAATTTTAGACACGGTCCCGGGTTTGATTCCCGGTGGGGGCACTCGCTCGAAAAAAAAGTGTAAAAAGCTTTTTGAGACCAGCCACCCTGAATGAGGGTTTTCCTCATTCACACCAGACAAATGTCGGGGTTGTACCTAACTTATAGGTCCCAGGCCGTTCCCTTCCTTCCCTTTCCTCTAGTCGTATGATCGCCGATGGACGTTATCCCTCAAACGTGACGGGCTAAATGGTCATAGATGCCGAAAGCCTAAAAATTAAATCCTAATTCCCCTAAATCCCAGACATTTGGTTATTAGTAGAATTAAATGGTCAGTAATTTTGTCCTTAATGTAAATGTATCGTTAATTTTTGTACTAAAGAATTGTTTAAGCAGTCCTAACGCAACCCATAGTACTATGTCTGTTTAATACATTGATGGTTGTTTTACTAAGAGCTTTTAAATATGGTTGAATTGTGAAGAATTTTGTGAAAAAAGATATTTTTTATTTCTGTTTGCCTTTAGCTTTAACCGCAACGAGGCGATGTACTCCTAGCAGGGTCTGAAATTACTACCACGCGCATCGAAAACAAACATTCTGGCCATATGCCCAATCTGTGATTTTCTCAGTAGATTTCTACCTAAGATATGAGTCCCATTCGTTGGGAGAATTCTATGTAAAGAAGTATCAAAAACAAATAAACAAGCGGCAAATAATCATCCATGTACTTTACTTAAAAGTAAAGTACATGGATGATTATTTGCCGCTTCTTACATATGTTCTTACACACACAAAGCGTATACATATAGTAAACAAAAATTAACTAACATAGGAAACAGTAAATACAAATATAAGGTGCAATTCAATTCATGGTCCAAGCAATATAAGCAAGTTACTGTTGCTGGTTACTTACCTTCTCACTTTGAGTATCGAGCGCAGATGTGGCTTCGTCAAGAAGCAATATTTTAGGGTCTCTGATAAGTGCCCTGGCTATGGCCACTCTTTGCTTTTGGCCACCAGACAACTGCGTTCCACGCTCTCCAACTATCGTATCATAGCCCTGAAAGTAGTCCGAAATACGTCAACAAAATCCACAATTCTAGAGATTATTTTATTTTCATTGCTAATTTACAATCAGAATATAGAAATGCCAGAATATGATCGACATTATATCTAAAAAGAACTGCTATATATCAGAAAAACATATCAAAACTTCATGTGCGTCAACAGTCATAATTTCACGTATGCATATTCTAGCATGCTTAATTTTCATTGCTCATTTACAATGAGAATATAGATTCGTCAACATACATTCACAATTTCATAAATAACCGAATATTACTTCATTTTCATTGCTATCTTACAATCAGAATATAGGTACGTCAAATACAATTTCATAGATATGTTAGCAAATTGCTTAATTTTCATTGTTAGCTTAATCAGTATGGACCTTATGCAGAGTCGTTTTGACGCGTTATTAGTGCCATATTAAAGAGTTGGACTAACATATACTTGCAGTGGTCGGGCCTTTAGTATGACGCTAATCATACGTCAAAACGACTTTGCATAAGGTGGTATATGTCTATACTAATTTAAAATCAGATTAATACTAACACTTAGAAATATATAATAAAAACTTAAAATTAGACGATATTAGTGCTAGAATGAATTTTAGCACTAACACCTTGGCTCACAGTATTTGCTTTATTAAATGAAAGTACCAGTTGAATGAACACTGCACTTTTAACTTATTACATGGTTTGATTTTTATATGACTGAACTGTACTTATTGTTATTTATAAGGAAAAGTACGTTTCTTCTGCATCAAGTATTATGTTAATTGAATTGAACTAATGTCTTTGGAGTGTGGAAAGAATTAACAGAATCATTATTTTATACAGGGTTTCCCAAGATATGCGTTTACTTTCAACCTAAAGTGAGTATTAGTATAGCCACGCGTGGCCCAGCGTTGCGCAATCGCTAACGCTCTTGCCTTTGGTATAAGCGGTTCAGGATTCGATTCGCGGTGGGGACACTCGGTCGAAAGGTGTAACAGCTTTTTCAAGCCATCCATCCTGAGTGGGGCTTTCCTCATTCATACCAGACAAGTGCCGGGATAGAACTAACATAATGGTCTCAGGCAGCTTTCTTCTTTCCCCATTCCTTTCTTCCTGTCCAATTCCTCGGATAGTGTGATCGGCGAGGGACGTTATTCCTCATATGTGTGACGAGCTAACGTGACTATAGATGCCGAAAGCCCAGAAATCTAATCTTCCCCCCCTTAATCCTTAATATAGCCACGACGGATTATTTCTAAGATTCTTTTTCAGCACCGAGGCTCTATGCTACAGTTTAACCTAAAACTCAAGCCATATAAACTTTAACTGCAAGTCTAATTCTAGTCTATTGTACTGATCCCAAATAGTCGAGTCCCCTCTAAAGGAAATGTCTATTGTACTGATTCCAAGTACTCGGGTCCCTTACTAAAGGAAAAGTCTATTGTACTGATCCCAAATAGTCGAGTCCCCTCTAAAGGAAATGTCTATTGTACTGATTCCAAGTACTCGGGTCCCTTACTAAAGGAAAAGTCTATTGCACTGATCCCAAATAGTCGAGTCCCCTCTAAAGGAAATGTCTATTGTACTGATTCCAAGTACTAGGGTCCCTCACTAAAGGAAAAGTCTATTGTACTGATCCCAAATAGTCGAGTCCCCTCTAAAGGAAATGTCTATTGTACTGATTCCAAGTACTCGGGTCCCTTACTAAAGGAAAAGTCTATTGCACTGATCCCAAATAGTCGAGTGCCATCTAAAGGAAATGTCTATTGTACTGATTCCAAGTACTCGGGTCCCTCAGTAAAGGAAAAGTCTATTGTACTTATCCCAAATAGTCGAGTCCCCTCTAAAGGAAATGTCTATTGTACTGATTCCAAGTACTCGGGTCCCTTACTAAAGGAAAAGTCTATTGCACTGATCCCAAATAGTCGAGTCCCCTCTAAAGGAAATGTCTATTGTACTGATTCCAAGTACTAGGGTCCCTCATTAAAGGAAAAGTCTATTGTACTGATCCCAAATAGTCGAGTCCCCTCTAAAGGAAATGTCTATTGTACTGATTCCAAGTACTCGGGTCCCTCACTAAAGGAAAAGTCTATTGTACAGATCCCAACTAGTCGGGTCCCCACTAATCGAAAGGTCTATTGTACTGATCCCAAATAGTCGAGTCCCCTCTAAAGGAAATGTCTATTGTACTGATTACAAGTACTAGGGTCCCTCACTAAAGGAAAAGTCTATTGTACTGATCCCAAATAGTCGAGTCCCCTCTAAAGGAAATGTCTATTGTACTGATTCCAAGTACTCGGGTCCCTTACTAAAGGAAAAGTCTATTGCACTGATCCCAAATAGTCGAGTGCCCTCTAAAGGAAATGTCTATTGTACTGATTCCAAGTACTCGGGTCCCTCAGTAAAGGAAAAGTCTATTGTACTTATCCCAAATAGTCGAGTCCCCTCTAAAGGAAATGTCTATTGTACTGATTCCAAGTACTCGGGTCCCTTACTAAAGGAAAAGTCTATTGCACTGATCCCAAATAGTCGAGTCCCCTCTAAAGGAAATGTCTATTGTACTGATTCCAAGTACTAGGGTCCCTCATTAAAGGAAAAGTCTATTGTACTGATCCCAAATAGTCGAGTCCCCTCTAAAGGAAATGTCTATTGTACTGATTCCAAGTACTCGGGTCCCTCAGTAAAGGAAAAGTCTATTGTAATGATCCCAAATAGTCGGGTTCTCCACGTAAGGGAAAGTCTATTGTATTGGTCCCAAGTAGCCGGGTTCCCTTTGAAGGAAAGGTCTATTGTACTGATCACAAGTAGTCGAGTTCCCCACTAAAGAAAAGATCTTTTGTACTGATTCCACGTAGTCAGCTCCCCCACTGAAAGAAACGTCTATTGTACTAATTCCAAATAGTATCTTTCTTTTCTCAGAAACCTTTTATGGGAAATTATCATATAAAACAGAAAACGAAAATAAAAATATTTGTACATTACCTGTGGAAGATTGATGATGAATTCGTGTGCGTTAGCAATCCTTGCTGCTTTAACAATGTCATCGTACGGTGTGTACGGCCCCTTTGCACCATACGCAATGTTTTCTCTGATGGTGCAATCAAAGAGAACAGGTTCTTGTGTTACAAGGCCAATTTGACTCCGAAGAAATGCAATATTTATAGTTCTGATATCACAGTCATCCACTAACTGAAAATAATAATAAAATAGATTAAAACAGACATCAGTATAAGGCCATAACCGGATAAGCAGATGGTAAATTAGGATTAGGGAAATTTCTCTCAAATTATGAACACTGAATACAATGCTGTTGATAGTTTATATTTCGCTCGAAAAGTTTTATTATTATTATCATTATTAATTTATGTACACTGTATAAGAAAATTATAGACCGTTAAATAGCAAATGGTATCTTGGTTGGTTGATTTTCCATAACAGCAACTAACATACTACTTATAATAATAATAATAATAATAATAATAATAATAATAATAATAATAATAATAATAATAATAATAATAATAATAATATAAGAAGGAGAAAATCTTGAAGAATACAGCATACAGTATACACAAGAAGTTTTCAGACAATATGTCCGGTTGGAGCAAGTAAGGTAGAATATATGTACAGCTCTTTCTCGATATCATGAGTTTCTAAGGTTAGCAAAATCTGGCCGTCTTTGGGGAGTTTTAACTACGTGTATGGCATGATCATGTATACTAAAGATTGAGTGTGTTTCCAAGACAATTAGATATTATTATTATTATTATTATTATTATTATTATTATTATTATTATTATTATTATTATTATTATTATTATTATTATTATTAAATATTCTGCCTTTTGGCAGATAATGGGACTAATGAGATTTTTTTTAAAGACTTGTGCCTGGAAATGTTTCTTCCACGTTTCTCGATCTTCAGCTTCCTCTTTTAATTCCCAATATTTTTTTCTGTTTTTCAAATCATTGATCAGTTGTGTTCTTCTTCCTATTCCTCGCTTTCCTTCCATCTTTCCTTCTATGGAGGTATGAAGAAGACAATTTCTTCGCAAGATGTATCCAATCCAGTTCGTCTTCGTAGATGCTGGCTAGAAGCGTCCTCTTCTCTCTTATCCGTTTTAAAACATCTTCGTTTGTTGCTCTCTCTGTCCATTTTTATCTTCTCCATTTTCCTCCACCACCACATTTCGGTGCTTTCTAAATATTTCTTCTCTAACTTTCTTAGTGTCCAGGTCTGTGAACAATACAGTCCAATGCTCCATATATAGCACTTGACAGATTTATTCCTTAGTCCAATATTAAGCCTGCTAAACCCTGTTTGGCCTAAGTTTTAAACTACGATAAACAAAGCCACGTGAAAATAAATCTCGCTGATTTGCTGTTGGCCTACCGACGCTTGTCGTCCTCCGCAAAATAGTTCATATAATTTGATTATCACTTTTACAATGAAGCTCCATATAAAACAATTACATTATTATAAATGACATAAATATATTACGGATTATTCTAATAATACTGCAATCAAGTGTGGTTAATGAAACAATAGAAATAAACACTAAGCATGCGCAGTAATTATGGCGCCAATTCAACTGTAGAGGCGTGTCCTGCTTTTAAATCTGAAAGATGTCTCAGATGAATCCCGGTTCCGCGAGTGTTGTGGTGAAACACCAACAAGAGAAACCTTTACTCACTAAGCAACAATTGCTTACCAGTTAAATTTAAACTTTTTTTTTTTTTTTTTTAATCTTTCAAGAAGTTTTCTTTCCTGCTGCTGCCCTAAGTATCTGGAAAACACGAGACAGTATTGTCAAAATGTACGTGTATAACTTGCTCCTCCTCGTGGGGAGTGGAAGTGATACATCACTAGCCAATCGTATTTTTGACAAGCGGTAGGATACAAATATTTTGTTTATTGGAGTTTAGAGCTTACGCTGAACAGAGAATAGTTAAGAGTGACCTTTTCCTGTTGAATGTTTCTTCGGCTATGACAATTCTTGACCTGATCTCTTTGGTGCAGTAAGCGTCTCTCGTGGGAATACTTCCCAGATACTTGAAATTATGAACCTCTTGAAATTATCTTTGTTCTACTCTGACTCGTAAGGGCGCATTTTCACGAGATATTCTTATGACTTTCGACTTTTCGACAAGTAAATAACATGGCTCTTAATGAAAAATATGAGAATCAAATGTAGACCAGTTAATTTACCTAAATTTAAAGTTTATTTAGTTATTCTCATTCATTGATCACGACAACTTTTTTCTCTTTCTTTTGAGTGTCCAGAAAATAACGATAAAAATATACTGTAACGTACTATGCGCTTGTGCTTATAAACATTCCACACGTGTTTCTGTTTATAAACAACAACCACGTGCACCTTACGATGGAATAGAGTACTACAAGTTGCAGACTACGGAGACAACAGCGACACCATGGATCACATGACGAAGAGGGAACAGCAGCGCCATCGCTTTACCTGGAGCGCTATATAACGGAGAGGGTTTCACGAACAGTCGCAGTCTGCCATTGGTCAAATCCCCTTTCTGGGCTTGCAGTGGAGCCTTGTGGAAGGCTTTACCTCTCTTTCTGCTTGCAGTTGAGCAGCAAGAGAATCCTAATCACAACCCAGCCTGGTTTCCAATGGAGCCTTGTCGGGAACCTAACCCCTCTCCGCTTGCAGTAGAGCAGAGTGTCCTACACCTCCTCACGTAGTTCACTACTGAGAAATCCTTCCCGAGACTGTCAGGTCGAAGGGACACCCATTCCAACCTTACATTAGAGGATTTACATGATTGTAACATTTCTGTAAAAATACTGTTTATAGTGGATTTTTATAATAAACCGGTAGAGGGAAAGGATTTCAGACCTATAACTTTCACTCTACCAAGTTCTACCTACCCCTATATAGGGAGAACTTTACAATATGTTCGTATTTGTAATAAAGGAATTTATTCAATGTATTTTTAAAAGTATGAAATAATTCTACTTACTATTTGTCCAGACTGAGGATCGTAGAACCTTTCGATCAAAGAAACAACTGTACTCTTCCCGCATCCTGAGCTACCAACCAATGCCAGAGTTTGACCTGGTTGTACAGTAAAGTTCATGCCTTGGAGAACAGAGACGTTAGGTCGAGTTGGATATCGGAAGTGGACATCACAAAAACTTACTTTACCTTTGATATCCTGAAGAGAAATACAGAAGTTGATAGATGGATGCTTTATTTCAATAATCATCAAAATTATGATCCTATATATAATATATGCAGGGTGCTAAGGAACTATCCCGACGAACTGTAAAACGTGATTCCTTACATTGAAATAACAAAAAAAGAAAGAAAGAAAGAAAGAAAGAAACCTTGGACCTGTGGATGTATAGTTTTAGAGGTAGGGCTATCCAAAAGAGTTTAATCAATACTTTGCAAGACGCATTTCGACCACTAGAAACCGTGAAGTGGCAGACCACATACACCATTCAAAAATACGTTTTTCATCAATGTGCAATGAGTGTTACAGAGTATAATTCCCAGACATGCTCTCAGCAGAATTCTCTGATATGGTGTGATTTCAAGATGGGTCCAAAGTAGGCAAAACTTAAGCCTACACGACAATGAAAATGGAATCCGTCGGCGGGAAGCCGAAAAAGTCAGGAATTGCCATCCGTATGGTTTCTCGTGTTTCGAATAACAAGTGCTGTGATTAAAAAAAAAAAAAAAAAAAAAAAACTTTTAACAGCCCTAGCTCCGAAACTATGCACTTTTTCACCACATACTCTTATCTCATATGATGCTTTTTTTTTATGTAGGAATCACCCCTTTCAGTTTGTGGGTATAGTTCACTAACATCCTATATTCTATTTGTAATTTTTATAATTGTTTTCGGACTTTTCTTCCTTTCATGCCATTTTTAACAAATAACACGTTATACAATACGTTTGAAATAAATTATTACAGTAAACCTCGCATTTAATGTACTAATTGGGACGAAAGTGTGTTCATAAAATCGGAAATTCGTTAAATCATGAATTATGTTATTTACATTGTGTATTTAAAATAGGATATTATACTTGAAATTGTGTTGAATAATGTAAATGTAAAATATTTAATGTACATAAGATATTAATAATAAAACCTCTTTAGAACTGCGTATTAGGAGGGTGAAAAAAGCCTCTCAACTTTCAGTTGCTTTCGCGCTAAAAATTGCTTCTTTATAATCAAATATCTAAACTGTCTGAAATAATAAAAAAATATAATATTTCTCTCAACAACACAAAGTCTGTCCGAAGTTTGTTGATAAGAGACCCATTAAATCGATGGTTTACTGTATATAGATCGTAATGTAAGTTCTATGAATGCAATTTGTGTCATTATATATGTTACTGCAAATGGCTTATCTAGTATAAAATTGATGTAATTATTGTGTATAACAATAAGTAATAGTTATTTCAAAAATAATCAACAATTTACTTTAACTTTTTTTTATATAATCATTCACAATCAACTTTGCAATTGTAATTCTCTGCCTAAGATAAAGTAAAAATTATACATTTATTTATTTATTTTACACAAATAGTAAACTTTTCGCCTTACTGGTCTAATTCCAATAATGGAACTGGGGTCAATCTCTGATTTTTCATCGATCAATTGGAACATCAGTGCAGCCGCCATTTTCGCTTTTGAGTAGTCCTGAATAAACATAAAGCTCTGTCCGACAGAAGCAGCACAAAAGGAAAGAGCAAAAAATACTCTGAAAAAAATCAACATCGTAGTGTTAGTTTTCATCATAATCACCATTATTGCATTTATCACGATTTTATTGCCTAAATTCACGACATTTTTAGTTGTACTGATACCACAATACACATATTCTATAACTGTATTTCATATGATATACGTATTAATTCAATTTTTGGCTTGTATTGATACCACAATACACATATTCTGTAACTGTATTTCACATGATTTATTAATTCAATTTTTGGCTTGTATTGATACCACAATACACATATTCTGTAACTGTATTTCACATGATTTATTAATTCAATTTTTGGCTTGTATTGATACCACAATACACATATTCTGTAACTGTATTTCATATGATACACGTATTAATTTAATTTTTGGCTTGTATTGATACAGCAATACACATATTCTATAACTGTATTTCACATGATATATTAATTCAATTTTTGGCTTGTATTGATACCACAATACACATATTCTGTAACTGTATTTCACATGATTTATTAATTCAATTTTTGGCTTGTATTGATACCACAATACACATATTCTGTAACTGTATTTCACATGATTTATTAATTCAATTTTTGGCTTGTATTGATACCACAATACACATATTCTGTAACTGTATTTCACATGATTTATTAATTCAATTTTTGGCTTGTATTGATACCACAATACACATATTCTGTAACTGTATTTTATATGATATACGCAGGTCCGTATTTAGGTAAGTGCTATTCTGTGCTCGAGCACAGAGCGGCAGAACTTAGGGGATGGCAAAGTTGTGGTCCGCGCAAGCGCGAGAAAATATGTTAATGTGTTTAATTCGCTCTAATTATAGTAGTTACCAATTAGATAGCTTATCTGATTATTTTCAGAAAGTCATCCTCTCCCACCCCCACCCCAAGGGGTGAGGATGAACTTGAACATCATGTAAACTGACACCGACTCAGTGACTATGAATTCAATACTAATATCTGTCGTTTTTGATTACTTTTAAAATCTCGCCCTTCCCTGGAGAATGGAGTATGATCTTGAAGTTGAATTGGATTAAAACTGTCAGTATTCATCTCAGCGACCCCAAAAAGTATTAATTCAACTTTAATATTCGTCGTTTTCGAGGGGGCGGCAAGTTTTGTGCGGGAAGGCGGCAAATTATTTAGAGCACAGGGGCGCACAATATATTAATACGGGCCTGGATATACGTGTTAATTCAATTTTTGGCTTGTATTGATACCACAATACACATATTCTGTAACTGTATTTCACAACAACTACTACTACTACAATGGTTCCCAAACTTTTTAATTGATGACACACTTTACAGAATCTTCACGACATTGCAACACACTTATTAGAATTGTTTATTAATGGTATAAATTATAATAGAATAATTCTGAAGTTTTCTATATCGTACCTTGGTATCTGCAGGTTGAATTGAGCATTGTTGCTTCCTTGTTTGGCACAGTCTATCTCAAAATTGATTTTAATTCACTATAAATGTGTATATGGTCAAAATAAAACGTACTCTTTAAAGTTTAGAGGCCTTCTGTATGACATTATATTAATTTTTAAATTCTAAACTTTCGCTACCCACCACATGGGACTGTGCAACACATTAGTGTGTCGCGACACACCTTTTGGGAATCATTGTATTACTGTACCTCTGGCGTCCACCGTATCAAATAACACACCAAATGTGGCTATTATCATTCGTCCAGAGTCGTACAACAACACATTATGTGTTCGTTGTATTAGACTTTTCCGAATACTTATTACAAGAATTTTTATATCCATCGAATGAGACTAGTACCACTTACTCAGGTTATTTGTATTCACAAGTTATACCCATCACAACTGGCCCAGACACTTAAAATAAGACACCGTAAATCGAATCAGACTACTATATTTTATCACGTTACTTACACAAAACTACTTATTTACATCCAGGCGGGCATGGTGGCTCAGTGGTAGAGCGTTCACCTCCGGTGCTTGGGGTCCCTGGTTCGATCCCAGCTCGCGCCGTGTGGACTTTGTGGTGGACAAACACCGTGCTCGTGGGTTTTCTCAGGGTTCTCCCGTTTCCTCCCACTTTCTTCATTCCACCATTTCACTCATCTCTCATCATGCCTAACCGGCATAATCATGGGACGTAAAACTTAAATATTTCATTTCATTTTTTTATTTACACCCACTCTACCAAGAAAGTATTTATCTTGATTTAAATAATGAAATGTTTGTATAACCTTTCTGCTGTTGGCATAACTACATTTTTGGGCGCAAAAATGTAGTTTCAATTACGTAGTCAGGGTGTCTACTAAAACTCCAAAATGAAATTTCGTGACTTTTTCGTGACCTTTTCTTTACCAAACCATTAAATTTAGTAACTATCAAGAGCGAATTTGGGTGCGACTTGGGCCAAATTTTCACGCACGCGATAGAAGCGTGCTTTGCTTGCGATTTGGTAGCGTTTAAAGCCAATCACAGGCATTTTTGGGGGTGAATTTTGACGTTTTATAGAACAAAATTTTCCAGTCTGTACTTATATTTGTACAGATAAAAAAAATCATGACCCAAAAGCTAAATTTCTTGACTTTCATTACCGTTTTCTAATTTCGTGACTTTTTCATGACTTTCGTGACCGATAAACACCCTGGCAGTTATTTTTATTTTTGATCTCGAATACATTGGTTCCGAAATTTTTGTGTTCTGATATTCTATTCACGACTATATTGATGACTTATGTCTGCCTCGTTCGGCCTGAAAATTAAGTTTGGATTATCTGACATGAAAAGTGTAGTCTAGCGGTAAAAAAAAAAAAAAAAAAAAAAAAAAATAATAATAATAATAATAATAATAATAATAATAATAATAATAATAATAATAATAATAATAATAATAAATAATAATAAATAAAAATAAATAAATAAATAAATAAATAAATAAAAAATGTAACATTAACTAGTAAAAAATTCAAGTAACTTTCTAGAGCTAACGGTTAAATAATTTTCAGTAAATGAGTTTGTAAGGACGTGAGAAATAAAGTTTTGAAGTTTACATTAACGAAAGACGCAGAACATATGATACCATTGCTACAGAATTAGCGCTAACGAAGTTTAATACGAGGGTTGATCAGAAAGTAGGGTTACAAAGCCTACAGTGAAGTGTGTATACATTATTTCATACAACTAATACAGCCAACAGATAGTACATACATTAGGTTATTTTCCGACATGGTCTCCATATCGGTTGAATCACTTGTCACATCGTGGGATGAATTTGAAAATTCCCTGCTGGTAAAAATCCTGTTCTTGAGTGTTCAGCCACGTTGTTACGAAGTTTCACCTCCTTGTCGTTAGTAGTGATGGCGTCCTAGGTGCTCCTTCAACTGCGGAAACAGGTGAAAGTGGCTTGGAACGAGGTCCGAGCTGTAGGGAGGGTGGTCGATGATGTCCCAGAGGAACTGCTTCAACAGCATGGTGGTCTTCCGGGCTGTATGTGGGAGCGCGTTGTCATTCTGCGGCATGCTAACGAGACATTACAGTTTTTCCGTAAACCTCTACCAGCTTTCGGTGGATTTCAGCCGCAGTTACGTGGCCCCGCGTAGCGTAGTCGCTAACGCTCTCGCCTTCGGTGCGAGCAGTCCCGGTGGGACCACTCCGTCGAAAAAGTGTAAAACGCTTTTTAAGGCCAGCCACCCTGAATGAGGTTTTCCTGGGTTTTCCTCATTCAAATGCCGAGGTGGTACCTAACTTATAGGTCCCAGGCCGATTCCTTGCTTCCCTTTCCCCGGATAGTGTGCTCGCCGAAGGACGTCATCCCTCAAAAGTGACGGGCTGAATGGCCTTAGACGCCGAAAGCCCAGAAATCTAAATCCTAATCCTAATCCTAGCCGCAGTTACATGTTTCGCCCACAGAAATCGAATAACTGAGCAGACTTCTTCGCGAGATCAGTTTTTCAAACGAACCGCCATTTGTGTTTACCTACAACTAGCGCCGCAGGTGGCGGGTGGCTGAAACTCTGCACAGTTGCCAACTCTATGTAGTAAAAGTATCCCTTACTCGTCATATCTGTATAACAGACGAAACTCAAGACATATCGGCCTTGTTACTTAGTTTCTGATTCTTCCTCGTATTTAATACGGGATACGATAAGTTGAGATCGATATTAGTAGATATTATGGTGTAGAAAACTACTTTAAAACTTATAATTTAGCTAAGTACAGTTGTATATATTTGTAATATTATTACCTGTAGACGTTTGTGGAAGTCATGTCTTCTATCTCGATTAGATAAGCGCCAAAGCGAAATGCAGCAGCATAAATTACGAAAACAAATGCTTGAGAAAATGCAAAAGAAATAGAAAACGAGATGGCTTGCTTTTTGGCTTCTCTGGAAGAGAGAGGAAGATGATATATCATAGCAAAGTCAATGAGATGTATTACGTAACATGTACAGTCAGAGGCAAAAGTTCTTTCGCTTTGGTAAAACTTATTTTGAGGAATAACAGTGCTATGGCTGGAACGTACAGAAAAACAATTCTTGTAATTTTCATTCCTTTTTTAAATTTACCGAAAGCTGCACTCAAATTGTCCTTCCATTGTGAAGTTATTTACAAAATTAATTTCATCAAACAGAAACGAACTTTTGTCACTGACTGTACAGTCACAAATAAAAATTCTTATTTCTAAACATTACATTCATGAATGAGTATTATTATTTGCCAACGACGTTTCGAAAAGTTACAACCCTTTTCGTTGTTGGAGCTATGTGTGCGGCCGTACAACGGAACGATCATTAACTTGAACAAAGTTAGAATTTTCAGTGCAACATCAAGATGTCGGTGAAAAATAAGAGATTCTCAGTAATTATTGGCTGGATTCTTTCTGTTTGTGCAAAGTTTAGCGGAACAACGGAACATATACACAGTTCGTGCTAGGTAGATGCAACAGGAGGTAAAGCTTTTAAAATAGTGTTTGCACAATTTGCACGGTGGTGCTAGTTCTGTTGTTTGGCCGTATGCATCATTTGTTGACAGCAACAAAGATATTTTACGGAGTTATTAGACTCAACACTTGTATTATATGTTATGACTCAATCAAGGTACGAAATTATCCTATCCTATCGCTTAACTTCAATTATCTTTCTAAGAAAAGACCCATAATACCATATATTTCATGAGAAATATTGTACTCTAAGGGGTAGAAACTTGGAATCTAGGTTGAACGGAAATTGAACGAGGAAATGCTACAAGTAAGGGTAGGAAAGAACAATTTTAGATGTAATTAAAAAGAGAAAAACGAATTGTCACAATAGCTGAGAAGGAGTAATTATTTTTAAAAAAGTGGAGTATTGTACTGCATAGGTGAGAAGCATGGACATGACGCAAAAGTGATTAAAAACGAATGAAGCTTACGAAATGTGGGTGTAGAGAAGGGAGAGAATTAGCTGGGTCGAGCGGAAAACGAATGCGAAGATGTTAGAAATGGTGGGGAAAAAAAGAACAATTTTGAATATTATTTAAAAAGAGGAAGAGAAACTGGTTGGGACATTGACTAAGAAGGAACTCTATTATGAGAGACGTTTTAGAGGGTATGATGGCAGGAAAAAGAGGAAAGGAGCGAAAGAGACTACAATTAAGGATGATATTAAAACAGAAAAATCGTATGTGAAGACAAAGAGGTTAGAGGAAGACCGTGCAACATTCCAACTTCTTAGTTGCAAGAAGTGACCTGCCAATAATGGGAGAATACCTATGACGATGATGATGATGATACATTAGCTGAGGAATACTTAAGAAGAAAAAACAATTGTCTAATTAAAAACAGAGACTAATTGTCACATTAGCTGAGGAAGATCTGGGTTATTAGGGACGTGACAGAAAGCACGGTGGAAAGAATAAGAGGGAGAGGTGGAAGAGTCTACTGTTAATGGAATTAGACTACAAAATTGCTACAAGATGAAGAGGCTAGCTCAGGTAGGGGCGGGTCCAGGCTAAATGTTTGGGGAGGGCGGTCCTTCGAAGTCAATAGGTTTTATTTTACACTTAAAGTACAAAGGTGAAAATTCTTAGGATAGGTTTTATTTTTAAAATAAAAAATATTCTATTCTGGGGGGAATAAAATATATTCGACCGCCCCATTCCCCTGGATCAGCCCCTGAGCTGAGGATTGAGGGGCATTGAAGTTTCTCAACTTGAAGCAAGAATCTGTCAATAATGGAAGAACACCTATGATGGTGATTCTTTGTTTACTATTTGAATATGTTATTTTATTTCAAGCATTCTACACATGTCAGTCTCTTGTAAGGGTAACTGATGTACAATTGGAAAGTTCTCACTACCCCCTATGTACAAAGTATTGCTACTAACTGAATGATTCACGACCACTTTTCTTCTATTCTTAATTTTGTTTCTTTTTCATCTTACTCTTCTTTATTCAACGAACTATTTAGCGAAAGTGTTCATTGAGTATTAGGAAGACCTAGGTGCAGATTGGAGGACAATATTAAGATGGATCTTGCAGAAATAGCAATACAAAGTAGAACCTGGATCCAGTTGCCTAAGGACAGAAGTCAGTGGAGAGCTTTTGTCAATGCGGCATTGAACCGCAGGGTTCCATAGGCCATATAGAGTTAGATAGCTTATAGAATGTTACTGTATTGAACTTCTAATGGTATATATATATCTTTTATGTTCCTTGTATTTTGTTTCTATTGTATTTCTTACAATCGTTGAGTTATAACAACTTTATAAGCATCTTTGTTTCTGCCAACAATTACGTGAGTCAAATACTCTTTTTGTTTTGAGCTATCTTCTACTCAGGGGCGTCATTTCAAACTTTGCTTAAGGGGAACAAGAGCATCACTGACATAAGAGTTTCACGTTTTGTACTAGTATATTAGCAGACAGTCGATTGAAGTATATGCATTCCTCAAACTCTAGAGGGGGGCAATTGCCCTCTCCTGACCCCCTAAATGACGCCACTGTTTCTACCTAAATGGTTAGCGTTTGTGCCTTTGGCGCGGAAGAGCGGATTCGATTCCCGGTTGGGGCTCGTGCAGTCCGGATTCCGCAGTAAGCTGTAGACCCACGTTTAATATGGCCTCGGAGCTGAAAACTCAAAGCAAAACAAAATCCAATTAGTTTCAATAGCTCCAAGGACGAAAACATTTATATTTCGAAAGCAAACAAAATTGATTTACATAGAAATATAACACTTAAGATATATATATTTTGCGTTCAGGAGACCACAGTATTGTACATTTGTACATGCGGTATAGAACATGTCAAATTCTATTATTGTCTATATAATAAACTACTACTATAGTTCCTTATACATTACATTAGTCTTACAACATGATACATATGTATACATAGAAATACCATACCTTATCTATTCATCTACCTGGTTTTATTCATAGTGCGAGAATCTGTAGTTTTTTTTTTTCTTTCTTTACATTATGCTATCTTCATTTATATATTCGCAAAACTTCTCCAGTATATTGTAAACAGGAGAATTATTAATAATATTTCTATGGCAACTAGGAGGTTTGTTCAATGAGTGTTCAACCTTACTATTATTGCGTAAATAAATGTAGTTAGGGAGGCGTGGTTTGTTGCACGCATGTAGGTAATCCTAATGAGTATTCTTGTTATCTTTTCCAGTCTGCAGAAGCAGTCAAATCGCTGGCAGACCGCCGATGTATGAGGAGATGTAAGTGGGCGGCGTCAATGTCTGACAAAATGACTGAAACACTTTAATAAGGTTACAGCATTAAATTTTATTTGTGTCTATCTCGGAGAATCCCAATCGGACACGATCCGCAAGATTTGACAGGCCTTCGGGGACAAAGCAATGGGCTTCAGACATTAGGGAACGAAGCATATAATACAGATTTTCCTGATCAAACACAGCACATCTTGTTTTATCAAGCATCGTACCCTTTCGACATCGCTTTATCTCATTTTTATTTTTTATTTATTTTTTTTTTTTAAAGCTGAAAATGTCCCTGAAAGGAACCAGATTTCAGTCTAGAAAAGACATCATGATAAATGTGACGGATCAGCTGCGAGCAATTCCACAAGAGGCATTCCAGTACTGTTTCTATCAGTGGGGGAACTGTTGGGAAAAGTGTATGGCGGTCCAAGGGCACTGCTTTGAAAAAGATCGATGTAAGGATATAGTATGTAAATACACACTTTTCTTGTGACTGAAAATGGAATTCTTTCTGAACATACCTCGCATAATCACATTCAAAATTTTTAAAGTTTCGTTTGTGAGAACGGTAGGAAATAACTCTGAAAAGAATTTGTTTACTTTTCCAACGTCTCATGGAATATTTTATCTAGATAAATGAACAAACAATTGCACTGGTTTGAAGGACGGACGGTACTGTGCACAGTAAAATCAAACTAAGGATGCCTCTTTTCTTTTATTTTTTTTGGAGAGTTGAAGATAATTTACCCACCTGTCCTGGTTCTAAATCTTTAAAGGAAATACAGGCCAACCATATTTAATGAATATTGGAAATTGTTTAATGCAGTTTATCCTTAGATATTTTTTTTAAAGGTGGGAGTGCATTCTGTCCTTATCCCTCCTTGACTGATGAAGCAAAAGCCTCATTAGAAAACCCCAAAGCTCAATTGAATGGAAGTTATCGTTGAACAAATAAAGATCATAAATGTATGTCCTGTCGAAAGATGGAAGCTCGCTTACATTCGCTTCAATAAATAACAATACAATATTCATTATTTATAACAGCCTTTTGAACGAAACTTTATGATTTCAATCTTGAAACTTTTCTACCCTTATATATATATATATATATAATTAAAAGATAAAAAAGAAAGATTGCTGGAAAGTTACTAATTGTGATAAAAATTCAGTTGCTATTTCTAATGAAATATTTGTTACCAATTACACAAATTTAATACATCAAAATATGCTTATAAGTCTTCGAATAAATATCATCTATATATATATATAGTACTTATATTACTTGAGAGAGAAAATAGTACCTGTATGGTTCGAGTAGAGTGTCTATATATTTTTCGTAGAAGAATTTTTCTCTTCCAAGAGCCTGTACTGTCTTTACATTTTGAATACTTTCTGCCGCCACCTGTCAACACAAATTATTATTATTATTATTATTATTATGAATAATAATAATAATAATAATAATAATAATAATAATAATAATTAATAATGTTAATTCTGGTTAAATAAGATTTAGTCATTAAATTAGAATTAAATACTGGCGAAAGTGTTTACCTTCATTTTCTAATACCATGAGTAGGTATTGTTCAAAACGCTACCTCAGGCGAAAGGACATACCATACAGAAATATGAAGAATTTACCATCAAGAGAAATGGATGCATATATTAACAAGAATTTTAGGAATGATCCCCCCCCCCCAAAAAAAATGGATCAAAAGATTGCGATCTTGGCCAACAATTAGTTGTTGAATCAGGACCACAAATTTTTTGAACAAAATTGCTAATTCGAGTTTTCGCAATAAGCACATCATACTGAGTTAAGTGATAGTTTGAGTTTGGCTACACTATATGTAGTTCTCCAGATATAAGGCCTCCAAGAAAAGTTTTGACTGAAATATATTGAATCTTTTGATGCATTTTTGGATCAGGGGCCACAAAATTTTTGAACAGCCTCTAAATCGATTCGATCGCCCCGGGCGTTGATAGCAAAACGGGCGCCGAACGAACAAGAAGGAAGGAAAAGTATTGGAAAAGAGTAAACGACGCGTCGCCACGAAATAGTACTGGTGCCCTATTAAATCAATATTATTGTTGCAAAGAAATAGTTTTGTTAAAAATTTTCTTGCTCTCTCCGATCGCAACCCAAACGTTTCAATAAGTCACAACAAGTTTTTACTCTTACTTAAAGAAAATTATTATATTTGATTTGTTAATGACGATGTGATATATTACAAGGTACCGAGTAATGTCTTATTTTGTATCAAGAAGCGTTTTCAAAATCAGAATCGGTCAAAGTCTGAAACGTGTTCAGTATTTTAATGGTGATGAGTTTGCTTAGTTAACCACACTTTTCTACCCAATCGGGTTAATCACGACGGTGAGAATGAAGGTATGAAATATGAAACGAGTGAAGAAAACACGCGCGCGGGAATATTAAAAATGGAGGTAAACAAGGGGAATAATAACATTTTCGAACTTGAAGCAGTTGTAGAATAGGGGCTTTAGGGGTCAGAACTTAACCCAACGAATTTCGTCTCATTCAAAGACTGGTCACTACCAATGTTCCTATTATTATTACTATTCCATTGATATATGAAATGGTTCGAATTTGAATGAATTTATTGGGATTATTTCTCCATCAACTACTTGTATCACCAGGATGTTTTTTTCTTTTTTTTGTGCGTACGTATCTAGTTGTGTGATATTTTTACGCACAAAATGTATACACACACATTATATATATATATATATATATATATATATATATATATATATATATATATATATATGTGTGTGTGTGTGTGTGTGTGTGTGTGTGCGTGTGTGTGCTAGTGAATTTTTAATATTTTAATTAATAATAAGTAACATTAAAGACAGAACTTTCATTCATTAAGAAATTAAGTAATTTCTATAATTTCAAACATATGTAAAAATGAAATTGTTCAGTTTTACGTCCCACAGTTATGTCGGTTAGGCTAAAGGAGACGGTGATTATGAGAAATGAGTGAAATGGTGGAATGAAGGAAGTGGGAGGAAACGGGAGAACCCACGAGCACGATGCTTGTCTACCACAAAGTCCACACGGCGCAAACTGGGATCGAACCAGGGACCCCAAGCACCGGAGGTCAACGCTCTGCGACTACGACTGAGCCACCGCGCCCCCCTCAAATATATGTAGTAGCCATTTTAAATACAAATATTAAACATATGGCCAGGCTCTTAAGGGGGGCAAGGAGTTAAAATATTGAACCTACCGTTACGTATGGCTTTTCTCAGAATACAATTAACCAAGGGAGTGTTCGAGAAAAAACCTACTTTGCGTTGATTGGGACACATGCAAAGAACAAAAGAGGAACTTGTGCCTCAGTAGTTTCTACACATGAAAATGCCTGAAAAACGGTAACAGGAAAGACCATAAAACAAATGGCAAGATTAAATATAAAAGGGTGCGGAAAGAAAGAAAAACACGGGAAATGCTCAGAACGAAGAAGGGTAGAATGAAATAAATCGTCCGAGAGGCCTTCTATACACCCAATACTGGCAGAACGCTAGAATAGGAACTGGTAATAATAAATGGATTGATTGACGTGTTAATGGGGACGTCAGGAAGCTATTTGTCCCTTCTCGAATGATAATAACATACAGAAATTAGATAAATATCCAGTGGCATAACTAAAGGCGTGGAGGCCTCTCCGAAGACAGCGTGGAGTGGGGCCTCTTCTCTACGTCCCATTTCACGATTTGGGGACCCCTTGATGGCTTGACCCCCCCCGCAATGTGGGTCTGCGCGGCCCTTATTTACGCCCCTGTAAATATCTCATTACACAGCATACGTCAATCAGTATTTTCCTGATAAAGAAGAAAGTACCCTGACTTCCTGTAGTATTGAGAAGCATAACCCGTAAGGGAGAGAGCATAGTTAGTTGAATGGAGGCGACGGTGTGTTAGTGGTAGAGCCCTTCTATTTCATCTGTGCCCTTTGTGGCGCTGGTGTCGATATGTCATTTCCCGTACCTCCCTCGAAAGAGGAGGGACAAGTTGCTGAGGCCGAGATCTTTCAATTGTTGAATGCAGAAGCATTGCCCCAACGAATTAGTACACGGACTTCTCTGTGCTCTGTCTTGCTAGCCACTCTAAGTAGCCTACGATCTACACTCGACAAGATCAAGTGAATGAATGACAACTTGGCAACACAACTGAGGTCATTCACTTCTTTTCCCTAAGCAAAGGGAGGGTTTCATCCGCCAGAGGGCGGTGAGGGTGGGACCGAAGTATAGTTCGCATAGTTTCCGAGGGCACAGGTGGAATAGACAGGCTCTAGTGTCTGGTACGAAGGGTCTCCGGTTCGATCCGAGGCATGTGACTTTGTAGTGGACAACATCGTGTTCGCTGGTTTCCTCGATATTCTGTTTTCTCCACTTTCTCATTTCATCGATTCTGTTATAACTATTGACTTTAATCATGTCTCGTTTAGCTTAAGGCAATGTTGCCAACAATGTTAACAATAATGCACTAAAAGTCGCTAGAAACCTTAATTGTAATGGAAATAATGCTAGTTTATTGGCTGTACGACATTTCAAAAGACGCTAAATCCCTACTTTAAGAATGGTAAACAAAATAAATCTTATCTCTAAAATACATTATCAAATCGCTAGATTTAGCGACAAAATTCCTAAATTGGCAACACTAGCCTAAGATAGGGTTGCCATATTTTGAAGATTAAAAAAAAGACATGTTTGATCTTCACAGCCACAGCAGCACAATATCGTCATCCACCAATGTCCACCACTCTTATTATTAATTTAAATTTGTGCAAAAAACACGTCTTATCAAAGGAAGTAACGGAAGTAGGAATTTTAGAAGCTATGTACGCACAGCACTGCCACTTAGCAATTTTGAGAACATAACACTTTCGCTAAGCGCAAGACCAAGTGTTGCTACACACACACACATACACACAAAATTAAACTTAAAAAGTCATTGATCTATTATTGTCTACTAACGGTACAGGAAAACCCGAGCATTTTACCAAATTTTAAAATTCCGCCTCGACAGAAATTTTTAACTCAAAAAGAGGACATGTCCGGAGTAAATCGGACATATGGCAAGCTTACTTAAGCGCATAATCATGGAACGTAAAACCAGAAGTAGAACTAACTGCTGTAACATATAAAACGCAATGAAAGATGTAATTAAAACACGCACAATGACACTTACCCTGCCTGCTTCATCCATCAGCTCTGAATCTCTTTTGATAGTCCCTCTGACGATGGCCATTTGTTTATAACCAGCGAAAGCAATGATAGGTACTGAAGCTACTAATAACAATGCTAGTTTCCATCCAAAGAAAAATGCTAAGCCCATGGCCGCTATAATGGTCACCAAAGAGTTGAGAACTGTTCCCACTCGATTTCCAGCAGCCTGTTTTATAACAAGAAATACAAGAAATTAATCATCTTAGTAAGTATTGTACCTTCACTGGCAATTTTTGTCGTAAATTTAGAAGCTTACACACACAATGGTCAGACACACAATCATAGTCATACGTCTTGCAAATAAAATCAGAAAAATAAAAACACAGCTGAACAAGACTGCACTTATTTAATAAAAACACATTTACACGAGACGTTTCGATCTTCTAGCCAAGATCCTTATCAGACGTAAACTCTACACTTTTTTAACCAAGAGTGTACGTCTGATGAGGATCTTGCAAAGAAGATCGAAACGTCACGTGTAAATGTGTTTTTATTAAATAAGTGCAGTCTTGTTCAGCTGTGTTTTTATTTTTCTCACACAATGGTCATTAGTTAATTTCATTTTCTCGTAACCATTACCTCTTTTAATATCGTCCATTCATTACATTAGTTCTTCCTTTTCCTCTTTTATCTTCTACCACTCATTCGCTAATAACGAATTTCATCTCAAATAATGTACTTACCTTACCAGCTTCTTTTGTTTTGCTCAAGGGGCCGCGGTGGCTCAGTGGTAGAGCGTTCAACTCTGATGCATGGGATCTCTAGTTCGATCCCAGCTCGCGACACGTGAGCTTTATGGTGGACAAACACCGTGTACGTGGATTTTCTCGGGGTTACTCCGTTTCCTCCCACTTTCTTCATTCATTTCTCATCATCACCGTCTCCTTTAGCCTAGCCGGCATAAGCATGGGACGTAAAACTTAAATATTTCATTTTCCCATTTCTTATTCTCAAAACTTTCTTCAAATGTTAACTAAAGAAAGGCTCCCCTTAACCTTCGTTTTATGGAAATGAAAATACAGTTTCAATGGTTCTATGCCTCCATCATCAGTGCCTTAGATTGGTTGGTTGGTTGCGTTAAAGTGCAACGCCCTTCAGCACCGAGGTCATATGGGACCTGGACATATAGCTTAACGTGGGATCCGAACTTAAAAAATGCCTTAGAAATTCGCTTACGCTGCTAAAAGGATTACATGGTGAACAGTTTTCTTACTTGTGTATACGAGGCGCGTTCGGAAAGTAACCTCCGATTGGTCACTATGCGTGAAGTAGTGATGATAGCGGTACCGTCTTTACGCAGACGGAGAGAGGAGTGGCAGATCATCAGTGGTCACGGATGAACTCTTTCAGAAAATTGACGGAAAAGTTCGTGAAAATTACCGTCAATGCCTTAGAAAATCGCTTACACTGCTAAAAGGATTACATGGTGAACAGTTTTCTTACTTGTGTATACGAGGCGTGTTCGGAAAGTAACCTCCGATTGGTCACTATGCGTGAAGTAGTGATGATAGCGGTACCGTCTTTACGCAGACGGAGAGAGGAGTGGCAGATCATCAGTGGTCACGGATGAACTCTTTCAGAAAATTGACGGAAAAGTTCGTGAAAATTACCGTCAATGCCTTAGAAAATCGAAATCGCTTACACTGCTAAAAGGATTACATGGTGAACAGTTTTCTTACTTGTGTATACGAGGCGCGTTCGGAAAGTAACCTCCGATTGGTCACTATGCGTGAAGTAGTGATGATAGCGGTACCGTCTTTACGCAGACGGAGAGAGGAGTGGCAAATCATCAGTGGTCACGGATGAACTCTTTCAGAAAATTGACAGAAAAGTTCGTGAAAATTACCGTCAATGCCTTAGAAAATCGAAATCGCTTACACTGCTAAAAGGATTACATGGTGAACAGTTTTCTTACTTGTGTATACGAGGCGCGTTCGGAAAGTAACCTCCGATTGGTCACTATGCGTGAAGTAGTGATGATAGCGGTACCGTCTTTACGCAGACGGAGAGAGGAGTGGCAGATCATCAGTGGTCACGGATGAACTCTTTCAGAAAATTGACGGAAAAGTTCGTGAAAATTACCGTCAATGCCTTAGAAAATCGAAATCGCTTACACTGCTAAAAGGATTACATGGTGAACAGTTTTCTTACTTGTGTATACGAGGCGCGTTCGGAAAGTAACCTCCGATTGGTCACTATGCGTGAAGTAGTGATGATAGCGGTACCGTCTTTACGCAGACGGAGAGAGGAGTGGCAGATCATCAGTGGTCACGGATGAACTCTTTCAGAAAATTGACGGAAAAGTTCGTGAAAATTACCGTCAATGCCTTAGAAAATCGCTTACACTGCTAAAAGGATTACATGGTGAACAGTTTTCTTACTTGTGTATACGAGGCGTGTTCGGAAAGTAACCTCCGATTGGTCACTATGCGTGAAGTAGTGATGATAGCGGTACCGTCTTTACGCAGACGGAGAGAGGAGTGGCAGATCATCAGTGGTCACGGATGAACTCTTTCAGAAAATTGACGGAAAAGTTCGTGAAAATTACCGTCAATGCCTTAGAAAATCGAAATCGCTTACACTGCTAAAAGGATTACATGGTGAACAGTTTTCTTACTTGTGTATACGAGGCGCGTTCGGAAAGTAACCTCCGATTGGTCACTATGCGTGAAGTAGTGATGATAGCGGTACCGTCTTTACGCAGACGGAGAGAGGAGTGGCAAATCATCAGTGGTCACGGATGAACTCTTTCAGAAAATTGACAGAAAAGTTCGTGAAAATTACCGTCAATGCCTTAGAAAATCGAAATCGCTTACACTGCTAAAAGGATTACATGGTGAACAGTTTTCTTACTTGTGTATACGAGGCGCGTTCGGAAAGTAACCTCCGATTGGTCACTATGCGTGAAGTAGTGATGATAGCGGTACCGTCTTTACGCAGACGGAGAGAGGAGTGGCAGATCATCAGTGGTCACGGATGAACTCTTTCAGAAAATTGACGGAAAAGTTCGTGAAAATTACCGTCAATGCCTTAGAAAATCGAAATCGCTTACACTGCTAAAAGGATTACATGGTGAACAGTTTTCTTACTTGTGTATACGAGGCGCGTTCGGAAAGTAACCTCCGATTGGTCACTATGCGTGAAGTAGTGATGATAGCGGTACCGTCTTTACGCAGACGGAGAGAGGAGTGGCAGATCATCAGTGGTCACGGATGAACTCTTTCAGAAAATTGACAGAAAAGTTCGTGAAAATTACCGTCAATGCCTTAGAAAATCGAAATCGCTTACACTGCTAAAAGGATTACATGGTGAACAGTTTTCTTACTTGTGTATACGAGGCGCGTTCGGAAAGTAACCTCCGATTGGTCACTATGCGTGAAGTAGTGATGATAGCGGTACCGTCTTTACGCAGACGGAGAGAGGAGTGGCAGATCATCAGTGGTCACGGATGAACTCTTTCAGAAAATTGACAGAAAAGTTCGTGAAAATTACCGTCAATGCCTTAGAAAATCGAAATCGCTTACACTGCTAAAAGGATTACATGGTGAACAGTTTTCTTACTTGTGTATACGAGGCGCGTTCGGAAAGTAACCTCCGATTGGTCACTATGCGTGAAGTAGTGATGATAGCGGTACCGTCTTTACGCAGACGGAGAGAGGAGTGGCAGATCATCAGTGGTCACGGATGAACTCTTTCAGAAGTTCGTGAAAATTACCGTCAATGCCATAGAAAATCGCTTACACTGCTAAAAGGATTACATGGTGAACAGTTTTCTTACTTGTGTATACGAGGCGCGTTCGGAAAGTAACCTCCGATTGGTCACTATGCGTGAAGTAGTGATGATAGTGGTACCGTCTTTACGCAGACGGAGAGAGGAGTGGCAGATCATCAGTGGTCACGGATGAACTCTTTCAGAAAATTGACGGAAAAGTTCGTGAAAATTACCGTCAATGCCTTAGAAAATCGAAATCGCTTACACTGCTAAAAGGATTACATGGTGAACAGTTTTCTTACTTGTGTATACGAGGCGCGTTCGGAAAGTAACCTCCGATTGGTCACTATGCGTGAAGTAGTGATGATAGCGGTACCGTCTTTACGCAGACGGAGAGAGGAGTGGCAGATCATCAGTGGTCACGGATGAACTCTTTCAGAAAATTGACGGAAAAGTTCGTGAAAATTACCGTCAATGCCTTAGAAAATCGAAATCGCTTACACTGCTAAAAGGATTACATGGTGAACAGTTTTCTTACTTGTGTATACGAGGCGCGTTCGGAAAGTAACCTCCGATTGGTCACTATGCGTGAAGTAGTGATGATAGCGGTACCGTCTTTACGCAGACGGAGAGAGGAGTGGCAGATCATCAGTGGTCACGGATGAACTCTTTCAGAAAATTGACGGAAAAGTTCGTGAAAATTACCGTCAATGCCTTAGAAAATCGAAATCGCTTACACTGCTAAAAGGATTACATGGTGAACAGTTTTCTTACTTGTGTATACGAGGCGCGTTCGGAAAGTAACCTCCGATTGGTCACTATGCGTGAAGTAGTGATGATAGCGGTACCGTCTTTACGCAGACGGAGAGAGGAGTGGCAGATCATCAGTGGTCACGGATGAACTCTTTCAGAAAATTGACGGAAAAGTTCGTGAAAATTACCGTCAATGCCTTAGAAAATCGAAATCGCTTACACTGCTAAAAGGATTACATGGTGAACAGTTTTCTTACTTGTGTATACGAGGCGCGTTCGGAAAGTAACCTCCGATTGGTCACTATGCGTGAAGTAGTGATGATAGCGGTACCGTCTTTACGCAGACGGAGAGAGGAGTGGCAGATCATCAGTGGTAACGGATGAACTCTTTCAGAAAATTGACGGAAAAGTTCGTGAAAATTACCGTTTAGTCTTGGTGCTGTCCGATGAATTTCCACAAATTTCCAGGACTGTGATACTGAGGAGCTGAAAGATACAATTACAGGCTGGCTCAAGGCACAGGCGGGAGAGTTTTCTGCTGATTGAATTTTTAAGCTAGTACAGAGATATGATAAATGCTTGAATGTTTATGGAAACTATGTTGAAAAATAGAGCAAAGTAGTAGTTTGCAGATGTATATAATGAATTTTTCTTATTTACTTTGGTGTTTCTTTTTTAACCAATCGGAGCTTATTTTTTGAACGGTTCTCGTATAAAAGAAGACTGCGTACAAGGAACGAATATTTTTCTTGGATTTTTTATGTATGAAAGAAGCAACGAGTCTTCCTATGTACACAAGTAAGATACTTCCCCATGTAATTCGGCACGGGAGGCCTGGGTTCGATTTCCAGTACACGCTCATGCGGTTTGAATCCCACATTAAGCTATAGCACTACGTCTTACATAATCTTGGTGCTGAAAGGGGCGCTAAACTCCAACGTAACTCTTTTAGCAATGTAAGTTATTTTGTACGACACTGAGGATGGAGGAAGAAAATCTTTTGAAACTCTTATTTCCCTGAAACGATAGCTTGAGACGAATCTTTCTTTAGTTATTCCATATGCTTTCTGTTGTATCACTCTGCCATATCTCTAATATTGTTCTTCTCTTCCAAATTTTTGCACACATTTCCTTATGTTGGTTTGCAATTTCATCCACCTAATTTATCCCATTCTTCTTCAAACTTACTTTCTGAAACACTTCGAGCAGTTTTTCGTTGCTCTTTCATAATGTCCACATTTCTGCACCGTTTAGTAGTTCCAAACTTTACATAAAACATTTTACAAGTAAAATAGGTATAGCCGTAAAAATATTCGTCGCCCTTCATTTAATTTTGATTCTTTGTTTTCTCTGCAAGACTGACCTTTAAATGCTATTTAACCAGTATTTATTACATTTCTGTCAAAGACTGGTCTTTAATTGCTATTTAAACAGTATTTATTATTTTTTATGACCAAGACTGGCCTTTAATTGCTATTTAAGCAGTATTTATTATTTTTTGTCCAATACTGGTCTTTAATAATTGCTATTTAAACAGTATTTATTATTTTTTTTCTGTCAAAGACTGATCTTTAATTACTATTTAATCAGTATTTATTATTTTTTTTTAGTCAAAGACTACTTAAATTGCTATTTAAACAGTATTTATTATTTTTTTCTGTCCAAGACTGGCCTTTAATTGCTATTTAAACAATATTTATTATTTTTTTCTGTCCAAGACTGGCCTTTAATTGCTATTTAAACAGTATTTATTATTTTTTTCTGTTCAAGACTGGCCTTTAATTGCTATTTAATCAGTATTTATTACATTTTCTGTCCAAGACTGATCTTTAATTGCTATTTAAACAATATTTATTATTTTTTCTGTCCAAGACTGGCCTTTAATTACTATTTGAGCAGTATTTATTATTTTTTGTCCAAGACTGCCCTTTAATTGCTATTTAAACAGTATTTATTTTTTTGTCCAAGACTACCTTTAATTGCTATTTAAACAGTGTTTATTATTTTTTCTGTCAGATTGATTTTAATTGCTATTTGAACACAATTTATTATTTTTTTCTGTCCAAGACTGGCCTTTAATTGCTATTTAAACACTATTTATTATTTTTCTATCAGATTCAATTGATTTTAATTACTATTTAAACACTATTTATTATTTTTCTGTCAAAGACAAAATAATGTTATATTTTTGATATGCCCGATGAATTGATTTATAACTTTGATTATGCGTAACTTAGGGACTAGACGCATGCACTCCATAATATTTTACACGTAGTCTAGATGTACCACCATGCAAAGTACGATTCTGATTGCCTGAGTTCGGTGTATGTATATATTTGAAAAAAATTGAATCATTCTCGGCTTGAACACTTATCGCCATAGTGAAAAAACAGTAATAAAAATGAGAAGCATTTTTATATGGATTGAGTACTGCAAGAATATGTTTCATCTCCAACTTCATTCTTTTATTACAACCAGAAGTAGTAGGAATCTATTGTCACTTCCGGTCCTAATTATAGATTCCCATAGAAGAAAAACAGAGATAAGAAACAAACGGTTTTCGGTATAGGTTCCGAACCCCAAGAATAAACTTCCTCTTAGGTCCTATTCTTCTGCCCAAACCGGAAATAGCAGTAACTAGTACAACATCCGTATACTAATTCCTATACAATAATAATTGTAAGGGATTGTGAAAAATTGATTTTGATCTGAATTTAGCGTCCGATGAAAAGGTTCCATGTCTCACATTATTTCCTTATTAGAACCGAAAGTTATAATCTACTTTTCCTGGTTTCAATATTGAATTATCATAGTTTAGTAGGCTACGATACTTTCACGATGCCAAACAACTTCCTTGTTAAAATACATCTGAATTTTTTTTGGAACCCCAACATTTCGAACAAAAGTACTAGTTACGTAAAACTTTAAGATTAAATATTGTTTTACAAAGACTACTACAAAATTAAGTCTTCCTTACTGATCTGACCAATGGTGCATCTCTTGCAAGTCGATTTGTGATTCGGCCTGGTGAGTGGTATTCAACATCAAACCATCCAACTGATTGTCGAAGAATATTGGCGAAGCCTTGCAAACGAAGTCTCACTGTCATCTTCTCTCCTGCTATAGCTAAAAAGTACAGCTGTGACCAAACAAAATCAACTATTAATGGTCATTGTAATAATCAATGTACAACTGAGAAGTTTGATGTAATAAGAGCGTAAGCGAGTTTACGCCCTTTTTGTATCAAACGCATTTGTGGCTTTTGCCATGCTTGTTTAGTTTCCTGATAGCATTTCAATTCAATATCGGAATAAAATGCTACATATTACATTGTTTTATGTAAGAAAAAAAAACACTACTTAAAGTTTCAACATCGTTTTTCTCCAACTTCATGGGTTTCAGACTTACGCCCTTATTGCATCAAACGCCTCAATTATTCATATAAGTAAAGGAAATATGTTTTTTATGTAGTGAATATATCTTTATTTTTTAGTGATTTGAAAATCACAAAGTATTAACTTGTATACTTGATCAAACAAATTAACGCTATAATTCAATTTCTGTTTACACTTTTAACTTCTCAAGTGGTCGCTTTCCTCGCCTGCTAGCAATCCTGCTATGAGTATATAAATCTCCATGCCGCCATCTAGGGAGGCAGGGTAGCTATACGGTAGAAAAGTTGTATCCCTATTAACTCTTAAAAATGTTCAATAAGATCTAAAAGTGAAGGATATTCTTCAATTTCTGTTACTTTAAATTAAAACTGATAGTAAAAATATCCTTTTTTTTTTTTTTTTTTTTTTTTTTTACGTACCCTGACTGCAAAACTTAATCCAGCAACTACTGCCAAAGCAACGAACATGAGTGACCAAAATGCAGCAGAAGCTCGCAATTCATCTCCAGTCAAAGTGAACGTCTGAAAATTGAAATTAACAACATTCCTATTTCTATATTTTAAACACCACAAAGAATAATGCTTTTGGTTTAAAACAGTGTCTTTCTCTCGTGACAAGAGAGAAAGTTAATTTTGTAATCTACTTCAAAGAATTCTAAATAAGACTAAAAATATAATTAAAAAGTGTCTTTAGTTCTACAATATTATAGGAGTTTAACGGAAAGAAAAGTTGTTCAAATATACGAGGCGCGTTCGGAAAGTAACCTCGAATTGGTCACTGTGCATGAGGTAGTGGAGGCAACGCTACCATCTTTGCACAGACGTGCGCGGTAGATCAGTCTGCATCCAGCCGTGGTAGAGTGAAGGTTTCTGATCACTGGTTCCACTTTTGTAGCGTCTTAAAATGTGTGCTACAATAGAAAACCCCGCCAAGTGCATGGTGCGAGCTGTGCCGTGTATGGACCAAGGGTATGATGAGGAAAGGAGTTGTTCGTGAATGGGTTCGTTCATTTTGAAAGTGGACGAACAAACATTCATGACGAAGAGAGTAGTGGCAGGCCACCAGTGGTCACTTACGAACTCGTTCAGAAAATCGATGGAAAAGTTTCGTGAAAATCGAAGTTTCAAATTTCGGAGCTTTAGATGAATTTCCACAAATTTTCAGGACTGTGTCACATGATTTCAGTGCATTGGTGATGATGAGAAGCTGAAAGATGCGGTCACAGGCTGGCTCAAGGCACACACAGAAGATTTTTTCTGCTGATGGAATTTCTAAGCTAGTGCAGAAATATGATAAGTGCTGGAATGTTTATAAAAATTGTGTTAAAAATATAGCAAAGAAGTAGTTTTCAGATGTATATAATAAATTCTTATTTACTTTGGTGTTTCTTTTTTGACCAATCGGAGGGTTACTTTCCGAACGACCCTCGTACAAGACTTATATCAATTAACATACCTCATTAAGCTGAACGAAATGATATGGGTGAATGTAAAAATCCTATACGTAGTTTTTGAGAAAAATCAGCGACAACGCATTTGTATACAAACCTAAAATTTAATTCTATCCGAGAACTACACTACCCTAATAAGATGAAACTGGCACTGAACTGCAGGGTGATTCAGAAAAAAAACAGGAAATTTTGAAAATTAAATAATTTCATGAAAACATTTTTTTAAAAATATTTATCTCATTTATTAGTAAAAATAATTCCACTTTAGAATACATACATTACAATTTTAGTAACCGGTGGTCACTGGCTAATTAGCCACTGGTTTTACCAGTGGCCACTGGTTATTCTTTGGTACCAAATGTTCACTATCCTTTTAAGTATTGATCAATACCAATATCATCTCTCTATGACTTCCCGTTCCGAGATATTGCCCAACAACTGTTCCGATTTCGGGGGATTTAAGGTACGTTATTTCGAAATCGTTCAGAGTTCATGTTGCACTAAATTTATTTGTTTATCAGAGTGTTTTTGCTATATTCTCACATTATGCTGACATTGGATTTTTTTTTTTTTTTTTTTTTTTTTTTTTTTAACGATGATTGATGTGCAGTTGACAAGGGTACGCAACAAACTACTGATTTAGTGAAACACACGTTCCCCATGAAATTGAAGATGCAAAAAATGACGTATGAATAGACATCTTTGGGAAAGGAGAACAAATTTAGATGAAACAGTATACTCGAGAGAAATATATCTAGAACTGAATGTATAGAGCTATTAATGATCAGCTCTAGAATATTGTCTTACACCAATTCGGAAAGCAAAGTAAGGTGCAATTTGTAATACTACCTAGGTATTATCATCAATCATCAAGGATATTGAAGCTACCAGTCAAGTGTCTAGGACGAAACTCTTCAACTCTCCAATGGTTATAACAAAGTATGATATAAGAATTTTAGGGAGGTAGGAAGACGGGCTTATTGCGTTTTCGGTGACCTTCGTTCTACATCTTTACTAATACAGCGCATAGCCGTTCCTATCCAACGTGGCAACGTCTTGGCACTTTACCACCTGAAGAGGAACTGGACGAGGTGTTTGTACTCTAATAAGAATAGTTTATATATATATAGGGTGTTTCAAAACAACACCGACAGCGTTTGGGAGGTGATTCCTAATACCAAGATAAGACAAAAAGTATAGATCAACCTGGGTGCAGAAATGCTTCCTTTCGGAGTTATGGGCTGCCGAAAACATGAAAAAATGAACTTTAAAGGTCCATAGCTCCACTACTATGAAACTTACTGTAGTCGGGTCAAGACTTTACTTACGAACTATTACATGCCAAATATTAATGCTTCAGAATCCTGCGGTACTTCCGTAAAAACTTTTATAGAGGAAGTTGGTGAGTACTTCAAATTACATGCCCGTAGCCAAACTCCCTCCCTAAAAATTGTTGCGTGAGTACCGCAGGATTATGAAACATGGATATTTGGATAGGGTACATATTACTTGGTATGTGAAGTCTTGACCCGACTACGGTAGGTCCCAAAGTATTGAAGCAATGGACCTATTCACTTTGTCATGTTTTCGAGAGCCCTTAACTCCGAAAGGAAGCATTTGTGCACCCAGGTTGACCTATACTTTTCGTCTTATCTTGGTGTCAGGAATCATCTCCTAAACATTGTCGGTGTTGTTTAGAAATACCCTGTATATATTGGACAATAGTTTTTTTTTTCTTTTAAATCATTCCCAGGTAATTTGAAATCCGTTCTGGTGATTTCCTCTTGTGTGGGTAGGGAAATTAATTATTTATTTGATATTTTAATCTTTTGTACATTTCGATGATTTGATGATTATATGAATTCTCTAAGGGCCAGTCCTACAATATCCTGATATTCTTTCTGATTACTATCAGTCAGAATTAGATATCAGGAAGTTGTCAGTTACTTTAACCCGTGGTTCGTTCTACAATATACTGTGCCTGATATATAATCTGTCAGATAGTTAACCCGAAGCAAGGTTTTAACGGACCATTTGATTGGTTGGTTTTCTGTTGCTCATACTAAGAACAATTGAAACGTCAAGTGCGTTTTCAGTATGCTTGTTTAAATTATCCTATTGAAAACATGGGAAACAGAAATGAGTACCGGTATTTTTTGTTATGCACGTTATTGTCTAGGGGTACACTATCGTAAAGGCAAACACAAACTTAAGTAATAAACTACATTTTATAATACTACACGTAATAACACAATCTGAGCTTTTAATTATTTAAATAATTCATTTATTTGATATTCCACCTCTAAAAATATGTAAATTAGATTAATAATTTAGATATGTTTTTATATATCATTCAATTTCAATAATTAAACTCTATATTTTATATAGAATATATTTCTTCATCTTCTAACCACACAAATTACATGGCGCTTATGTGCGGGCACTTGCAGCCAACGGGTACTACTTATCGTTATAAATTGGCATATATTCGAGCTAAAATGGTTTTCTAGGCCTCGCTATATATTGAACAATCTCCTCATCGTCCTCGGACACCATCAACAATTCTTCGATTTCGTCCATGATTCACTACATGACAACTAACAAGTAGCTGATAGCTGTTAACAGGCAATTGAACTTCCTGTCAAAGTACTAACCAGCTGATAGGGTTTATCAGTCACCTGGTTGTTATCAGGACATTGTTGAACACTTATCGGAAAAGTGTCAGGAGGATATTTATATCAGACAGACATCAGAAGATGGTAGGATTGGCCCTAAATTAGTAAAATTCTGACAATACGCACAAAAAATCAATCTGTTATGATGTTTGAAAAGAATTTACTTATTGTTTACGTTTAAAAATCAATGAATTTTGTATTTGATTTCTGTATCAATAAAATACCTTATTGTTACATATTAAAAAATTAATAGAAAATAACAATTAAAATTGTATATCAGTATGCCAATTAACGTTTGATGAAGATAACGTTACGTTATTGAAACTGTTGCAACTTATAATTTTCATAAATAAGAATTGTAGTGTTCTTGTTTCAAATTTTTAGATCTTGTTTTCGATTTTTCGGGATAGCAATCCTAAAATCAGTTCCAAAGTAGATTTCAGTCTTTATCGGTGTTGTAATCTATCCCCTTCTCTTGATTTACATCTCAATTTGGTTTACTTCATCTACGTGTGAATATTAAGATAAATACCTTTCAAGTTCATTTAGACAAGTGGCCACTAAATTTACGAAGCTTCTGAGCTACCGTATCCTTTTTAAATCCTACTGTGACCTATGAACCAAAAGAACTATGTTTTTCAATCCTACTGTGACCTACGAACCAAAAGAACTATGTTTTTCAATCCTACTGTGACCTACGAATCAAAAGATCTATGTTTTTCAATCCTACTGTGACCTATGAACCAAAAGAACTATGTTTTTCAATCCTACTGTGACCTACGAACCAAAAGAGCTATGTTTTTCAATCCTACTGTGACCTACGAACCAAAAGAACTATGTTTTTCAATCCTACTGTGACCTATGAACCAAAAGAACTATGTTTTTCAATCCTACTGTGACCTATGAACCAAAAGAACTATGTTTTTCAATCCTACTGTGACCTACGAACCAAAAGAACTATTAACTTTTTTTAAAAAATAATCTTACATTTGTTTATTGCCTATAAACATAAAATTTCTAGTAAATATGATATCAAACTATCCAAGTTAGCAAATGTCTAATATACACACGAAGAACATAACGTGCACAACCCCACGCGTACAGTCAACCGTGAGATGAGGCTGACAATGGCAGTTGCGCGGGAAAAACAAGCAGTTGTTGTTGTCAGTGCCCCCTGTCGTTAGCGTGAGCTCAGTGGAGGAATCAAGGTTAGCCAACCGAACTCAGGGTGTCTATCGGTCACGCAAAAGTCACGAAAAAGTCACGAAATCAGAAAACGGTCATGAAAGTCACGAAAAAGTCACGAAATTTAGCTTTTGGGTCACGATTTTTTTTTAACTGTACAAATGTAAGTACTGATTGAAAAATTTTGTTCTATAAAATGTCAAATTTCACTACCAAAAATGTCTATCGTCGGCTTTAGACGCTACCAAATCGCAAGCAAAGTACGTTTTTATCGCATGGAGGAAAATTCGGTCTAATTCGCACCCAAATTCGCTCTTGAAAACATTAGGAAATTTTATGATTTGGTAAAGAAAAGGTCACGAAAAAGTCACGAAATTTCATTTTGGAATTTAAATAGACACCCTGGAACTGTTAACGCGATCTATTGAAAATGTCCCCGTGAGCTACTAATAGCTCGTGATCGACGGTTTGGCTATTATGCTCTAGAGTATATCAGATCTATTGTCTTAGGCCAATTCGGGAAGCAAAATAAGCTGCGACTTATAATGCTAATATCATAAATCATCAATGATATTGATGCTACTAGTCATGTGTCTAGAATGAAAAAAAAAATCTGCCCTCTTTCCAGGTTACAATGATTATAACAAAGTATGGTATAAGAATTTTTGTCTTCTTCTTTCAAGCTTTTAGATCCTCTTTTCGATTTTTCGAAATAGCAACCCTAAAATCAGTTCCAACGTATGTTCCAGTCTTTATCGGTGGGTCCCTTTTTTTTCGTTAACTCAGTTTCGTTCATTTGACCTAGTTGTGAATATTAAGATCATTATCTTTGAAGTTCATTCAGCCTAAGATAATACTGATACCTAATAGTGATACTAATGTAATATTGTTATATTATTTTATTTAAAGTAAGAGAGAAGAAGTAACTTACCGCAAACATTTCTCCGTAGAAAAGCGCATATATTGGCATAACAGCTCCACCAACAGCGCAGCCCATCAGTCCAACAGTTAGCATGCAACACTCCGGACCATTAAATTTCAATATACGCCATAGCGTTGATGGTTCTATCTTCTCCTATATTTTTATGAAAAGTAAATGTAAAAGATTATTTAAGAAACTGGTAAAAATTCTCATAAATCATGCACACTTCACACACAAATGTGATGTTGGTATCGTCTTGTATCTAATACGCATATATATAATCAAGAAATATATAACAGGTTCAATTTTATTAACTGGCAATGTTCAGTTAAAGAAGGAATTTCTAAGCTTGTCTCTTAATTTTATAATTTTTGTGTAATGCAATTAATAGAACCAAAGAGAGACTACATGAGATGATTCACAAAATAGTTGACACTGGGAAACCATATGGAATGAAAATCAACATCGAAAAATCAAAAGTCATGTGAATACCCCGTGGAAATGCGAACTTACGGGTCAGGGTAGAACAAAGAATACTTGAAAAATCGATTATTTCAAGTATCTAGGAAGTATTTTCACGAGAGGCGCTTACTGCACCAAAGAGATCAGGTCAAGAATTGCCATAGCCAAACAAGCATTGAACAAAAAAAGATCACTCTTAACTAGCAGACTCAAAATTGGACTTAGGAAGAAGTTGGTCAAGTGCTATATATGGACTATATATTGGATTGTATGGTTCAGAGATTTGGACATTATAGAAGTTAGAGAAGAAATATTTAGAGGGTGTTGGAGGAAGATGGAGAAGATAAAATGGACAGAGAGAGAGAGAGAGAGAGAGGGAGAGCAACAAGCGAAGATGTTTTAAAACGGATAGGAGAGAAGAGGATGCATCTAGGAAGGCCAATTCGATTGGACATATCTTACAAAGAAATTGTCTTCTTCATACCGCCATAGAAGGAAAAATGGAAGGGAAGCGAGGAATAGGAAGAAGAAGAAAACAACTGATCGATGATTTGAAAAGCAGAAGAAAATATTGGAAGTTAAAAGAGGTAGCTGAAGATCAAGAAACGTGGAAGAACATTTCGAGGCCCAAACCTAAAACTGAAAAAAATCCTCATTAGTACCAGGACTTGCCGAAAGGCAGAATACTTAATAATAATAATAATAATAATAATAATAATAATAATAATAATAATAATAATAATAATAATAATAATAATAATAATAATAATAATAATAATAATGTGATTTACGTAATAACCATAACTCTTATAATAACCAACCGTAGTCATTATTAATAATGTTGTTGAAAATTTGTTACCATTATAACATATATACTTTCGTGGTTGTTATTAATATTGAAGCTGTTTTTTTTTTTTCCAATGAGATTTTGGTTCACCGTGATTTGCATTGCTTACTGATCCAATCTATATTCAAAATGAAAATTAAATATTAAATAAAATACCTCTTTAAGTTCTTCCTCCATTTGCTTTTCTTCTTTTTGGTAACTTGAAGACGAGCGAGAAGTGTACCGTCTGCGCCTCTGATGAGAAAGCCGAGAACTTTGTCTTCTTAAGCGACGCTGCTCACTTAAGGCGGAAGTCCTTTCAACGAGACAAGAAAACATTTTAAAACCAACTATAATAGTTGTTATTTACAGGCAGACGGTTGCAAGGAAATCTCTACAATGATTCATGGTGAAATTTTAATTGAATATATATGAAAGTGACTATGTTTGTGACTTCGCACCTCTTGAATAACTCGATCGATCTCGATCAAAATTTCAACATAAATAAGGTTCGAGGCTGGGAGTGTTTGCGTTTGATGAGCCAGAATGTTTAGTTTTAAAAATAATTATATATATATACTTACTAACTCTTGAACCACGAGGCTGGTCTCGATCAAATTTTCAACATAGATGAGGTTTGGGACTGGGAGTGGTTTTATTACTTCGCTTTGATGGTGCAACTTAGAGGAAAGGGAGATATTTAAAAAAAATGATCGAAAATGACTGATATTAATGTTGAGTCCATAGTTTTCAAGGTCGCTGAGGTGAACAGTGACACTTCCGATGCCGTTTAAATCCCCGCAATTTGAGGAGAGGAGATATAGAAAAATCATCGAAAATGACCGACATTAGTGTCAAATCCATAGTTTTCGAGGTCACTGAGACGAACAGTGACACTTTCGATGCCGTTTAAATCCAAATTCAGCCCCGCAACTTGGAGACGGGGAGAGAGAACATATATAAAGGAGTTGGGCATTTAAAGTTTTTATTTCAACCGAGCGAAGAGGGTAATCAACGCTGGTTATGCATTAAAATAAATGTCAGCAATCATGAACAGATAGTTTTACTCAGGAGGCAAAACAGTTTGTGAAGATATAGAAAAAATCGAGTTTAAAATAAATTTTAGCTAATAAAATCAATTTGTATAAAGCGTAGGTATTAATTACAGTTAAAATCTTTGGTTGATAGTCTTACATAAAACATATATAATTTCCAGTTTAGCTCAATACTTAAGGAAAAAGTCTTCATTCACGTTATTCTATATCAGGGTGTTTGAAAACAACACCGACGTTAGGGAGGTGATTTCTGACACCAAGATAAGACAAAAAGGTATTGACCAACCTGGGTGCACAAATGCTTTCTTTCGGAGTTATAGGCTGCCGAAAATATGAAGAAATGAACTTTAAAGGTCCATGGCTAAAATACTATGGGACTTACTGTAGTCGAGTTAAGACTTCACTTAGGAACTAATCTGTGTGCTATCTAAAAAAATACATGTTTACGAATCCTGCGGGACTCAAGCAACAATTTGTATAGAGGGAGTTTGGCTACGAGCATAGAATTTAAGGAACTCACCATCTACCTCTATAAAACTTGTTGCGTGAGTACCTTAGGATTCTGAAATATGCATATTTGGATAGGGTACATACTAGTTCCTAACATGTAACACTTCCCAAGTGTAACACTCTTGATCAAATTTGGCAGGTAGATACTACACATGAAATAAACGAATACGTGTTTTTTTTTTTATTTTCTGCGGAAAAACGGTTTAGGGGCAAAAGCACTCACTCAAAAGTTTGAAAGTTGACGCTCGAAAGGCAAGAAGTGAATCGAAGTGAATGAAATTGTGCACAAATATTGTAGAGGTAAGATGAGGGAATACGTATTTTCCTGAAAAGAAAAAAAAAAACTGTTGAGTGGACCGAGGCGTTGGGTGGCGGAAGGAGTGGACCAGAGCAAATGAAATTGTTTGTAGATATTGTATATGTAAAATAAGGCCTTTCGTGTTTCACAAGTGTCTCCATCCGATTTCTTTAAATTTGGCACATCAACAGTAAGCACAAACAATATAGCGTATTTTATAGTAGATATTCCGGGAGGTGCATTTGACCCTTACAATGTTTTTCCGCATAAACAAAAACTCATGTCAATTTATTTCCTGTTTACCGTTGATGTGCCTAATTTAAAGCAAATCGGATGGATACACTTGGGAAACACGAAAGGTCTTATTTTACATATACAATATCTACACATAATTTTATTTGCTTCGGTCCACCCCTTCCTGCGCTACTACGGTAATATTTACTTTTTTTCGGAAGAGACCTTGGCCCCAACACTGTTTTTCCGCACAAACTAAAAACACGTGGGCGTTTATTTTTTGAGAATTGTCACTACAAAAAGTTTCGTTGCAATTTTCTATATCCTTTAGGAACTCCTGACGTATACTTATTTGCACTTTTGATATTTCGTAATCAACGGTTTAGAAGGTCTATGCCACACCCAACCGTTTTTTTTTATTATTTATTTTTTTATTTATTTTTTTAATTTTTTTTTATTAGGAAAATAGGAAACACATATTCCCTCATTTTACATCTACAATATCTGTGCACAGTTTCACTCACTTAGGTCCACTTCTAGAATTTCAGAAAACAACTTTCAAATTTAGGGTGAAGGTTTTTGCCAACTAAAACAGTTTTTCCGCAGAAAATTTTAAAAGATCCGTATTCGTTTATTTTTTGCGTATTGTCACTACACAATGTTTAGTTCTAATTCTTCATGTCCTTTAGGCACTACTGATATACTGTTAGGGAAAACTTTTGATATTTCATGATCAAAGGTTTGGACGGGTACGTGCCCCACCCAATCGTTTTTTATTTATTTATTTTTTTATTTTTTTACTCTTTTATTTATTTATTTATTATTATTATTATTAATATTATTATTATTGAAAATACGAAATACGTATTCCCTCACTTTATATCTACAATATCTGTGCACAATTTCATTCACTTCAATTCACTTCTTCTTGACTTTCGGGCGCCAACTTTTAAACTTTTGGATGGGGGCTTTTGCTCCATAAAGCAATTTTCCGCAGAAAGTAAAAAAAAAAAAAACGTATTTGTTTAGTTTATGTGTAGTATCGACCTGCCAAATTTGATCAAAATCGGAGTGTTATACTTCGGAAAAGTTACATACAATGTAGGACTGTGATCAAGTTGAGGGCCCTTGGCGCGGGTCCTTAAAGGTCCCCCAGGTATGTATATATATATATATATATATATATATATATATATATATATATATATATAAACTTAACGTCAGTTGCAAAATATGATGCGTGACAAAATCATATTTCTGTATTGAATAAATATGTAGTACAAAACAGATCGCAAACGAAGTTACAATAATACTGAGACAATCAAACATAATCATGAAATTACTTCAGTTTCTCTGACAGTTTTTTACGCAGCTCTTTACTTGATGAGGAGAGCTGAGAAGACTTCTTACGGAAAGATGCAATTAGGCTTTCACAATCTCTTTGGTAGGAAGACTCAACAAAGTATTTGAGATCGCGAAAATTCGACCAAAGCCTACAGATCCTGCGCCTCGTGATCCCTGTGGGGTCCTTTGATCTTCGTGCCCTTGGCGATTGCCAAGTAGCCAACGTGGCCAGTCCAGCACTGGTTACATGTAAGTGAAGTCATGACCCGACTACGGTAGGTGCCTTAGTATTGGAGATATGGACCTTTAAAATTCATTTTTTCATGTTTTCGGCAGCGTACAACTCCGTAAGGAAGCATTTGTACACCCAGGTTGATTTATACTTTTTGTCTTATCTTGGTGTCAGGAATCACCTTCCAAACATTGTCAGTGTTGTTTTGAAACACACTGTATACACAGGGTGGCCCATTTTAATCTTTTCACTGGAATATCTCGAAGAATATAAAATAAATGAAAATAAATGAACTGAGCAAAAACTCAAATAAGAAATGCCATGGGGCACATCGAATGGTATTATCGCGGTACAACCACGGCCACCCTTCATGGGGACCCAAAGCCCAACTTCGAAAGTTTAAATGGAAACATAGGTCGAGTAATATCTCATTCGATAGATCTTTAAAAACTAAAGAGCACTGTGGCAAAAGATTTTTCATATCGGTCACCATTTTGAAAAAAATGACCGTCAACACATGGTGCCTGTATTAGGTAAAACGTTTAGTACAATTTTTGTGAAGTTCTAATTGACTGAAAACACGTGGTAAGTGTCAAAGCGCAGCAAATAATATGATAATTTCAATAACTTCGTCATGTGACTTCCGTACATTTACTGAAAATATTTGTTCATGGAACAAAAAAAAGCATTTCTTTCTAGTTAGTTCAGTATGTATTTCAAGTTTTCTGATGTTTGTCTACGATCACACTTGTTCATAAATATACAGAAATTTAAATTTCACTTGCATATACGGTTAAAGAACCGGAATTTTAGTTCAACAGACTCACGATAGTTTCTCAACTCATTATAATATGTATTTTTTCCTTACCAAAATAAAGTTTTCTTATTTCCCCAAATCTTTTAAAAACTATTTTTCGTATGCTCCATTATTATTTGTTATGGCTAAATTAAAATCAGATAATCTTTTTTCTTCTTCTTCTTCCACTTATTTAATGCTTCTCCTAGTCCCAGATTCGATTCCCAATAACAATACTTGTCTCGAATAGAAAGTAGTGGTTTTGATTATACTTTCAAATAGTGGGAGATTGGATGTTACCTCATATACAGGGCCGTGCCGTGGAAAATCAGCGCCCGGGCCGAGAGTATACGACGGCACCTTCATACATATATTACAAGCAATTTTTCCTATCTTTTTCCTTTTTTCTCCCAAATTTTTCGCCCCTTACTTCGGCGCCCGAGGCCGTCGCCCCCTCCACGGCGCGGCCCTGCTCATATTGCTTCGGTATTGAAAAGGAATGCTAGCATCGAGTCAACCAACCAAGCAATGAAATATGGGGACACGAGTTTCTTAATGACACATTTCTAATTCCTATAATTCTATATTATTTGCAATAAATTTCAAAATGTACATTTTCTAACTAGAAGTTTTCTGAATTCTTTTTTCAGTTGTGAAAACTTATTCTGTTATTTATGTATGATTTTACTATAATTCTTTAACATTTCTGTTTTGTCATTTTTCGAACAAAGTTTGGAGAGTTTTCGAACAAAACTTTGAATGAATAATTTTTTAACAAAAACATTCCATTATTGTTATATGAAGTTTTTTGTTTTAAATTTCCTCTGTACGAATGATACTGATTTTTTTTCTTATTCTATTTCGCCATCTTTCTATCATATTACCTCTAATATGTGTTATAAATCTGAATTTTTAAAAAAATTAAAACTGCAGTTTTGGTTATTTTTTGTTTCAAAAAATTAGAACTCTACAGATAATATTAGAAAAATAATTCTGATGATAATCAATTGCCTTTTAAGAAAAGAATAGATCAAAAATAAAAGAATTTGGTATTTTAAGTATATATATATATATATATATATATATATATATATATATATATATATATATATATATATATATATATATATATATTGTATATACACTACCGCTCAAAAGTTTTCGAATACCTCGGATTTTTGTAAGCATCTACTGTGATCCTATTATTTCGCACAAGAACTTTATTGTCCTGCAAGAGAGGTACTCTTGTCTATAGCATCAAATTTTCAAATTTGCTGACAGTTGAATCGAAATCTGAGAGGTACTGCAGATGATGTCAAATCATAACTATTAAAATTGAAACCAAATAAGACGATTTGATATAGATATTGCATAGTATCAGGTACATAGCCGAGGGATGGATCCGGGGATCTGCCCCCCCCCCCATTGAAACCAGAAATGAAAAAATTAAGGAAGGATGAAACAAAAACAATTTCTTGAAATTTCTAGAAAAGTTACGGAATTCTCAGAATTTCTGGTACTAGTCAGGGAAATTTCAAGCTTTCGAAAACATAGTGCCGTTCTGTAATAGTATGGACATTTTTTTATCGTAATTTTTCGTCATCGCTTCTCTGCAGTATCAAGCATGTTATTTGAGAAACAGTTTTGTATTGCTTCTTTAACTTGTCATTTGGAATAGATAGAAATTGACGGAATAATGAAAACAAAAAAGTTTGTGGAAAGAAATTTCTGTTAACATTTGAGTCAACAAAGAAAGGAACGCAGATATTGTAAAACATGTTACAAGACATTATTGAATATGTACTTTTTACAATAGTGGATATGTACTTTTTTCAATAGTTGAGGTCATAATGAAAGCAAAATTGTTATATTTGAATGAACAAAGAAAGGAATATTGTAAAATCTTTTTCAATATTTTTTAAAATTCTTTTACTCGAAATTTCTTTATAGTTTCTTATTATAATACTTACTAATATCCTCATTTTATTGTCCTAACAAACCAATATATTTTACCAGTAAAATAGTTTAGATTGATCGAGCCCCTGATGTGATAACCACAGTATTTCATGTCACGCCCCCTCCTTCCCAATTACGAAGTCCTGGGTAAACGAACCAATATATGTTGCTAGTAAAATAGTTTAGAATGATTGAGCCCTTCGTGTGATAACCACAGTAATTCATGTCACGGACCCCCCTGTTACGAAATCCTGGCTACGTGCCTGATAGTATGAACAAAAGTGTGGAAGGTGAAGCAAGGTATTAGTTTTTTTTTTTTTTAATGTAAATAAAGAGGGTCAATGTAGTGACAAAAAATGGAATGAGAAAGTAGTTTCCCAAATTTTGCAGTTCTTTATAGCTTGTTGATATGCTAACGTTTAGAACACCAAAAATACCATACTTTGAAAAGTGGTATCGTATGCTCCATTGTTGATCGTTGAAATAGTAACGACAAGCATTACATATGCTGAGCGACAATTGAGCAAGAATGATGTATATTGACCGTCGTAAACATTTTGCAAAGAATGGCATTTGTAGGTTTTTTAGAGCCAGCAATAAGGTATAGAGAACTGCAATTTGGAAAACTGATTTTTCTTTTAAATTTCTGTCACTGCATTTTTCCACTGTATCTATATCGTTTAACAAAACTAATTTGTTGTCTCGCCTTGCACTGTTTTGTTTATTCTATGTGATATCTATATGAAATATCCTTTTTTGGCATCAATTTTAAGAATTATAATTGGACATATCATCTGCATTACCTCTCAGACCTCGATTCAACTGTCATCAAGTTCTATGCTTTAGGCAGTAGCACATCTGATGCAGAGCGGTAAAGTTCTCGTGCCAAAATAAGAGGATCACAGTAAATGCTTACAAAAATCCAGGTTGATCAAAAACTTTTGGACGGGTAATCACAACACTCAAACAAGTACACTCTGAACTCTTTCACTAACACTTCATCAGATAACAAGGAGAAAAGCTAGGGAGAAAATAAAGAAATATTGAAGGATAAAAATGGTAGTGTGAAAAGTCGAGATAGACGCCATATTGGAAATGCTGGGTCACATGGTCATGTGATAAGCTTGTAGATGGAGTTCAGCCTAACAAGATGGAAGGCGAGAAAGTGAAGAAATAGGATGAAAAAAGTGTATATTTTATTACTAATATGTATTATATGTGCATAGGATATCCCACATAAAACCGGTACTCTTCTAGCTCTGCAGAATTACAGCATGTTGCTAGTAATGCTATCAAACGAGGTTAGCGATGCCTTGATGCTTATGACTACCATTTCTAGCATCTCTTATAAACAGGTAACTGTTTAATGTTACTGTTATCTATTCATTGTTGCTATTAGTGTTACTTGAATCTCGTACGTGAGGCGTACCGGTTTTATATGATACACCCTGTATTTTATACCATATTTGTATGAAACTTTGTTAATATTCATGTCAGTATAAATTTGGATACCTCACACACAGAACTTCTTCATAACTTGCTGAATTGACTTTTTAAAATGTTTTTGTATATGTTAGATAAAATTAAATATTCTGCTTGTCTTAAACAGATGGCAAATATCGATAAACATGAGAAAACTTACTCTGAAGCAGTTCCAGGATCACTTGAGATATAATCATCATCTTGTGATGTTTGAGCCATCACCAATTCATAATAATATCCTTGTTTTAACATCAGCTCATCGTGTGTTCCCCACTCAGCAATCACGCCATCCTACAAATATTAATATTATTTATTTATTTATTATGATTCGTAAAAACGGCATATTCTATCAAATCTGGATAGTATAACCAAGAAAGCATCTTTTAAATTAAATACATTACGTTTTTAGGCACAGTTATGTATTTCTGTTCTGAATGTCTTATTAAATCATATGCACCTATTACATTCTAGTAAGTTCACAATAATTTATACGAACTTTGCTTGAGTTTCCTCAGTGCTAATATATACACAGTACTTCCCCATCAATTTTTATAGAGGTAGTTGGTGAGTATTTCACATTACATGCCCGTAGCCAAACTCCCTCTATACAAATTGTTGCGTAAGTACCCTAGGATTCTGAAATATGGATTTTTGGATAGAGTACATATTAGTTCCTAAGTGAAGTCTTGACCCTACTAAGGTAGGTCTCATAGTTTTGGAGCTATGGACCTTTAAAGTCCATTTCTTCATATTTTCGGTAGCCTATAACTCTGCGGTGTTGTTTTGAAACTATATCTATCTATCTATCTATCTATCTATATATATATATATATATATATATATATATAAAGGGTGTTAGCCCTCCCCTCTGGTCTAGTGACTAGAGCGGCGCCTTTTATTTACGAGGTCCCGGGTTCGGCTGTCGGTGCAGAAGGCTTGAAATTTGAATGTGTTGCGGTGATTTGGATTTCACCTTAAACTGTAGGTCAAAGCCTCCTGAAAACGGACGCTAAACTTCAACAAACCGCGTCGCGTGTTCTAAATATGGCGCCCATGGACCACAATAGACTGCCGTAGTATACAGGTCAAAATAGATAAAACGAAAATTATTGTATAAATTGTAATACATTCTAAAGCTTCCTTTAGAAACTACAGTCACCAAAAAGTTGGCGATGTGGTAACGTCATAGATATTTTTTCGGACTATAGCCTGATCTACGAATATGTCAGGTAGTTACATCTTTCTTACCATTTCTAAGAATTTCATTGACTTTCCATTTTCTTATGCTCTTTGTTCAGAAATAATACTGTATTTGTCAAATTTCATTCCATGTACGAACTGCGTTCTTTTTTCTTTCTTTCGTCCATTCTATTCTTCTGTTTCTTTTTCTTAGTTTTTACTTTCTTTCGTTTCTCCTATCATACTTTCGACCGTTGTTAGTTGTGACTCAAGTCGGCTGTCGTCAGTAATACCAAAACTAAGAGGAGCTGATAAGTGAAAGTGGTGTTTCATACCAACTTGCACTGGTATCAGCATAACGGGACTTTAGTTTAATTTAGCAAAGGAATATTTACATCATTTAGTTATAAAGAAATCTTAGAATTAAAGAAAATCAAGAAAATCAGGGGGAATAAGTAGCTCGGGAAATTAGGTAGGCTAAGAGGATGCTTCCTGTTTTTTCTACGAATAGAAAAAAAAAGGTTAGATTCACTGCTGTTTTTTTGTGTCTATCATATCACATAAGATTCACCAATCTACAATTCTTGTCATTAAAACTGCAATCAGTGTATTTCAGGATGAATTTCTTTCAACTTTTTTTTTTTCAGGTAAAAACGTACACAGATAAAACTGAATATTTCCATTTTTTCTAAAATGAAATCAGTTAAATTGAAATGATATTATACAATTATTCAACGTATGTTTGCAAGAACACTATTTCAGACATGCCTTGGGGAGGGGTAAGATCCTCCACCCACCGACATACGAGTTTCACGTTTTTTTCTAGTATATTAGTAGACAATCGAATAAAAGATATATTTAATTCTGTAACTCAGGTGGGCAAATTGCCCCCGTTGCTACCCCAACGATGCCCTTGCATGTTTTGGTTTTCAAGGATGAAAAGGAAAAATATAAGTGCTTATTCATGTGTTGTGCATAACCCTCCGCGAAACAAAATCCTAAATACGCCACTGTATAAATTTCGTTATTACTTTTTCTAAAATAAATATATAAATAAAGTCAAAATGATGTTAAATATGATTTAATCTACATGTTACAAATTTTATTTTTCTTTCTTAATAATAATTTAATTTATTGGAATTTTGAGTTATACAAGCAGCTACAATCCCACTATGGTGCTATATTATGTCATACCAAATGAACTAGGTAAAAGTTACAAATAACAGTGTCATTATATATCGAGTGCATATTTATAGGGTACCTGTTACTCGTATAACATACATGAATATTCTGAAAAATATAGCTACAATAAAGGTATACATATAACATATAAATGGCATCTAAAGAAATATTCCTGTTGCCAGTATAAAATATGGCATATTTTTGTTTAGTAAATATCTTCTTTCTAGAGTAAATTTTCAGGTACACTTAATTGTGTATTATAATTTTGTATTATTAAGAGAGATTGTTTATTTTCTTTAGATGTGGACCGCTTGGATGCCAATTAACCTAAGTTTGAAAAATTATGAAAATGAACTAATGCTATCATTCATTTCTACACATAGATATCTTTTTTTAAAAATATTTTTGTAAACACTAAGGTATTAGATCGTACACTACCTAGTTGTCGTTTCGGTTGCCAACATACAAAAATGTGAATATTTTATGAGGAAACAACCGATTTTTTTTTTAAACACAACAGGTCCCTCTGTAGATGTGAATTCTATAACACACAAAGTGTAAAAAAATTGACTGACTGGACCGAGACTCGAACCCGCGACCTCCGGCATACCGTTTCGATGCGTTAACACTACGCCTCCTTTAAAAAAAAAAAAATCAACCGATCATACCTCAGTTTCCTGAGCAACCCGAGTTTCCTCGTATACAAAGCCTCTTTGATCTTTACTAAATTCGACAGAGACACGAACACACACATATCCTGGACAGTTAAAATTCCAAAAGCTCTCCCACCGGGAATTGAACCCGGGACCCCGTACACCAAAGGCGCACGTGCTAGCCACTGGACCAGCGGGGAGGGCACCACCCAGCCCACTCCCCAGAACAGCCGCTCACTCTCTCGCCCTCAAAGTTGGTGCTCTCCACTCGGACTACGTGGGTTGTATCACAATATTGTCCAAGCACAGGGGTGGTCTGTGGTACAACCCACGTGGTCTGAGTGGAGTGCACTAACTTCGGGAGTGAGTGGTTGTTTCAGGAAGTGGACTGCGTTGCGTGGTGGTTAACGCATCGGCACGGGATGCGAAGGTCCCAGATTCGAGTCTCGGTCCAGCCAGTCAATTTTTCACTCTTTGTATATTATTTCATGAGGCGTTGAACTTCAGATTTCTTTCCTGGAAAATTTCAGTTTTGAATTTAGGCCACTTGGTACTCAAGCTGCCTATATAGCAAGTATCTTACTCTTGTTTTTTGATCTGGAATTAGGAAAACTATTTTGCTAAAGTAAATTGAATGTTTGCCAATTATTAATAAACTTTTCATTGTTTATTTATAAATTACCGTATATTTACGTTCTGTCAGCAGCGAGTTATATAGGTGAAAAACCATTGTTTAATGTAGGATCTGAACCAACGTACGGTGTTTGATTCTCTCACTAGCAACCACACGTGGGACCTCGTGCCTCAAAGGTACAGGCACTAAAGTTGTACTAACTTCTTATGAGATTTTAGTTCAAGATTAGTTGTAAGGGGTCTCCTGGTTCGTATTTAGTAATTTTCAAAATAATTCAAACGTTTTAACACTTTCTTAGCTGGTTTTTAATATTTAACCATGAGAAGCGTACATAATCAACTTTCTGCATATACAACAAGATGTCTACACCTTTATACAGACACTTATTTTCTCGACAAGATGTCTACGTACATGTACATTTATTTACGACGTTGCTATAGTAACAACTCTCTTTTTAGTTAACGATTACAAAATAGTGTCTCGAAATCTCTATGTGTCTTTCTTTTCTTTATACTTAATATTGCTCAAATAATTCGCCTCTGATCCCTTTTTATAAATTGGCATAGATTGCTAATATTTATATACAACGTTATCGTTGTATAGTATAGTCAAAGTCTGAGTAAATAATAATAATTATGTTTGTGATGATGAAGAAGAATGGGTATTTTTTTTTATTTACTTGCCTTTAGAGCATAAATAATATCAGCATTTTGTATGGTAGATAGTCTGTGAGCGACGATGATAGTGGTTCGTCCCTTCATAGCCTGAAAAATAAAGGAAGAGTTATTTAGAACAAATCTAATATACATGACTGTTAATTTATTGAAAGCAATACAACATTAAAAGTTAAGAGAAAATAAATAGAAATGGAAAAATGAAAAGAATAAACAAAAGAAGAATTGATTGTTCCTAGGCACCTAAACATATTATTGGTCACAATAAATATAAAGGAATAGAGTAAGAATCAGATATGTTTTTGAAACCAGGTCTAGCAAGGTTCGGAATCCGGAACCAATCAAAACCTGAAGAGCACAGTAAAAGCAAACAAATTGTTCAAGAATTAATATTTTTATCTCCTGCGTTTTTAATTTCTTAATCTTATATATAAAAGAGAACGCACAAATCCTTTGTTCCCTCATCACGCTAATACGGCTGAACCAATTTCTTTCATTTTTGGGGGGTTATTAGGATTTGGACCCTAGATGGTTTTTATCATATCACTTTAATTTTTAATTACCAGTGTCTTGAGATAATTGACCATTCAAGTGTCCATAACGTACAAATCCTTTGTTAGTTCATCATAGGTAAAAATAAACGTATTTATATGCAACCCGCATGACCGTGTCACTCGGCGGGTTAACATAAATGACAGGCGATATAATGTTAACATTTACTGCAATCTACTATGGTTTTTATCATATCACTTGAAAGCGAAAAAGTAAAAATTATCTAAGTAACAACGTTTATTGCGTTCCGGGGTGACCGCAGCGAAGCGGGGCGGGTTAACATAAATGACAGGCGATATAATGTTAACATTTACTGCAATCTTCTATGGTTTTTATCATATCACTTGAAAGCGAAAAAGTAAAAATTATCTAAGTAACAAAGTTTATTGCGTTCCGGGGTGACCGCAGCGAAGCGGGGTGAACGCTGCTAGTCCAATATAAAATCTGAAACTTCGGAGCTTACTGGTTTATTTTCGAGGAATACTAATTAAACGGATGAATTATATATATATAAACAGAAAGTGCCCTGTAGATATAGATACACAGAATTTTTAAAAGCACGAAGTGCAGTGTTTTATAACCATGCTGCAGTAGACTAGTTTTTAGAGGTCTTTCTTTGCAATCGAGAGGTCCTGAGTTCGAATCTAATAATTGGTTGTCCTATTCAAAGGTTTTCTACGATTTTTCCTCAGTTTATAACGTAATAGATCTGTTAAATGCTCCTATAGCACGATTCGCCACTGTTACTTAGACTCAATTTCTGTCCTTTCAAGCAGTGAAATTTTTCCCTTCAGCGTTGCTCATTTGGATTAATCTAGACGCCATTCATTTATATGGTTTGGTAGTAGCCAGTACGCTGTGATGGGATGACATCATTGCTAAATCAGTTAACATTTCAAAAAACTTACAGTTGTGCCAAGAAATATAATCATACTTCGAGACATTTTCCTTTTTACTGGTAATCCCGGAAAAAGAAAGAAATCTTTAAGTTTTACGTCTCACGATTATGCCGGTTACGATAAAGGGGATGATGATAATGAGAGATGAGTGAAATGGTGGAATGAAGAAAGTGGGAGGAAACGGGAGAACCCCGAGAAAACCTACAAGCACGGTGTTTATCCACCACAAAGCCCAGACTGCGCGAGCTGGGATCGAATTAGGGACCCCAAGCACCGGAGGTGAACGCTCTACCACTGAGCCACCGCGCCCCTCCCGGAAAAAGAAAAACCGTCAAATATTAATATGTCTTATGAGCACAAAATATGAAACGTTTGCCATTAATTACTAGTGAGGATTTGATTTGTTGTCTAACTATCAAAATTGTGCAGTTCAGTTTATTGGATGTATGCACTTCACTTTCCTCTTCGTCGCTGCCGCATACACATTGAGCATCAGAAGAGGATTGATACTCTATACATCAATCCAAAAAATAAATGTTACAATGATGTAAGGAAATAAATAATAAAACAACTGTTGGCGAGTTTTTGGACCGCATTATCAGTATTCTTGAGCTACGCAGAGGCACTGTTCATGTTTTTATATATTTTAATTAGTTTAATTTATGAATTAAGTTGCATTATAAAGAGTAGCAGTATTATAAAAGGTTCTTATCTTATTGTGAAAGTTCTTGTGATGACGTAAGTATGAGTGAAAGAACAAGGAAACAAATGCAATAAAATGTCGTTCTCCATAAGAGTGTTTTGATTTTTTTTTTTTTTTTTTTTTTGAAAAATTTATTGCTATGTTGAGTGTTTTACATGTTTGCATATTAGTTAGTAAATTATGGAAAGTACGTAGTTATTAGTATTGCCAGTATATACATATGAAATGTATAACTAAGAAACTAAAACTAACTCTATGGCCTATGGAACCCGGAAGTTCAATGCCGCGTTCACAAAAACTCTCCACTGGCTTCTATCCTTAACCAACTGGATCCAGTTTCTACTTTATATTCCTATTTCTGCGAGATCTATCTTAATATTGACCTCCCATCTGCGCCTAACGGTCGTTTTCCGATTGGTCTTCCAATTAAGACTTTGAAAACGTTTCTACTTTTTTCCCGCCCACCTGAGCCTCCTAGATTTCATGACCCTAACAATATTTGGTAAACAGTATAAATTGTGCAGTTCATCGTTGCGAAGTTTCCGCCATTCCCGTTCCTCTTGGGTTCGAATATTCGTCTCAAGATCTTGTTCTCAAATACTTTCAGTCTACGTTCTTCCCTCAGAGTAAGCGCCCATGTTTTGCAGCCATACAGAGCAACAAGCATGATTATCGTTTTATATATTTTAAGCTTCAAATTCCTCGACAAAATTCGCGACGACAAGAGATTTTGAACTGAACAGCACGAATTTCCTGGTTTTAGTCGACATTTAATTTCTTCGTGGATGTGGTTTAATTACTTATGTATAATTATTTAAATGTATTTGCTGACCGTATGTGATGTTGGTATGTCACGCAATGAGTCTCACTGTTCTATCGTACGATGGAAATAGGTGCTCTTTTCACTATTCGTTCCCCTATAGGACCATTACATCCTTAACCAGACGGTTATTAAACAGGGTGAAGAGCAACTGGATTCCGATTAATACTATTTGTGTAGCGTGATCAGTGAAAATTGACGAAATCCAAGTCCTATCAATTCATAAGTTTCATCAGTCTAATGCCGAGAAAGCATCTTTAAAAATGGTTCTTGTGGTTCTTGGCCTACATCATTTCCCATTATATGTTGTTGTTTTTGTGATTAATTATTATTGTATGAATTAGCTCTATAGGCTAAATCTGAAAGTTTGTTAATAAACATATTATCTCTCTCTCTCTCTCTCTCTCTCTCTCTATATATATATATATATATATATATATATATATATATATATATATATAGATAGATAGATAGATAGATAGATAGATAGATAGATAGATAGATAGAGATATATATGAGAGAGAGAGAGTCTTGGGAAGTAATGCGTTACTTATACCTCGTTAATTTTTAAGTAACGTATCTAGTTGCGTTACATTTGTAACCATATAGTCCAACTTATCAAATATTATAAAAAAAAAAAATTTAACTTTTAAGTAAACCTGGTATAAAAGCACTTCTAAAGATTTTTCTCTCAGCAAATAGACAAATATGCAAATATGTGTGTGTGTGTGTGCGTCCCATCTGCGACAGAAGTCTTGGTGAACCGTCTCACTTCTCCAAATAAGGTACTATCAACAGGTTGCATTGTGAGCTTCTCCGTTGGGTAGAAGCACGGGAAGATGGGGGGAAAAAACTAAGTTAGTCTGACTGGTGCAATTAATCTGATAATAACATGTAACCACAGAGTGTCTAAAAAATAACATTTTATTTTAACTAATGCAAATTCCTGTATACAAATAGCACAATCAAAATTAAGAGCATAAAATGTAGTTTACGTACGTTGTACCTAAGTTAAACGTAAAACACCGTTAGTGCAACGTATTATTCTAAATAAAAAGATGTAAAGCCATGAAATTAAAAAAGCCTTCGAACGACTCTCAAAAGTTAACCCCAAGACAATCTAAAAGGAAAACATAAATTAGAAAAATATATAAAAAAAGGCAATCTTCCGTCTTCAAATGCATCTCCCTGAAACCGCCAAAGATCATCTTTCTTCCGCATCAAAGTAAGCAGCAAGTGAAAGTGTAAATCAATCAAAAACGTATAAGATAGTAAAGTTCAGCCAGCAACTCGCGACTCCCGCGCCTTCCGCGATCGTAATAAGAATTATTGGGCCGAGTGTAAAAATTTCATTAACATATTCAATTATTTAAATCAAAGTGCCAAAGTGTATTTAATATGTGTTTGTGTAGTTTCAGTGTCGTTAATTAAAACAAAAACGTAAAAGTCTGCATATCATTTACGAAAATAATTACCATAATTTAAATTTATGTTTTATAGTTTAAAAAAATTAATCTACTTTTTCTTTCAGCATAAATAATTAATGCCTATACAACATAATATTTTCGCATTATTAAATTGTATCGGCATTGTGAATACAATTAAAATCAGTCTTTATGTCAATTTCCCAAAATGTTCTAACCCGAACTTTAAACCATATTGTCCAGTGGCTATACAATAGGCTTTGGTAAAATCTCCAAATCGCTATTAAAGTCTTAAAAAAAACATCCAAAACATAAAAAATCAAATCCCAAACTATCGTAAATGCCAAAAGCCTCATAAAAATCCACAAAACAAAAAACCCAATACTGTTATACATTTCGGATGAGTGACTACAATATATGTATATTTTTACGGAAACAAACGTTTCTTTCCTATAACTGAATTTCTCATAATGGAGCAATGGAGCATGAACTATATCAGTGACCGACAGTCAGTCAGCGACACACAGAGAAACAGATAAGATCTGAGTTCCATTTGCTGTTTTTGGAGGATGAGTACAGTCTCGGGTAAATCACGTGTACTGATTTCAAGCACTAGGAAGATTTTGTCATAGATTCTGACAGCACCAAATCAATACATTCAGTGAGTGAACTGTTAGTGCAATGGTTGTCAGGTTTACTTTGGTTGGTGTTGTTTTTATAAAGATGGAGAAAGAAAATATTTTCCCGTTCGAACATTAAAAAAAAAAAAAAAAAAAAAAAGCTTTTTCTTAAAAGCTGAGAATGATGGTAGACAGAATTTAAAAGTGAAGTGTCTGAAGTGACCCCGGTGGGAAATATTTATTAACAGCCTGGAGTTCGTCCGCAAATTTGAGGAAGCATCAAAAGGTTTTTTTTTTTTTTTTTTTGAATTTATAATGTAGAACGAAACAGCACACACACACACATACAAACACTTGGAATCATTATCAGAAAATGTTCATATAGCTGTCAAGTAAGAACTTGTTCTTGCATCTACATAAAGCGATTCAGAACGTGCAATATTGCGTTTATAAAGTTAGCAAAGCACATCAAATTTCCAATAAAGTAACTGCCCGCATGAAAGAATACAGCAGCGCTACTATTATCAACCTACAGTTCTAATCATTTACGATGATCGGGGAAAATCAGAATATGTAATAATAATAATAATAATAATAATAATAATAATAATAATAATAATAATAATAATAATAATAATAATAATAATAATAATAATAATAATAGTGGTAGTAGTAGTAGAACGGAAAATTGAAACAGTATATATATATATATATATATATATATATATATATTTTCTAAGTTTCAGACCTAAAAGTAACGCGTTACTTTCGAGGTAGGGTAACAGTTACTTTTCTGGAGCAAGTAACGCATTAGTAACGCGTTACATTTTTTTACAAGTAACTTACCCAACACTGTACATATATATATATAACCGTATGACGCTTTATCTAATTTCTTTTAAATCATATCCTCATTACTTGAGAAAGCCTATGGTAGGAAATTTTGTAAAGAAGCAGTGATACCAATAAATAAATAAATAAATAAATGAACATTTTAAGGATATTAAATAACATAACATATTTATTGTATTACATCCTCAGACTAGAATGTGTTACTACAAAACTACCCATGCTTTCTTACCTTTTCGAGAGCCTCTTGCACAATGCTTTCACTATTGGCGTCCAATGCAGATGTCGCTTCATCTAGGAGTAAAATTTTTGGATTTCTAATCAAGGCTCTAGCAATGGCTATTCTTTGTTTTTGACCTCCGGACAACTGGGCACCCTTGTCACCGACCATCGTATCAAAACTCTAGAAATAAAATTAAAATGTTGTCAATGAACATTTACGTTTTCAACCGTTTTCCAAACAGTTTGTGGTGAATTGAATATACTTAAGAACGTTCTACATATAAAAAAGCAGTTAAACAAAACAAGTAAACGTAGTATATAATTTATCAAGATTTCATTTTTTTTCGGGGGGGTCTTTATGTGCATTTTTTCGTGTAATGCAATGAAAAATCTCAAGACTGAATTCAAAGCTAATATACAACTAGCCTTCGGCTAGCCGGAGTCTTCACCTCCAGAGCCCCGCATTTGCTCGGCCAAGATCAGAAAGAAGCAAGAATAAGTAAAGGAGTAAGACAAAAATATGGATTTTCACCTCTCTTGTTCAATGTCAATATAGAAGAGGCTATGAAAGAATTTTTTGATAAAAACAAGAAAAGTGTAAAAATTAATGGCCAGGTTTTCAGCACAATAAGATTTGTTGATGACATACCACTGATAGAGAAGAATGAGAAGGACTTACAGGAAGCACTTTCAAACTTGAACGACAAACTGGAAAAAACAGGCAAAATGAAGAAAAAATAAGAAGAAAACCAAAGTGATAAAGTGCACAAGAGCAGGACAGGAAGGGGCAAACGTATGACTAGATGGAGAGAAAATCGAAGGCGTTAAGACGTTCCCCTATTTAGGAAGTCTTCTTTGGACGGAAGATGTGAAAAAGACGTAAGTTCCAGAATAGCGCAGGCTAAACAAGCATTCAATAGGAATAGGGGACTGCTAACATCAAGAAATGTGTCCTGGATGTTCGTAAACCGTTTATTAAGACACTGGTATGGAGCGTGGTGCTTTACGGATCAAAGATGTGAACATTGAGAAAAGCTGAAATATCCAAGCTGGAAGCATTTGAAATGTGGTGTTGGGGCAGAATGTTGAACCGAAAGGAAAAGGAATGAAGATGTACTAAAGGAAGGTAATGAAGGACGACAGATCATGAAGATAATAGGAAAAAGAAGAAACAGCATACTTGGCCATCTTATTTGACACCGTGTTGATAGAGGGAAATGCAGAAGGAAAACCAGGAAGAGGAAGACCAAGGATAGAATATATAGATGGAGTTATGAAAAAGAGACCTTATCAAAGTATGAAACATTTCTCCCAAGGGAGATAAAATTTCCATGTTGCCGACCAACTTATGGTTGAGAAGAGAAAGAAGAAGAAAACCTAGCACTTTTCATATTCCTAACATACTTCTAATCTTAAGGGGTTTTGAAATATGGCTATCTTATTGTAAATTCCACACCTTTTTTCTTCCCGGATTTTTCTCCTCTTCTAAGCCAAACATCAAAAAATACCGAAACACATCTTTGAACAGTTTATTTCAAAGCTTAAATAGTAAAATGTGGTAAAACGAGTTGCGAATTGCACGCAATACGAAAATAATATTAGCAAAGAATACATCAAAAATTTGTGCATAAAGAATTTATACCTTATTTTCTAGATATTCAAAACACTACAATTTTTACCTAAAAAAAATCAATGTCTCATTCTTGAATTTCTTTGTTTTCTCGATATTCTTTAAATGCTGTGGTAAGTGATTATACACTCTTGTAAACATGGAGTATATATTATTTATTTATTTATTATGTACAGTTTTGTTGTGTACGTAACTTGCGGCGTCTTTTAAACTGTAAGTTTGGCATATGTTTGACACAGTCTGTCAATTTATTATAAAGATTTATTCCCATGTGGTGTAACGAATTTTGAGTTTTTGTTAGACGGAAATTTTGTATATGAATATGATTGGTTGTTCTTGTGTTGTATTGGTGTAGGTCCGAATTGAGTTGGAAGTTTCTTTTATTCATATGTACGAACGATATTGTTTCGAGGATGTATATACACGGCAATGGTAATGTTTTAAGTTTCTGAAACAGGTCTACTTGGTGTATGAAACGGGGACTGATAACATTATTTGTAACACTTTCTTCTGCATTGTAAATACTTTTATCGCATGGCAGGTGTTACCCCAGAAAATGATTCCATACGACAGAATTGACTGGATCAAGCTGAAATAGGTTGTTTTCAATGTCTCCGTAGTTAGAATTTTACTAAGTTTACGTATAAGATATAAGTTTACGTACGCGCTTAGTTTCCTCAACAAATCATTCACATGTTCATCCCATGTTAACTTGGAGTCTATTTTTAACCCTAAACATTTACAAGTGTCAGATACCTGCATGAGTTCCCCGTCTATACATATTTGATATATATTTAAAGAGTTTAGTTTTTCTTCATTGAAATACATTATAGTAGTTTTCGCTGTATTTAAGTTGAGTTGTTTTGCTTTTATCCATTCTGCAATTTTGCCTGTCATGTTCTTAAATATGTATTCCTCGGAGCAAGGCTTATTTTGGATTTCAACTAAAATGTTTGTATCATCAGAAAAAGGATGCTTTTGTTGGGAACTATATAATCGGGAAGATCATTAATATATATAAGGAAAAGTATAGGACCTAACATTGATCCTTGTGGAACTCCGTGCCTAATGTGCCTTACCTCTGACTTGGTTGGACCTATCTTCACATATTGCATGCGGTTACTTAGATAGGATTGGAACCATAAATTAGCATGACCTCTAATACCATAATTACGCAATTTATTCAATAGAATTTTGTGATTAACAAGGTCAAAGTCTTTTATGAGATCCAGAAAAATTCCATACATTTTATTTCTGCTCTCTCTCGCTTTATATATTTCACTTAGAAAAGCAACTACAACATTGTTAATTGATCTGCCCTTCCTGAAACCGAATTGGCTCTTTGTGAAAATATTATTCTTTTCCTAAACGGGTACCAATCTGTTATACATAATTTTTTTCTAAAATTTTGGAGAAAACATGGAATAGAGATGGGACGATAATTTCCTGGGTCAGAAGTTGATCCTCTTTTGTGTATAGGTCTTATTTTTTCAAGTTTAAGATCTCCTAGAAATGTTCCCATTTCAAGGGAAAAATTGCATATATTAGTCAACGGTATAAGAAAATATTCTAGACATATTTTAAGTAAATAATAAGGAATATCATCGGGTCCAGAAGATTTTTTCTCCATTTTTTAAATAATCGATATTATTTCTAACTCTGTGGTACGTATTAAGTATATAGATTTAGAGTTGCTACATAATTTTATGTTGGTGTTTTCAGACTCATAATTACTTGAGTATGTTTCAGCAACGTTGGCAAAAAATTCATTAAGTAGGTTTGCAATATGGTGTTTATTTGTTATTTCCTGGTCATTGTGGATTATTTTTTTAATTCCTATTTTCTGCAGTTTTGATACGGTTGATTGTTCGTTTACTATTTGCCATAGGGTTTTGTTTTTGTTATCTGATTTAGTTATCCTATTTGGGATGTGTGCATTTTCTTTGCTTCTTTTATCACTCCTTTAAGAATACCGTGCAGTTTTACTATACGGATCCATAGTATAAATAGTAGTAGAAGTAGGAGTAGGAGTAAGGGTAGCAGTAGAAGTAGGAACAGGTTAGAAGTCCCGCAGGGGTTCGTTGGGTTCTGTTCTCGACACAAAATAGGCAAACTAAAGACTTCCCCACATTTTACCGTGCATTTTACAATCTATAGATCCGTATAGTAAAACCACCAAGAGTATTTCTATATTTATTAAAATATTCTTTTAGTTTCGTATTATTCGTCTTTTTCACAATTGTATAAGTGGAAAGACTATTTCGAAATAGTGCCTAACGGTATTAATGAACTGTCTCTATTTGTTGTTTACGTTATTTTCTAGTAATGTGTCCGTCCGTAATGTGTGCGATCTTTTGAAGTATCGCTTTTGTCTGTTGTTAGAAGCAAGCACATCAACTTAGTCAATACATATAATCACAGTATATAGATAAATAATATTAATTCAAAATTGAGATTTCGCAAGAAATGCCCTTATTGAATCTTAGTATTGAGAAAATGAATTTGTTGAGAAAATTTCAAAAGTCTTACTTCTTCCGGGTTAGCTTTACATTGCCCACTCCAGTTGGTATCCTTACACAGAGATGAGAAATTACACTCCATTAATTTTAACCAAATGGGTCCTATCTTCCCTAAGCTTAAGCTAATCCAACTTACTTATCCCTACCTCAGTCTACTCTACCCTACCCTATCCTACTCTATCCTACTACTCTATACCCCTTTAAAGCAGTCCTACTTATCGATGTGCAGCTGGAACATGTATTGTAAAGTTTAACCCTTCTTTCTTCACCAGGTCGTCGTAATAAACTAGAACAAAGGAACATTTGTTCTCTATTCTGCCGACCAGATGAAGAAAACAGTAAGATTTCTGAAATTATAGTTGTATCATTATTCAACAAGGGCACTTTTGGGACAATTCTCAATTTTTGACATTCAAAATGAGTTCATGATACTAATTATTAGTTTCTAATTATATACTACATTCTTAATAGCTGCATTTTTACTACCTATAATGAATTTTGTTTTCCTTTAGGGACTCGAAAAAAATTTTTTACAGACCAATTCTTTGTTACTCATCTGAGTTTATCAGTGGCACTCTCAGGGAATTCATATTGTTAAAAGCTAAAGGAATTATAGTTATGTCGCTGTATGAACCGACTTCCAATCACCTAACATTACTGTCTAAAGCAGAAGACACCATCAGACAGCTCGCTTATTATTGACTGCTGATGATTTCGTGTCCTTGAAAGTACGTCATCATGTCAATAAGCAAAACCCGTATAGCTAAGTAAATTCAGGGATGTGCGGTAAATTAAATCCACGTGCTTCCCAGTCAGCGAGGGTAAACAATTGGGTTGGGCCAGGCCGTGAATAACAGCGACAGGAGAATAGTACACATTTTATCCCTACAAGCTGTATATATCTGTGTTTGCTGCGTAAGAGGTGTTAAGTTCAAAATGTTCTAAGCGTTTGAACTTAGCTTTTTTATAATACTTTGTGGTAGCAATTTATGCAGAGATTTAAAACATTCAACACTTCGCCAGCAGTATAAAGCGCTTAATAAACGTTGCTTTTTAAGACTTTACACAAGCAGAAAATTTTCAATACCAATCTTTGTTACATGACTACGATTTATGATTTTTGAACTTAACACCTTTTACGCAGCAAACACAGATATAAGAATTAGTATATATTTTAATTTTTTCTTAAGGTTTCCTTTAGCTTGTACTGACAAAATGTTTATTTTCGCCGGTGTGACTTCCCTCAAGCGCTTCCTTTGAATATTTCTAAGTATATTTAGCACTATTCCTTTTTCAATCTCTTGTATCTTCTTCAGGCTTGTAGATTATACCTAGAAGCATTTATCCTGTTTACCTGGGGTAACGTAGTAATGAAGTCATATGCATTTGCCATTTTACTAGCTTCAACGATGTCATTGAACGTGACATGTTCTCTACCTAGACGAATATTTTCACAAATTGAGTTGTCAAACAACACCGGCTCCTGAGATACGACTCCAATTTGATGTCGAAGCCACGCCAAGTTAAGATCTTTCAAGTTGTATCCATCAAGTTGTATCTGCAAAGTAAATAAAGATACATAATGTATTATATGTGAGAATATGAAAAAGAGAAGCTATATATTTTTTTTAATAAAATACACATATCACTTAACATTTCTTTAACCAAAGTATACGACTTTCCCAATCGTTTCGACGACACTCCGATATCCCTATTATCAAAGATGAAATTAGAACAGAGGTAAATTAGAGAAGGGAAGTTGGAAAAAATGAAAGGAAATCTTTAGTTTTACGTCCCACGCTTATGCCGGTTAGGCTAAAGGAGACGGTGATAATGAGAAATGAGTGAAATGGTGGAATGAAGAAAGTGGGAGGAAACGGGAGCACCCCGAGAAAACCCACAAGCACGGTGCTTGTCCACCACAAAGTTCACACGGCGCGTGCTGGGATCGAACCACGGACCCCAAGCACCGGAGGTGAACACTCTACCACTGAGCCACCGCTCCCCCACTGAGAAGGGAAGTTGGAAACCTATACAACTTTTATATGCATTTTAAAACTGTTCAGACAACATTGCTGCACTCTTGCAAATAAGAACAGAAATAAAGTACTGAATTGCTGAACAAAACTGTAATATTCATAAAAGTAAATACTTTACATGTTACGTTTCGGTTTTCTAAAATAAATCGAAAATGATACATAATGGCATACCCTCGAGGGTCTCCTTCAGCCGCTTTAAAGAATCAAAATTTTCACTATGTGGCAACGTTGCAGATTAACTTGGAACTATTAGCATTCCTCTACGAATCCATTAAGCAATTACATCGCTTGTTATGCTAATAAATGGTGCTAGCGTCAAAGTATATCAACTTTAACTTCCATCTGGAAAGAATCGATGTAGGGGAGAGGTGGATAAAATGATTCCCTTAAGACTTATTGGCCTCCAGATTTTAACTCTAATGATCTATATTGTGGTAATTGTGGGGGTAGGATAAGGTGCTATCTCAGGTTTCTAACGTGTAATTTTGAACGTCAATAAACATCTTCGATATTATTTTGACACAAATTGGAACCTGTTTCGAAAGGATCATTTTGCCTTAGGGGGTGAGTAAAATGATCCCGCCATTGAAAATAATAAAATGATCTTGTGAACTTACAAAAATGATTATATTTTAAAAAAATAGAGTACAGGGTGTAGTAATGCTCTGTTAAAGTATATTAGTAATAATAGTATTTATAGTTTGTTAAAGTAGGCTAATATACTGTTCAATATAGAAAAGTTTTTTGAACACTTAGGTCTATTATTTTACTTATTTATTTATTTATTTGTTGGATCAGCGTTTTTGTAGCCTAAGTGGCAGAACACATGTCACACACAAAGAAATCTTCATCAACACTAGCACACTGATTGTGGGCCCATTATTGGAACTGCTGACACATTATCACACCCCACCTACAGCAGATTTTGAATATAAGTCATGACAATAGATACACTCTGTATTTGTCATGGATTCGTTCTCAAAAGCAGATGATATTTGATATTTCTTTTTTGTGCCTTTCAACTTCTTCGTTTTAAAAATCATCCCCTTCTTTTTATATTCCTTTAATTTTGGAATAACAGCTTCCAGAATAGGAGCCCCAGAATGGTTCGATATGTTTTGCTGGACATCACTTAAAGTAGGCCTATCTCCAAGGATTTCATTATCATGCTCATCTGGATTACCTTGAGTGAAATAAACAAAAACGGCAAGTAAAATGATCCCGCTATCGTTTGCCTTTTCATATGGCTTCCATTAAATACGTTCTTATGTGACAAAACATGGAGAAGTCTTCCACCTGCCTTGCTAAATGTATAGAGTTAAGCACTGACTTTTCAACAAATAGTGTCTCATTTATATTCTAATTCATGTGTTAGTACAAATACAACAAAAAGCAGCACTTACCTTATAAACAATGTTATGAAAATTTTATTTTTTCGTCTGGAAGACTTAACAAAACGTTTCTCATCCAAAGAGAGCTCATGAACAAAGACAGCTTATTTTATGTGACGTAGAAATCAGTGATACGACAGGCAGCGCCACCAGTTTCCGCTGTAGGGGTAAGGGATTATTTTACCTGCAGGGATCATTTACCCACCTCTCCCCTAATTATTTGATAGATTAGTAGATCTTCTGTATGCAACGTTGTCACATAGTGCAATTCGCGTCTCCAGACGAGGACCCGAAAGATATACAATTATTTATATTTTTCGCTTGTGTAAAATTATATATGAGTGTGTAAAAATAAAATATGCATTTGAAGAAGTTCCAGCGACTAGAACAAAGTATTCTCCAAATAAAATAATTTTGTAGTAGAAACCAGCGTGTTTTAGCATTACAAATCTTAAAGAGAAAAGTTTTATTCGTTTTGATAAATATTAGCAATAAATTACATTTAGATAGCGTAGTTTCATATACTCACTTCTCCCTTGGCAGGATCATAATATCTCAACAGCATATTAATGATAGTGCTTTTCCCAGCTCCACTGGAACCTACAATAGCAATCTTTTTGCCTGGTTTGATTTCGAGGTTGAAATCTTTTAGCACCTACAAATAAAAATAATCATTTTATTTCATTATTTTCGTTTTCATAAATAATGAATACTCGACTAGCATTTATAAGTACAGAAAGCTCCAAAGTATGAAACAGACAGGAATTTTGTAAAGTATTTTCCAAATAGCTCCAGTTGTTTATAGCACACTATAGACACTGTCACTTCACTAACACTCAGTAGTGATAGGAACAGTTATCTAACAAGTGAGAGTAATTGTGGCTGTGAGGTGAAAACAAAAAACTGTATCGAGATAAACTGTATTCAGATTTTTGAGGCACACTGTATTGTAATTTGATTCTAAAACAAAACAAAAGAATAAACTTATTGTGAAATCATTCATTTGGAGCTAATATAGCTCTTGCAAAGAAACTACTAGGTCCGTTCGAAAAGTACCGTAACCTCAAATTGATTAAAAAAGAAACGCCAAAATAAATATGAGAATTTATTATATACATCTCTATTTTTCAACATAGTTTCTATAAATATTCAAACACTTATATTTCTGCGCTAGCTTAGAACTTCAATCGATATAAAAATGTGCTGCCTGTGCCTTGAGCCACAGTACTTCCTGTAACCTAACCTCTGTGTCACTACGTCATATAACACAGTTCTGGAAATCTGTGAAAATTCATGGGAAAGCTTCGAGATTGTGAAACATCGATTTTCACGAAATTTCCATCAATTTTCTGTACGAGTTCATCAGTGACCATTTCAGTGACATACCTCACAAATTAGAAAACAAAAACTTGAGTTTGTCACTATAATATTAATAGTATTTTTCTTATTACTACTTAGTGAAACAAATGCTGTTTTTTTTTTTAACCTTAATTCCTATTGTATTGTAAAATACCCCGAAAATTAGTAAGAAACACTCCAATTTTATTGTACTGCAACTGCACACACACACATAACTTACTGAACGTCGTCACTTTACTGTGAGATTATGGGAATATGGTTATGTGTTTAATTTAATCACCAGATGGCATGTTAATACTACTGTTCTTTTTAAACTAGATGTGGTGTGATTTAGAACCCGGTGCAATATCAGGAACTTTTTCCTATCTCTATAGGCTACGAAGAAAATTTCAACTTTTAAGTTCTAACATTTTCTGTGTTGCAGGCACTAAACTGAACATAAGTGTAAAGATAGATCCAACTGAATCTCGAGCGCTGATCAAGTTTCTGTACTTAAGAGGCTGCAGACCAAAGGAAACGATTGAGGAGATAAAAGAAACTTATGGAGAGAAAACCCCCATCTTATGACATTGTGAAACACATACATTTAAGTGTGGTCAGACCTCCGTAGAAACGGTTCCCATTTCAAGGCCAGCTCAGTCTACCAATGACGAAGACACCATTCGGCAAGTGGAAGCCGCCATCTTGGAGAACCGCTGCATAATCATTCACCAACTAGTTGAAAATGTTAAGAAAAGTGTGAAGTCTGTGGGGAAAAATAATCCATGAACATTTGCAAATGTATAATATGTCTACCGGATGGATTCTCACCAACTCCAAAGAAGGCCTGTGTCCAACTTTTCGCGGGCAAGGCCATGCTGACTTTTTTTGGTGCCCAGGATGAAGTAATGATGGTGGATTCTTTACCAAAGGGTACCACAGTTACAGGAGCATACTATGCTCCACTGCTGCAGAAATGAGAGATTCCATCAAAAGCAAGAGGTGGGGAATGCTGATCAAAGTGTCTGTATCCTTCAAGACAACACTCCAGTTCACAAGTCGCATATTGCCCAGAAACAAACAAGATCCTGCGAGTATGAAATCCTTCCTCATCCCCCACACTTCCCTGACCCTGCACCATCCGACTTTCATCTTCCTAGTTATCGAGGAAAAAATCCATAAGCATCCTTATTTCTGAAAGGAAAGCATTTCAAAGACGATAAAACGTTCAATTTCTGATCCAATTTCTGAGATCAAATCATGGCTTCTGGAACAATCTGCGAACTTCTACAAACAATATCTCCACAAGTACATAAAGTGATAGGAAAAGTGTGTAGCCATTAGAGATTTTTATATAAAGAAACACTAATGTTTGTGCCAAATTTCGTTTATCTCAATCAACAGTAAGTGGGTAGGAGAAATCTTTAATGAACACCCGAAGTAACTGAACGACAACGAAATGCAAACTGTGGTAACAATTATTCCCAAGATATCAAATTGGTGTCCTAAGATAGCAAGATACTGGAAGCAGGATATACGAAAGCTGTTGTTTTCTTCTATTGCTACTTACGGGTTAAACTGCTTATATGCTGGTTATGTTAATAGATATTACCTCAACTTCTGGTCTAGTAGGATACACAAACGTGACGTTCTTAAAATGAATTCGTCCAGTGACATTCTCTGGGACTCTTCCAGATCTTGAATAGGGATCAATAGTTGGTTTCCTATCTATGATATCCAATATATTACTCATCGCACCCATCGCAGTTCCTACTGTTGTCAAATGAGGAGCAGAGTTTCCAAGAGCAAACGCACCCATTAGCGCACTGAAAAATACCTGTGGAAATGAAAGTAATGAAATGCACGTATAAAATTATACTTCAAATTTCTGTTTCTATCTAGTCTAGAGTGCGTAAAAAAATTCTCATGAAAAAAAAAATATTCCTAAAGAGTACTACATAAATATAAATTCTGCTCTGACTAGTCAAAATACCAACATAACTTTCAGAACGACCAATGTCTTCAAACTGGTCGAATAGTATAAGATTACAAACAGCATAAATTAAGACAAAACAATTAATATTTCCTATATGTAGTTTCCTACTCGGAAACAGTTGATGAGAAATTTTGTTATTTCATTTCATAATTGCCGTCAAAAGTGCCTACTTGTCTTACAGGCTAGATTTCCTAACTACATAACTTCTAAATAAATAAAAATGGGTTTATTCACAGTTCCATTGTCAAGGGCCCAAGAAGATAGACGTTCATCAACAGATGTAATAGGAACTACTCATCAAGCCCTATCTAGAGGTGTTCTCATTTTGGCCTCAAAGCCTCAGGAAGTTGGTCAAAAAGGGCAGCAAAGGCAAGGGTCAGTTTGTCAAATTAGAAAGGTATCAAACGAAAACTTAGTTAGTGAATTTCTTAAACTCGAACCTATACTCTAACGTATGCAAACAAATATAAACAAATTGCTTTCTAATTGGGCAAACTTCCAAATTTAACTAAAATGAAACCACTAGCGAAGAATGATCTCTCACTAGTTTCACCCTGTTCCTGAAGTTTCCTTGAAACAAATTGCATGTCATATGCAGTCTAAACATACTTCTTCTTTCGTCTACCTTTGTTTTATTTCGAGATACCTAGTCTTAAAAAAATGACTCGTCACCTATACCGATATCTCACAATCAGCTTAGCGCTATCCTCTATGGATGCTTCTCACATACGCTAAATGCGGTTGTATACTAATCTTATCAGGCACGTAGCCAAAGGGGGTCCGGGGGTCCGGACTTCCCCCCCTTCGAGACCAGAAATGAAAAAAAAATAAGGAAGGATGAAACAAAATGAAATGAGAAAAAGAAGGATCAGGAAGCTTTTGGTTACTCTTTCTTATGAGGAGATTTGTATTACTTGTAATACACGGTGGCGAGGTGAGCGAGATATCCTGGAAGAGTCAGGGAATTTGAAATTTCTAGAAAAGTTACGGAATTCTCAGAATTTCCGCTACTAGTCAGGGAGATTTCAAGCTTGTGAAAGCGTAATGCCGGTTAACAGCGTGGACATTTTTTATCATAATTTTTCGTCATCGCATCCTTGCAGTGTCAAACATGTTATTCAAAAACAATTTTCTACTACTCCTTTAACCTGTCATTTGGAACAGACAGTAGTTGACGGAATAATAAAAACAAAAATTTATGTGGAAAGAAAGTTCTGTTAACATCTGATTCAACAGAGAAAGAAACACAGATATTATAAAATAATTTACAAGACATTATTGAGTACGTACTTTTTATAATAGTGAATATGTACTTTTTGTAATAGTTGAGGTCATAATGAAAGGGAAATTGTTATATTTGAATGAACAGAGGAAGGATGTAAATATTGTAAAATCTTTTTCAATACATTTTTTATTTTATTCGAGATTTCTTCATAGTTTGTTATTAAAATACTTACCAACATATTCTCATTTTATTCTAATAACAAAACAATACATGTTGATAGTAAAGTAGTTTAGATTGATCGAGCTCCTGGGCTTTCAGAATTTGATGTCACGCATCCCCCCTCCCGTTACGAAATCCTGGATAAACGAACCAATATATGTTGCCAGTAAAATAGTTTAAAATGATCGAGCCCCTGGTGTGATGATCACAGTATTTCATGTGACCGATCCCCCCCCCCCCCTTCACAAAATCCTGGCTACGTGCCTGATCTTATTTCTATAGCGGTTTCATTCCTAAAACCTTCCACTTTCACTAAATCATCAATGACTCCCCTACCTTTGCTGCCCTTTTTGACAAACTTCGTGAGTCTTCAGGACTAAAATAACAGTACCTCTAGAAGGGCTTGAAGAGTACTTCCTATTACATCTATTGGTCAACGTCTACCTTCTGAGGTCTTTGGCAATGGAAATGTGAATAAACCCCTTTCAGTTACATTTTCCTTATGCTAGTATATTGCATATTTTCGAAGTTATTGCAGTATGTCTGTATTTTTTTTTTTTTTTTTTTTATGGCTGTACTTGGTTATAAATATGAAGAGAGTTCAGTAAACATCTAGATTTTGTCTGGGTAACCCGAACACAAAAGGTAATCAGTATCATGGGCGCCCGAAGGAAAGGGCAGGTGGGTCCCGGCACCCCTGGCTCACAAAATGTATACATAAAATAGCAAACCACGTATATTAAATACTAGACGCAATATAGCAACCATGGAATGGGCTCCCCTTACAAAATTTTCTTCGGGCGACCTCTGACCAGTATAGTAACTATTTCAAAGCGAAGAGTACGTTCTTGTTGGTGGTGAAAGTTACAAGTATCAGCTGTTTTCTCGTGCTGTGGCGTTAGACCAATTTGACTTTAGTGTAAGAATAGCATATGATGAGGAGATTGCTGAACAGCACCAACAGTATGTGGTAATGCTGAAAGAAGTTACAAACCCACTAAAATTCATCATTAACAGTTATATGTGTTTGGAGATCAGACTATAGCATGTTCATCATTTCAATATCGTAAAGCTTTAGTAACGGCTCTTATGAAGGACGGTCAGAAAAAGAACTACGGGTGAAGCCATAGTGTTGGATAATTTTTGAGTGTTTGGCGAGTTATTACGTGCGAAATCACGAAAGCTACTGGTATAGGCAAAAGTTCTGTGGATATTCTAATTAGAGGTCATCTCAGTTTTCATAAATTTTATTATTTAAAAAAAATAGTTTAACGTCCCACGTTTATAGACCGGGGATAAGGGAAACAGTGATGATGATGATGATGATGATGATGATAAAGAATGAAATTATGGAATTAAGAAAGTTGGATGAAACTAGAAAACCACAAGAAAACTCATCTATAGAAATAAATTGTGTTGTGGACTGCTGTCAAAACGATTGAAATTTTACCCAAAAGAAGACAGGATTGTGATTTGTCGAGAACTAATTTTCTCGGTACAACATAAATATGACAAATTTCAACGTAAATATGATGAATTTCAACATAAATATGACGAGTTACATGAATGAGACATAAGATATCAATATGACGCATTATTACAACCGACGAGTCATGAATGTTATCACTATATACTTGAAACAAATGAAAATGTCAGTGGAGATTTCAGCCCTTAAGCCCTCCAACGAATTTTGAAGGGAACTATCCGCGGGTAAGGTTATGGGAACAGTATTTTAGAACCACAAGGCTGCTCTGCATGCAGAGTTTCTGAAAAGGGGATAAAATGTATATGTTCAGTAATACTCCATTGATTCATTACTACTTCAGTAATACTATTACTGATAAATTTTAAAAGACCACACATAAGAAATGAATAGGGTTGTCCAGGAAAGATATCACTATCCAGATGATAGTGCGAGACCGCATATCACGAGCAAAAATTAGAAATTATTAACAAATTGCACTTGCAAGTACTGACACACCCGCCCTAAAGTCGTGGCTTTGCTTCGAGTAATTTTTACACATATATCTGAAGGAGTATCTTGGAAGAAATCCTACCACATACAACAGATTTTTATTTGAGATCTTTTACAGAAGGTACTATGCGGCTATGAAATTCAAGTCCTGATACAATAAAAAAAACTCACTAGCTATCTATTTAAAAGGGAAATTAAAACAACATTTTCTTGAGGTAGACTACCAGCAATGAACCACTAAAGTTACGCCCATAGGTATTTTCTACTCTATTTTTTCAGATTTCTCTCTTTTTATTTTATTTTCTTTCGTTATAACGTTCTTCCTATGTATTTTGTAATATATTTTAATTATATTTGCTATTCTCTCATAAATGTGTTAAATGGTTAAGTGTAAAACAAGACAAAATGTATTAACTTTCTCATTTAAAATAGGAGTTGATAAATAAATTAATAAACGTTTAACACAGATGAACAGTAACCCAGCTAGTTCTCCAGTGGTTTAAAGTCCAGATAACAGAATGTTATGCTGCTGAAATACAGAAGCTCGTACTCGGTTATAATAATAATAATAATAATAATAATAATAATAATAATAATAATAATAATAATAATAATAATAATATCACCGTACCAGGAAACTATATCGAAAGATAGTACATGTAATTTTAATTCGTGTTATATTTGACTAGAAATTAAACCAGCCTTGACATTTAATGGATGTATTCGCAGATTCAGAACTGGACAGTAATTCAGTAGGGAAAAGAAAAATTATAGTCTAAATAAGACCATCCTTTGAATTGGAAATATTATACATGCACAAAAAGTTACACAAATAAGCAACCTATGGAGACTTGATTATATCAGCCAAATTAAGTAATAGTCAAGTTAAAATTACATCTATTTATTTGTATTTATCTTTAAAATTGTGAGGTAACGTCACAGTGGCGTATTTAGGATTTTGTTTCGGAGAGGGCTATGCACAACACGTGAATAAGCATATATATATTGTGAGGGGTACAGACAAATTTTAATGAAGTTGTGCATATATCAAATTTATTTCGGGGGGGGGGGGAGCTTGAGCCCGATAGCCACCCTCCTAAATACGCCATTGTAAACGTCAACAGCAGAAGATTAATATTTAAAAACAGTACCGTAGATTATAAAGTAATACACAGTTATACATATAGCATTAATACTAAACAATTAATTTTGTATAACATTAATACTAAAATACTAAGATAATTTTCAACATTATTACTTTTTATAACATACTTGTCTTCACTTTTCAATATTGTTTTTCAAGTTTATTTTGATTTATTGAAAGAAATGATTGAAGATCACTTTCTGTTCAACGAAGAAATGTTTATGTAACAATAAGTTGATTTATTTTAAGGAAAAATGATTTTTTTTGACAAAATTGGTAAGTTTTTTGTATAATTTTGCTTCTAGATAGTTTCAAGTTTCAAATTTTTGCTAATATGAAGTTGTGTATAGGATTAGCAGTCCTAGTTTTGTAAGTTAGAATTTAGTGCAAAATGTGGTTTATTGATACTTGTAATGTAGTAGTTCTAATGTTGTTAGTTAGAACTTAGTGCAAAATGTTGTTTATTCATACTTGTAACGGTGCTACTTCAAAGAGAAAAGAAAAATATTATTTATTTTGATGTTTTTCATGGTACTTACAGTGAATACGCTTCCTGGATTCGCCAATCCCTGCAGTATAAGTTCAGAACCATACCAAAATGCCAATCCGTACGAACTGTACATCACAAGCATCAGCATAAAGATGAATATTGCCATAATAGCATATTTCTTAACTGCTATTTTCTGGCCCTCTCGCAAAGCTATTTCATACCTAAGAGAAGAGAAATTAAGCACTTTACTAACGAAGCCAGCCGAAATAATTAAGTTTCTTGGTCTTCTAATAGATAATAATTTGTCCTGATCTCAACATATTGCAAAATTATCTAATGAATTATCCTCTGTAATTTTTCTAATAAGGATCACTTGTTCTCATTTTAAGCAGAAAAGCAGTATTAACAGCTTACCATGCACTGTTCCACAGGAAAATCAGATATGGAATAGCCTTTTGGGGTTCATCCACTGAATTTAAGAAAACTTTTATACTCAAAAAAAAAAAAAAAAAAAATAGTGATAAGAATAATCACCAATACTTCATATTATACTTCTTGCAGAACGCTATTCAAAGATTTAAATATTCTTCCACTTCCTTCATTATATATATACGAAACATTACTTTTGTTTATCTGTGTTCTTTTTGTACAGAAACAAGAAGTGTACAAAAAGAACTCAGATAAACATGGATATAATACGAGAACGAAGTCATATCTCCTAGATTCTCTTCATAACACCACTTTGTTTTCGAAAACAATTGCATACAAAGGTACAACTCTTTAACTCATTGCCTAATCAAATTAAGTATCTTACCGAACATAAAAGTTTCAGAAAGTCAGTACGTACTCTTGCTGAATCACTGCTTTTACAGTGTGGAGAAATACTTGCAAACTGATCTAGGTTCTGCTAAGTCGTAAATGTAATTTTTGTGCATATTATATTTTTCTAATTCGTAAAAAAAAAATCTTATGTATAAGAAAACTACAATATTTTATCATGTTTCTCTATCATCTAGGAAATAGTGTAAAAGTAGTTATGTTTTTAGTATAATGTGAATATTGACATGTTCTATACCAAATGGCAATCAGCCAATATAAATGATCATTGAACGTAATAAAATTCAATTCAAATTTCAAAATTGTCATTGAATATAACGGCTTTTCCCAGTTTTAAGACTGATATTTATGTGCTTTTGATTTATTATGAAAGAAATTTAATGAGAACATCTGAAACAGTACAAGTATAAAATATTTTCCTTCGTTCTTTCAAAACCACTAACAGGTTATATTAACTATGAGGCGGATGTTAAGCCCTTATCCTCTACAGAAGCAAAGTTGTTTCATATATTAAGTAAGATTAAATAAGTGAGGATAAGTGCGCATCATATATCAGTTAACTTCTTTTAAAATAGTGATTCTTCTATTATCCCTTGTATTGCTTGTCCTCTTGATATTTCATAAGGATGTAAATCCATCCCTCATATATATTTTTTTTATTTTAACGTCGCACGGTTATGTATCGAGGCTAAGAGAGACGGTGAGTATCTGATGATGATTATAATTGTGGAATGATGAAAATTTGAGGAGAATCCCGAGGAAACCTACGCACAAGGTGTTTGCAAACCACAAAGCCCACTTAGCGGGAGCTGCGATCGAGCTATGGAGTCCAAATGCCAGAGATAAGCTCTCTATCAGTGAGCCATCGTGGGCGCCATCTCTAAGAAATGAATGATTTACACATTGCTTCATTTCTTAACTATTAAGATTGTGTTCTGTTAATGATTATTAAAGTTGTATTTGGCAATAAATGAGGAAGTTATATACAATTCTAATCAATCTTCTATGTTTTCAGATGTAATATTCTATTATCTATTTGAAAAAGGAATTGTTTGTGATTGTAGAAAATTAAATGAGGTAAATATTGTATTAATTGGGGTTTCAAAATGTGATGGTGAACAATCAACCACTGTATTCTAAAAAGTTGGCTAATCATTGTCATATGAATACATCAATACGATAAAAGAAAGTTTGTTTGCCTTTCTAATGATCAAATAAAGAATTGGTTCTTTTCGAACTCGATGTCTAAATCTGAAATACCTTTTAACTTTTTGGAATATTGCATATTCTGTTGTTCATTATGTGTATTGCCTTGGAAATACAAAACGTCATTAGAGCTCCCTCTTGGATAATCGATTAGCACATGCGCCTGTGGCGTGGGAGACCTGGGTTTCGATTCCCGGCAGGAGCTCATGTGGTTTGGATTCCACGTTATTCAGTAGGTCCACGTCTAATATAGCCTCGCTGCTGAAAGGGACGCTAAACTAAAATCAACTCAACAAAACGTCATTATTACTGTTATTGTGTACTCTGCTATTGGACAAAACTGTTTCTTCTCTTCTTTAATAATAATGTTTCCTACTTTCTTAGAAATAAAGTTAGGTTGAGATTAGTTAATTGTCTTGTTTTTAACATTGATCTTGGATGAAGATTGTAACTCTGTGCCAGTAACAATATTCACACTAGTATTCAAAGAATTACATAAAGATATGTTTTTACGTTAATTCCCTGAACAAGAACCTGAATAAATCAAGTAGGACTTCCTGTTGATTGGAATACATTTTCTGTTACTATAATAGAATGAGGTAATAATTAATTGTTTTGCTTTTGAGTCGTATACTCATTATTAGAGTTTATTTTGGGTCCTGAAGTATTTAAATTGTGAACTCGTATTTTAGAAACTTTGATATTAGTTTCGTTGAATGATAATTTACCGGTATGTATTACGCGTACCATCAAGTCCATGATGTAGACCTACTTTCTCATTTTCTCTCCTAACAACCCGGAGAATCTGCTGAATGATTTAATTCGCAGTTTATACTACATGTTTCATTGGTATACATCTCATCATTGTGGTTATCATTACGATATTTGCAGACTGTAATTTAGTTTTACATATTTACTGTATGCTCGTATTTAAAGCAGCCATTTACACATTGTTTTACTACTGGATTATACCTAGGTACATGTACAATAGAGGAGCCACCAAGAGAAGGTCTCTGACAGCTCGTAGCGGCATTGCCATTACTCAGGTGTCAAGGCTTTTTTCGATGCATCTATAATGCCAATTTCATTAATGGTGTATGGCTAAGTGAAAGTGGTTGGTAACCTTAGCACCAAAGTAGGGTCTGCATTTTCCCTGCGCATGTGGTAAGAAACTTCAGAGACCATCTCTATTCACTATTACAAAGAATTCTTGTCTTTCCTGTATATTCTAGAAGCCGAAATAACAGACATATTACATTTGATGTCATGCAAGAAATCGTTCATTGTGATCAACTTTTTTTTTTTTTTTTTTTTTTTTTTTTTTTTTTTACAATTTTTGTTGTAAATAGACCTGATTAGGGATAAAAGTTTACCACTAGTATTTGACAATAATTTCGTAAACAATAAAATTGTTGGATAAAAACGTTGCACTAGTATTTGACAATAATTTCGATATCAATAAAATTATTAGCCTCCTACTCTGTACTAAAGATTATTTTAACAAGATTTCTTGCAATAGAGAAACTAAATCAATATCTGCAAAGTAAATTCCTACTAATTGACATTGTGAATCTTTTTTACCAATATATCCAGTTTTGGATTTTATATACACCAAATATGACCCATAATGATGGGATATAAAATGGTTTTGAATGATTGATCTTAACCCATTCCATAGTCATGTAAAGGTTCTGATGTATTTCTACTCGTAATATTTCTAAGATTTCCATCCCAACACTAGTTTGCCTGGCGGGTGAACTATGTGAATTATTTATTTGTTTTGTTTTAATTTGATAATTGTTATCCATTTTACACTCATTTTCTTAAGGGTTCATTATAGTTCCATCAGCTATTGGATTTCTTGCAGAGTCCGACATCTTAAAAGTTATACTGATCTCTAAATAACTGGAGAGCATTCCTTATTGTTTATCATGCATAAAATTATTAAATTAACAACCCGTAAATTAAGTAAAGAAAACTTTCAAAATATTATAGGCCTAAGTACAGGGTGTGTTTCACCAAAAAGAAGTAAGCTTCACATTTATCTCTGAGAACGTTTCGAAGATTTCTGGACGATGACAATTTAGAAAATTGAAAACTAATTATTTTATAGTTATTCTAAATTTTTACATGCTAATAACACTTCACTAAAGAAGCCACATGTTATTAATAAATTTAGACAATTTCCACTAGTAAACTATATTGAAAAGAGTTTAATGTTGGCTTCCCACTATGTTGTTATTGACACTCATCATCGTCATGAAGCCCAAGATACTTTCATGATTCTTTGAAGATTAACGTCTACAGGCTTTACACCCAGGCCCGTATCCAGGGAGGTCTAGGGGGGCCTACACCCCCTAAATTTTTGCTGCCCCCCCTAAAATTTTCACGGTATGCTTGCAAATGAACTATAATATGGTGATGAACTATAATGTGGTTGGATCGAAAGGGGCGCAGTGGCTCAGTAGTAGAGCGTTCACTTCCGGTGCTTGGGGTCCCTGGTTCAATCTCAGCTCTCGCCGTGTGAACTTTGTGGTGGACAAACACCGTGCTCGTGGGTTTCTCGGGTTCTCCCACTTTCTTCATTCCACCATTTTCACTCATCTCTCATCATCACCGTCTCCTTTAGCCTAACCGGCATAACCGTGGGACGTAAAACTTAAAGATTTCATTTCATTTTCATGGTTGGATCGAACCCCTCTACATTTTTGGGCTGGGTACCGGCCTGTTAATACCAATTGTTCTATGTACCTTTGTACCTTATTATTATACACATTAAACAATTCTTGTAATATATCTATCCATTTATAATTTCCTTGAGTACTATTTTTTTCCACATGTTTTGTTTAAGAGTTCTGTGACAGCGTTCTACGATATGTTGTTTTACGAAAACACATTTTCAAAATGGAGGACTCGAAATTAAAAAATTCGCAAAATATCTCTCTATGATTTACGGTTCCCGAAATATGGCTCCTTAAATCTCCTGAAATCCGAGCTTTTCTGGAAAATATATGGGGAACGGTGGTCATTAGCCCAGTGACCACCGGTTACTATTTCGTACCAAAATGTTCACCTTCCTCTTAGGTATTGATCAACACAAAATTCATCTCCCTGACTTATGGTTTCCGAGATACGGCTCCTTAAGCTCCCGAAATCGGAACTTTTTTGGGCAATATCTCAGAAACGGTAAGTCATAGAGGTATGATATTGGTCTTGATCAATAACTAAGAGGATGGCAAACATTTTGGTACCAATAGTAACCGGTGGTCACTGGCAGGAACGGTAAGAGTGACGCGAAAAATTTAACCACTTTCTCAGATAGTTTTTGATGCTCTATCGAATGGAGGGCTCAAAATCGAAAAATTCAATCACTTTCTCAGATAGTTTTTGATGCTCTATCGAATGGAGGGCTCAAAATCGAAAAATTCAATCACTTTCTCAGATAGTTTTTGATGCTCTATCGAATGGAGGGCTCAAAATCGAAAAATTCAATCACTTTCTCAGATAGTTTTTGATGCTCTATCGAATGGAGGGCTCAAAATTGAAAAATTCAATCACTTTCTCAGATAGTTTTTGATGCTCTATCGAATGGAGGGCTCAAAATCGAAAAATTCAATCACTTTCTCAGATAGTTTTTGATGCTCTATCGAATGGAGGGCTCAAAATCGAAAAATTCAATCACTTTCTCAGATAGTTTTTGATGCTCTATCGAATGGAGGGCTCAAAATTGAAAAATTCAATCACTTTCTCAGATAGTTTTTGATGCTCTATCGAATGGAGGGCTCAAAATCGAAAAATTCAATCACTTTCTCAGATAGTTTTTGATGCTCTATCGAATGGAGGGCTCAAAATCGAAAAATTCAATCACTTTCTCAGATAGTTTTTGATGCTCTATCGAATGGAGGGCTCAAAATCGAAAAATTCAATCACTTTCTCAGATAGTTTTTGATGCTCTATCGAATGGAGGGCTCAAAATTGAAAAATTCAATCACTTTCTCAGATAGTTTTTGATGCTCTATCGAATGGAGGGCTCAAAATCGAAAAATTCAATCACTTTCTCAGATAGTTTTTGATGCTCTATCGAATGGAGGGCTCAAAATTGAAAAATTCAATCACTTTCTCAGATAGTTTTTGATGCTCTATCGAATGGAGGGCTCAAAATCGAAAAATTCAATCACTTTCTCAGATAGTTTTTGATGCTCTATCGAATGGAGGGCTCAAAATTGAAAAATTCAATCACTTTCTCAGATAGTTTTTGATGCTCTATCGAATGGAGGGCTCAAAATTGAAAAATTCAATCACTTTCTCAGATAGTTTTTGATGCTCTATCGAATGGAGGGCTCAAAATCGAAAAATTCAATCACTTTCTCAGATAGTTTTTGATGCTCTATCGAATGGAGGGCTCAAAATCGAAAAATTCAATCACTTTCTCAGATAGTTTTTGATGCTCTATCGAATGGAGGGCTCAAAATTGAAAAATTCAATCACTTTCTCAGATAGTTTTTGATGCTCTATCGAATGGAGGGCTCAAAATCGAAAAATTCGCAAATAACAGACAGAGAGACACTCATACAGACACACACACACACATAGAGACTTCAGTAACGAATTCTTTACGTTCGTTGAAAATACTAAACAAAAAATACATATTTATTTCTATATTAGAAAAAGAAGAAAAAGAAAAGGTTTTGTTACGCCATTAGTTAAGCACATAAATATAAGTAAGTTACCTGTCGATCTCTTTCTGCTGTCCTCCAAACGCTACAACTGTTCGTATACTGGACAAGACCTCATCTCCCACGTGGCCAGCAAAACCATATTTCTCTTGTTCACGTGTGGCAGAGGAAGCTGCGAACTGTAAAAATATTTTTAAAATTTCATTTGGAACTGGAAGAAATAATATAAGGCATATCCAAAAGTTCCGTTTGCAAATCCTGGATAAAAAGGATTTCTTGACATTCGAAGAGTATTTATGTCCGCACTGTATGTTTACAATATCGAATAAAATCGAGAATCCAGCTACCATGGAAATGTTGTCTACAATCCATTTCTCAAATATGAAAAACCTGCTGAAATTCGTCTTTCGGTACAAGTGACGTGTCACTTTAGTTAAGGTATTGCAATGATTCATGATAATGTTGGCCGGGACATACACATTGCCACTGCAAACATATGGCCTGGAACAATAGGGGCAATTATTCCTCTATAGACTGAAATAGTGTGACATCACATCCGTCTCGTTGCCATGGTGACCGTAGTTTTATTTTCTAAACAACATGGCCTAAAAACCTAAGTACAAAGCGAAAACAATGACGTGTTAACTTTCGAATTGCACTCACTAAAGTAAAAGAAACACTTATATATGTATAAAAGTTCACATTCGTTACATAGCTACCCAGCATTGTGGGTAGTGTAAAAATCCATAAACGTCGTAGATCGTACTAAACCATTTTTTTTTTAGTGTAAAAATTACTTGTTATTTATCATAGTTGTGGATATTTCTGCAGATTCTTTACATGAAATAGTATTCAGCACAAACGTCTGCACCCACCACGTTATGCCATTTCAAAATACAGCCACTTTAAAAGTGTAATTTTCTGTAGTTTTTCTGGTGATTTCATGGTTGTTTTGCAACCCTGCATATTTATTTAGATGCAGAAGTTTATATTCTCCATGTACTGTACCTCACAAGTAAAGGGTCCAAATGCTTGAATCGAGTTGCGGGATGAGACCTAGTGCGCCTGATAGAGGATGTGAAAATATGTGTATGTGCAAAGTTAGTGGAAGAGCGCCATATGAAACGGAGGGGGAGAGGTCAAAGTTGGTGGAAGAAGGGCTATGCTATGTTATAGAAATACATCAAATAAACTGATAAATCGTAAAAAATAGTGAAAGATAGACAATGCAAACGGCGGTGATTTCACATACTGGCCAAGAAGAATGGGCAGATTAGATCACGAATCTCCGCCCCATCTTGAAATCTGCCATTTTGAAATCTGTGATATTTTTTTGAAATGATAATAGAAATATAGCAAGTGGTGAAGAAAATAGTGATTTACGTACAGTACGTAATAATTGCATTCTAATCTATCAGATTTTATTGTGTTACGGTCTATATTAGTAAAAAAAAAAAAAAAAAAAAAGGAAAGAAAAAGAAAAGAAAGAAAACAATAGAAGCAGTTCTTCCAGAGCGGAACAGTTCTCTGCGGCACTATATGAAGCAAATTGGAAGTAATGTCATAAATAATAATGTAACAATACACAACTTGGATATCAAATCTCACTGTTAGTTTTCTTGGCTTGTAGTTATGTTTAACTTACATGTGTTTTCGTGATAATCCAAACTTTCAACATACGAGTATCAGTCTCCGAGATTTTCGTAAATAACTATAAAGATGATCATAAATCTTCCAAATAAGTACAGATAACGAACACTAACGTTCATAATTGACTTTTTGAGAACATCCTGGCTCTAATGGATATATCACATGACTACCTTTCCATTTAAAAAAAATATCATAGATTTCAAGATGGTGGCGGAGGTTCATGATCTACTCTGCCCATTCTTCTTTTGCAAATATATGAAACTACCACCGCTTGCATTGTGCATCTTTCACTAATTTTACGTTTCAGCAGTTTATTTGATGTATTTCTATAACATGACATAGCCCTTCTCCCACCAACTTTAACCCCCTCCCTTTCTTATGGCTCTCAGATGCTATAACTTTGCATATGTACATATTTTTACATCCTAAATCAGGCGCACTATGTCTCATCCTGCAACGCGATTCATCTATTTGGACTCTACTTGTCAGTCTCTCCTGTAAACATTCGTTTTTGTTTGGTGTTCGTCAGATTTGTACGTCCTGATCAACTATAGTTTTCGTAAACACTTGCAAATGCAAAAATTGGCACTCCACCGACAACAAAGATGGTCGCCATTAAAGAACACTTGTACATACGACAACGTGAGTACTGTTATTGACCTTCTCATACACAAGGTTCATCACACTCCAATTTCTATAATTTCGAAGATGGTCGAGCAACCTGCTCTGGAACACTTCGTATGGATTGACCCTTGGATTAAAACTGTCACTATTCATCTCAGCTACCCCCAAAACTATGATTTCAACTTTAATATCGGTCGTTTTCGATTATTTTTAAAATGTCCCTATGTTATTGTTATGGGGATTTGCACCCCCATACCTCAGCTCAGGTGTGATCTAGGGACCTGAAACAGGTCATTTGAATCATTTCTCTGAGAGACAGTTGATTAAGAATTAATAGGATATATTTTCTCCAGACAGTAAATTAAAACTTACATGAATAAATGACATGTCAGTATTGAAAATATCCCGGGTTTGATTCCCTGTGGAGACACAAGTGGTTTGGATCCCAAGTTAAGCCGTAGGTCCCGTCCTTAGTACGTCATCATCATCCCATGGAAGGCAATGGCAAACTACCATGGGTTCATCTTGCCCAGGGACCTTCGGGTAGAACACCACATCATAATTATCATTGAGAGAATTAGGACATTTAAAATTACGTTGTAACTTTTGTAACTTGTCATACCTAAACTGCTACTCAACAAGAGCTGGTATGTTTGTAAGATCATGGCTTATTTCCTTGTTTAATACATAAGTTTATGCAGGGGGAGGGGGATTTTTAGGGCACAAGGGCGAACAATATATAAATATGGGCCTGCTTACATAGCATAAGAGGTAAAAAAGAAGTTTGAAAATCGGTTAAGAAATAAAAGCGCTACAGCCATAGACTTATAACTTTTCAATCAATTTTCATATTAGGCAATATTCGAAGTGAAATTTATTTTGAGTCGTAAATCTTACCTTTCCCATGATTCCTGAGATAACAGCAAGCAATGGCGTAACAGCAAGGACCACAAGTGTAAGTTTCCAGTTAGCAAAGAAACCGACGATAATTCCTGAGACAAATGTTGCAAAACATTGGACAATCATGCTGAACTTCGTCCCGATGCCCTCTCTTACTCTTTCTAAATCACTGGAATAAATAAATTCTCTCATTAAAATATGCGTAACCAACAGATTTCAAGAAATTAAAATATGGAGTATGTTTAGAATGTAACATCTTAACAATGACAGACACTTGTGGGTACACATGGAGCACTGAGCTGTGTCGATGACAGTACATTTGACTTTTTTAAATCTTTTACCCAAACGAAACCAAAAGTAATGAGCTACTTATTATATTAAAATGCTTTATCCATTTCTCATCATTCATACTCATTCAGATGGTTGGTATTATCTTTTTCAGTTTGACATTATCCATTTTTTTCGATTTTTTCTTAAATTGACCTGCAGACAATCTACTAACGATCGAAGTATTTCAAACGTGGAGTTTACTTTTGTTAGAATATAATGACTTTTCCTACATGAACATTGCGATTAGAAATGTCTAAAGTTTACGGTAGTGAACAATATAATATAGTGAATGTTTGTACCTTTTGCCCCTTTCGAATCTGAGATGAATTATCTTCACCTTGATAGTAAATAAATATTGTATATTAAATACATATAGAGGATGAGCTCCTTCGTGGTTAAGTGGTTAGCGTACGCGCCTTTGGCGTGGGAGACCCGGGTTTGATTCCCGGCGGAAGCTCATGTGGTTCGGACTCCACGTTAATCAGTAGATCCAGTCTCATATAGCCTCGCTGCTGAACGGGACGTTAAACTCAAAATCAACTCAACTCAACATATAGAGGATGCATTTGCTCGATGGTAGGACACTGTTGAAATTTGTTACAATTCGCACCTGTAGAGGATTTGGTGTGCAAAATTAAAAAATCGGCTGTTTTCTCCTTGGACACAGGATTGTCTAAACACAGCAGGTCCGAGTGAAGATCACCGACCTCGAGAAAGAGTGGCTGTTCTAGGAAGCGGACTAGGTTGGTACTGCTTAAGGTTGGTGTAAAGGGACAAGTTTTGCCAATAGATGTCACTACAGTTTTCGTATCTCTCTCATGTATTTTTTACCTTTCACGAAAATTGACAATTTCTCTTACAAATTTTAACGTACAGACTTCAAATTTTTGAAGAAGGAACTTCATAACCTATCTAAGGCAACAAACCGTGCTGATTTCTTATTTAGAATTTTCTTCATTGTTGAAACAGTTATTTGTTAAATGTTTGGATATCCCTTTCAACAAACAAGCCATTTCAACCATGAAGAAAATTCTAAATGAAAAATCGGTACGGATTGTTGCCTTCGGTAGGTTATGAAGTTCCTTCTCTAAAAATTTGGAATCTCAAGATTGAAATTTGTAAGAGAAATCGTGAATTTTCGTGAAAGGTAAAAAAGACATGAGAGAGATACAAAGACTGTAGTGACATCTATCGGCAAAACTTGTCCCTTTAAACTAACCTTAACCCATCGGCATAGCATGCTGGAGGTCCCAGATTCGAGTCTGTGTCCAGTCACTTACTTTTTCACTCTTTGTATTATGTGAATTCAACAATCAAACTTGATATTGTTAACTTCCCCTTGCAATAGAGAAATAAGATCAAAGATAGAATATGTTCTTCGAATGCTTACTCCATATCAAAAAGCTATTACTTGCAATCTCGTGGTGTTTCTGCTCTATGGAAATTATTATTGATACTAGAAGAGCTAATTGATGTTTATCACTGTCAATTGCAATCAAGAAATAAAATCAGTGGTAAAATATATTCTTGCAGTACTAAATTCATGTCAGAAAGTTGCTTGTTGATATCTATTTCCGTTTTGTCCATCATGTGATTAATGTTGTAAGCGGAAATCGTTACCTTTTGTAAATTTTCACCACCTCAGGTTTGAACAGATAGATAAAAGTCGAACCTAAACTCATTCTTGAGACCGAGTCTTTTTTTTTTAACGCTTTTCAATATAGCTTAGCATTTTTGCTCTTTGGAAATAAGTGTTGAAACCATAAGTACTATTGAATTTAACCATTTACGGTTTTGGTAGAGTGTTTTGGGTAGTGGTGGTATGTTCTCTTAACATTAGAACGCCCAGCAGTGGAAATATGACCTTCTAAATTTTATTTTGTTGAAATATCGTTATTTTTAAATCCAGGTTGAATTCCTTTGATGACTTTTCATATTTTAACCAATCAATAGTCTTATAGAAAATTATGTTGCTATTTCACAGGACTTTCTAAAGAAAAAAAAGTACCAGTTCACCTCAAACGCCCAATAGTGAACAATTTGTCACCCCATAAGGAAGGCTTGACTTAGAGTTGGAATAGGTGGTTTTCATTCCAATTTTTCTACATTTTTATAGTTTATCGTAATGCAGTAACATTATCAGCTATAATAATAATAATAATAATAATAATAATAATAATAATAATAATAATAATAATAATAGTAATAATAATATAAAATATCATATAAGTAATGAATATTTATTATCAATTACTACTTAGGCTCGAAGAAAGTATATAATGTATTATTTACAAAGTGTAAACTGAAATAACCAAAAAATTATTTAAGAACTGTATAAGTTAGCTTTAATGCGAGATATCGTAAGTAAAGCATTTTAATTCAAGTCAGTAACATAACGTATTAATATTTCCTCTGAAGGATAATGTTAGAATAATTTTTACCTACTCTGAGAGTTTTGTTGTAAGATCTCCAGTTTGATTTTGGTCAAACCAACCACTGTCTTGTCTCAATACTTGATAATAGAATTCCTGTCGAAGATTGTAGACTTGTCTCTCACAAGACACTTCCCAACATAGTGTCTGCAATAGTAGAAAAAAGTATGTTTAATATTCTCCATATTAAATTGTCATATACAACATTTGTGAATCTTTGCTTAAATCATAATATTTTCTGGGAAACACATACACACCGATTTTTCTCCATGCACTAAAATCAAACATGTCTTAAAATTAGATAGGAGTTGTAGCTTATACAGTGCGTTCCACCAATAACACTAAGGTCCACCTCCTGAAGAAACCAAGGCAGATAGAAACATGAAACCTTTTGGAACCTTCAAGGGACATAAAAGGCAACATTATGCTGAGAAGGAGAATCTCCCACAAGGGGGGCTAAAGGGGGTTACTGGGGGTAACTCAAAAATTTTAAATAGCAACCCCCATCGTGTGGTACCTCGTTTGAAAGGAAATCACAAGTAAAGACCACTTGTGAAAATTGTAAGTCACTAGCATGTCCGTAGCCAACATAGCGGCCATCCGTAAAGGACGGTCGAAGTGCGTTCAACGAATAACACTAAAGCTCGTCTCCAGAAGAAACGAAGGCAGATAGAAACATGAAACCTTTTGGAACCTTCAAGGAACTTAAAAGGCAACATTATGCTGAGAAGGAGAATCCCCCACAAGGGGGGCTAAGGGGTTACTGGGGGTAACTCAAAAATTTTACTGGGGGTAAATAGCAACCCCCATCGTGTGGTACCTCGCTGAAAAAGTAATCGCGTATAGAGACCAGACCGTGTCCACAACAAACTCTAAAGTCTAACGTAGGTCTAGTTCGGAATGAATGCACAATACACATACCACACAACTAACACTATAACAGTATTGCAAATACAAAACATGCAAATTGAACTGAAACCGATAGAAAAGAGAGTACCATAATATTATTGAAAAATCTGAACCCTTCGAGGCTCGAACCCCGGACCGCACGTGTACTGAACCAACACTTTACCATTGCGCTACTGTCGAACTGCTACTCTTACGGACGAGGAGATGTAGTTCATGACGACGAGTTGCCCGTGGTGGCGCTTTGGTGTTGGACACACGTACTTTAGCAAAGCTACTCTGTTTACTCGTGCACCACTATCAGATGTGCTTTTCCGACCAACAGTGCGCTACATTACAACCCGGAACAGTAGGTCTGAAGGTGTTTGTGCTGGTGCGTTTGACCATCCTACATTGCATACATAATGTGGTCTCTTGAACAGAGAATTGAAATTGTGTTACTCTTTGGTGCTACGAATCGTTCGTACAGTGCAACAGCACGGTTGTTCAATGAACAAAATGTGCGCAACCCAATTAGTGTTTCTTCTGTACCCCATTTATTAATCAAATTCTTTACGACAGGCAGTGTGACCAATGCCCCAAAGCCTCGACACCCTATTGTTGCTACGGAAGAAACACAGATACATGTGTTGGCGGAGCTGAATGTGCATCCTCAACAGTCCATAACAACTGTGGCTCAAACGTGTGGTGTGTCACGCACAACGACATACAGAATCTTAAAAAATATACCTTCCATCCACACAAACTACATATGGCACAGGAGTTAAGTGAACATGATCCCGATTTGCGTATCGAGTTTTGTGAGCAGATGTGTGAGGCATTGGCACGTGGGACCATTGTGCTGAAAAACGTGTGTTTCAGCGATGAGAGTACGTTCTACTTGAATGGCAAGGTCAACAGGCATAACTGCCGATATTGGTGTGACACAAACCCTCATGATTTCGTGAAGGCAACACTCAACACCCAGAGTCGCTGAATGTCTGGGCGGATATCTTAGGTAATCACATAATCGGGCCCCTCTTCATCGATGGAATATTAACGGGTGAGAAGTACCTGGCGCTGCTGCAAGAGTTTATTGCACCGTTGATTGTCGAGGCAATGGAAGAGAATCCGCAAGAATTTGGAGAGATTCCGCCCGTTTTTCAGCATGATGGCTGTCCTGCCCATTTTCACTGCCTTGTACGTGACTATTTAGATAGTGAGTTTCCGCGACGATGGATTGGTCGTCGCGGCACCATTGAATGGCCAGCCCGTTCGCCAGACCTTGCTCCACCCGACTTTTTTCTCTGGGGCTATTTGAAGACTATAGTGTTCCGCACGCAGCCGAACAGCATTGCGGAGTTGCGCCAACGCATAGTTGATGCCTGTCATTCTATACCGGTAATGACTTTTACCCGTGTTCGAGAGGAGTTCGTCCAACGTTTACATTACTGCCAGGAAGTGGGCGGTGCACACTTCGAGCATCTCCTGCATTAATGAGGTATGTTCCAAATCATACTATGTTACTCTCTGCTTACAGGTTTGCAATGTTTCTTCGATCATAGTTTACGGTTGGCAGCCATGTTGGCTACGGACATGCAATCAACATGCACTTTCCAGAACAGGTCAATACACGTGATACCTTTCAAACGAGGTACCACACGATGGGGGTTGCTATTTAAAATTTTTGAGTTACCCCCAGTAACCCCCTTTAGCCCCCCTTGTGGGAGATTCTCCTTCTCAGCATAATGTTGCCTTTTATGTCCCTTGAAGGTTCCAAAAGATTTCATGTTTCTATCTGCCTTGGTTTCTTCAGGAGGTGGACCTTAGTGTTATTCGTGGAACGCACTGTATATAGTTAATTCTATTTTCTGGGAAAATTGCCCTGAAAGTATTATTTATCATTTAAAAAAGGGTCTTTTAGAATTATAAGCACGAAAATAAATTGCACACACAGACGATTTTCAAGAATCAGAAAATATTACTTATACTCTCTCTATATACTAGCAAGCATGTAGCCAAGAGAGGTCCGAGCCCCCTCCGAAGCCAGAAATGAAAAGAAAATTGAGGAAGGATAAAACAAAAAGAAACGAGAAAGAGAAGAACTAGCGTTAAAAATAAAAAGCTACAGTAAGCGTTTGGCTACACTTTCTTATGAGGAGGTTTGTGTGGAGGAAATGGACGGGAGGAGGGGGTCAAGTTAAAAATGGATATTATTGTAACAGGGCTATTTTTGTAACAGAGCATTCCAAATTCCATCTAGCTCCATGCTAATCCTATCGACTACAAATAATAATCGATAAACCAGTTCTATCAGATAGACTCTGGCACGAAGAGGGAAAAGAAGGTTGCTTTTGTAAATATTTTGTTAGGGACAGAATGAGAAATTTATTGTCGTGTATTTGACTGTTTGTTTCAAATGATAAGTTAAATAAGCAATAGCCAATGATACGCAAATTTGAGCACAGCGTTGTCAGCATATGACCTTCTCATTGTTTCCTCTCCACTCCAGCCTTACGAGGAACGCATTAGCCGAATTACTTGCACTACACGATGGCGAATGAACGGGATATCCTGGAGAAGTCACGGAATTTGAAATTTCTAGAAAAGTTACGGAGCTCTCAGAATTTCTGCTACTAGTCAGGGAAATTTCAAGCTTTCGAAAACATAGTGCCGATATGTAATAGTGTGAACATTTCACTTTTCTGCAGTATCAAACATGTTATTTCAGAAACAATTTTCTATTACTCCTTTAACTTGTCATTTGAAACAGACAGTAGTTGACGAAATAATAAAAACAAAATGTTACGTGGAAAGAAAGTTCTGTTAACATTTGTTTCAACAGAGAAAGGAACGCAGATATTGTCAAATATTTCACAAGACATTACTGGATATGTACCTTTTATAATAGTGGATATGTACTTTTTATAGGTCTAATAGTTGAGGTCATAATGAAAGAAAAATTGTTATATTTGAATGAACAGAGGAAAGAAAGAACGTAGATATTGTAAAATATTTTTCAATATTTTTTTTTATTCTTTTACTCGAGATTTCTTCATAGTTTGTTATTAAAATACTTACTAACATATCCTTATTTCATTATCCTAACAAACCAATATTTGTTGCCAGTAAAATAGTTTAGATTGATCGTGCCCCAGCTGATAACCATAGTATTTCATGTCACGCTCCCCATTACGAAATCGTGACTAAACGAACCTACATATGATGCCAATAAAAGCAATGGTGCTACTCAGGTAGTTCGCACCTGGTTCGCTACAACGGGTTGTTAAAATATTTCGAGTTCGGAGAATCGTTTGTTACACCCAGCCATAACAGTAAATTTTACCGTTATACCCAGGGACAGTCAATTTTTAACTATCTTTGTTTTTAGAAATTCTTACAACTACAGGGTTGATCTCTTAGAACAAGGTATAACCGTTTATTTCTTAATCTCAAATGTTCAGATATCAAGAATGAGAACTGGGATCCCACGAGTGTAATGGTAGGTGTTATTTATATTTGAAACGCACACATACAATTCTGAACAATTGTTGATCCATTGCTAGATTAAGGTCTTTCCAATACCATTTTACAACCATGCACCGGTATCTTGGATAATTCGTTTCCAAGATATTCGGAGTGCTACCTAATTTTGTCACACCACCTTGTATTAGGATCCTGTGTAGGTCTCTAATTGTCACTTGTGGTATTCAGTAAAAGATTTGCTTTTGTCTACCTTGTATGGTTTGTTTCCTAAGAGTTATATTTATCTACCTACCTATTCATCTACTATCTATCTATCTATCCATCTATCTTTCTCTCTCTCTCTCTCTCTCTGTATATATATATATCCAGAATCGGTTGTTAAGAAACAAGAATAATACCACAAAGTAAAATAGTTTAGGATGATCGAGCCCCTGGCGTGATAACCACAGTATTTCATGTGACGGACCCCCATTACGAAATTCTGGCTACGTGTCTAATAATGGACACATAGCAATGATTTTATATTGTTAGGAAAAAATAGTCTGTAGTTGGTTTGTTATATGCAATTAGTTAAGATGTGGATTACAATAGTAATATTATGAATCAATATTATTTAATACAGGGTTCCCACTGATCTAGAGAAATCTATTTCCCTGACTTCTCCCTGACTTTCCCGTACTTTTGACAGGAAATTCCCTGACTTTCATGACAGTGTCGGATGACATTGACATATAAATAAGGAATAAATAACGGTGAGTATTTATATATGAGAACATTTATTCTATACAGACAAATAGTAATCAATTGCTCATACGTACATGTCAGTTACCTTGCCAAATAGGTATTATAATGGTTGGCTGAGTTGAAATAGGAGTAAAATTAATGTTAGAAAAAATATATTTTATAAAATTTTCCTGACTTTCACTGATTTCCGATCTTTTTCCCTGAGCTTCTCTGACCCGCACCATTTTCCCTGAGTTTTCCCTGATTTCCCAGACCAGCAGAAACCCTGTATATAATTGAATATCTTGTAAGTATTTGAATAATATGATATTAGGTGATTTGGGAAAATATTAAAATAAATGGAAATATTGAGAAAGGTGTTACTACTGTATTTACGTAACGATAATACCAATTTATGGATGGCAGATAGCAGATTCCAACAGCATTAGTTGTATAAATATAGAAAATTGGAAAATAGTTAAATGATTCCATCAAGGAGCTGATTAACTTTAAGAGTGTAATGCTCCGCTATTGTACATCTACACCATCGCATTACAGGATATTCGGAAGAAGGGTAATAAACGTTCTGGTCCGCATCATATGATGTTAAAATTAAAATGTAAGAAAACTTTTTTCGAATCGTTATTAGATATAATCGAATTTGAGGATATACGTGTAAATTAATGTTTTGTGCTGAATAATTTAGATTAAATATGCAGCTCTAAATTAACCAAAACCTCGGATCGACATGTATATTGCAAAGTCCAACTATATTGTAGCAATATTTTGCCTCTGATACTGTATGCAGTTAAGAAGATACATAGGTGAGAAACAATATTTTATGATTTCAAGTTATGAGTATATCGAATGTCTAATGTTATCTTTTGGAAACAGCTCGATGGAATCTAATGTTAAGTAATGCTGATGGAATATGAATTATTTTAATGTAATGAAAAGTATTCGACGATTATGAGTGTATAATGAATATTAATGATAATAATACTTGAAATGTTTTAATGTGAAATATAATTTAGAAGAAGCTGTTCAAAAGTTAGAAGGAATTCGATTAAAATAAAGTAATCCTATGTTATTTTGTCTGTACCTATACTGCGTGATCGGTATGATAAATCTATTGACTATCTACATAGATTGACTATCTATTCGCCAATTATCAGAGGGTATGTATCAAATGGTGTAATCCTGTATTATACTGTTGGAGTTTCTCATCAGCACACCGAACCACCAAATTTCTTTTACAAGGAAAACACGTACCAGTGTGTGTGACAAGGTGCATTTCAAGAGTACCAGCTATACTAACAACATTCTATTCTCAAATTTCATCATTTAATATATATCGTATATTGCTCTTCGTTAAAACCAACACTGACTTAGTTTACTCCTTTAATTGGTAAGCATTGATAGCATTACCATTAAAATATTTAGTTTGTTTTTATGGTTGAACCATGTCTTCCTGATCATAATTTCGTAATTTTTAAAGTATTTTTGTACTTTGGTTACAAAATACAGGATGTTTATTTCAAAGCAATATTGCCATAAAATAGGTCTTATGTGTTGCTGCTGAGCAGCATTGAATTATTATGGTCAAATATCAAAAGAATATTTTTAGTAATTAGCAGCAGTTTCGTTGAAATGTCTTCCTACAGAGCAAGAAACCACAAATAAAAAAAATAAATAAATAAAAATAAATAGAAAAAGAACTTTCGCGGAACGTAGGAGATAAAGCTTCTACAATACTAAATTTGACTGTCCCCTTTTGACGAAGATTAGAAATATCTAAAGAAGCGACCCGCAAATCAAGTATATAAATATTGTATGAAAGCAATGCCAATTAAATGATCACTGATGTTCCAAATAAAGGGTTATAGAACAACAAATTTGAAATCAGACTAAAACGATCAAATTCCAGTAAACAGCGTTGTATAATGTTGTTCAAAAGGAATCTAAGGTATATGGGTACGATGTTATACAATAAACTTCCTCAATACATTCCAATAACGAAATACATACAAACATTCAACAAGTAACCTAAAATCCATCAATTACAATAGGGTGGTTGTGCCAGTCTTCGACCACCCCCTAGTTACCGACCACTTTTCACTTTAAAACCATATATTAGGCTTATTTTCCGATAAAAAAGCATGCTTTTCCGTTATAATTGAATTGCAGCTTATTCTGAACCAATCACAAAGATACTGTCAAAATATATTGCACATGCATTCGGTAATAGCCAATCAAATGTGTGTCTACGGAAGACGCACTGAGTTTTCGACAACTTTAATCTGTTGCAAATGGGAACAACAGCGCCCTGTTTTTCGTGCTTTTCCATAGTTTTATCTCACTAGGTAAGAAATGCAATATTATTCTGTTACATGGAACTGTAGAGCACATTTTAATAATTAAATTTTAGTGGTAACTGTAAGGTATGAAGAATAAATCAATAAAATGTAGTGGTCGGACAATGACTTACGAAATATTCTTTGTTAACTAGTGTTCGACCACAGGGTGGTCGAGCACTGAAAAATTGTAGAAATATCAATAACGACTAACTTTCGACTCATCTGCATGAAATGAGTACGTAGTTACCAATTCTGAAGTTATAATGGAATACCAAAACATTTACTAGTGTTCGACCACTACTTTTCGTAATACATTTGTACTGGTTGAAGATTAGCTGTTTCTTTCTCAATGTCCGACCATGCTTTGCGTTTGTATTTTCTCGCAGAATTTCTTGATTCAAACACTAATTCAGTGATCAATTTACATTTGTATAATCATCTGCTGAGTCCTACCGTTAATACATGAATATTCACCGAATGGCTGTGGCTCAGTGGTAATGGTGAAGAGGCAATCCACTGAGGGTTCGAATCCCTCTCAAGAGCAAAGGTATTTTTAATTGTCCTCGATATTTCTGTGTTCGGGTCCCTGTCAGGATTGGATTACCTCCAATTGGCTCGAGGAGCATTCAGGCTTAATGTCTCGGCTGAGACGAACTTTGAAAATAAAGCATTGACTTAGCATTCGAAAGGTCTTCGGTTCGATCCCAGCGGTCGACCATCTTGACTGAGTTCTTTCGGGTTTTTCCTCAGTCACACCAGGCAAATGCAGGGATGGTATCTTCAAAATAGGCCCTGGCCGTCTAACTTCCAACATCCTCTCCCCCACCCTGTCCCGGTCGGAACCGTGGATGCCTAAGGCCATAAAATAAATTCAAATTCAAGTAACTGAATATTCATGTAGTTTCCCAACATTTTCATGGAAAATTAACGGCACTGTTAGGATATGGCATTTAATTTCAATAATAAATTTATTATATTTGGTCTAATTCGTTTAATACTGAACTACACTATTCTCGCTTCGTCGTGCAACGCATTCAATATTGTTAGCGGAATAGCTACTATCAGCTTACGTCTGGAATACATCTGTTTTCCTTGCATGTCCTTAAGAATTTTTGTTTCTTTCATGGATAATGAGTGAGTAGGCCTCAGCTTAAACTGCCAGCTTATTCAAACGAGGATCTACAAAAAGCTCTGGAGGCTTGTCGCAAAAAAAACAAAAAAAAAAAACGCTCCATACGAAAGGCATCAGCAATCTATGGAATTCCTCGGGTAACTCTGATGGATAAATTTCATGGTTACAGTCCCACAAAGCGAAAAATAGATCCAGAACCATATCTAACACAGAAAGGAGAAGAGGGATCAGCAAACTGGCTCCTTAATGTGAGCAAAAGGACTTTCTACAGAAGAAATACGATCTTCTGAACAGTGTTAAAAAATTGTCGATTCAGAAAAACGCAAAACGCCGTTCAAAGACAATCGAGCTGGTGAAACCTGGTACTACACTTACTTGAGGAGACACCCACAAATTGTGTCCCTAAACTTTGAACAAGGCGCGGTACGCTCTAACCGAGGAAAACATTCGCTTGTGGTTTTAAGATCTTGAGAAATACTTGAAACAAACGGGACAATCTGATATTCTAAATGATTCTGATCGAATATTTAATGCTAATGAATCCAGCTTTCAACTGTGTTAGAAATCCGGAAAGGCGTTGGAGTCCAAAGCGTGGAAAAATATGTACGAGGTGAAGGGCAACGAGAAAGAAACATTAACACTGCTTTGCACTTTTTCCGCAGCAGGAGAAATTGTATCCCCGATGGTCGTATATCTGTATGTAAGAGATCTTCCAAAGGACGTCATCAGTGCAGCTTCTTCAGATATTTTCATAGGCAGGTCAGGTCAGATAGCGGCTGGATGCAAAATGAAACACTACGAACGGATAGCAAACGGCTTCCTAAAATGGGTGAATGATCCCTCTATTAAGAAACCAGTCCTTCTGCTAATCGACGGTCACAAGACTCACTTGGCAATGGAAGTCAGCGAATTTTGTTCCAGCCATGCTATAGTACTCTACTGCCTTTCACCAAACAGCACACATATTCCTCAACCCTGCGACGTATGTTTTCAAATCGTTTTCGAGAGTTCTACATGGAAACTGAGTAAAATGTTACACGTGTCATTTCTGCACCACTAATTAAAAGAGTGATATACAAGGTAGCAACACAATTAGTAATTAAAAACTAATTTAGAAGATGGGATTTATACCCCTTCAACCCAGAGAAGACGAAGCATGTTTGGTGCTGCATTCCACTGAACCTTAAATGAATTTGGTGGTCCCTTTCTTGACAAAACTATCACAAAATTACTTAATCTCAGCGACTATTGTGCGAAACTGCGAAGTGATACCTGAAAAACTAATGATGTAACATCTATAGATGCTATTAGTTTGGTAAAGTTATGCTTTAGCCTTCATACTGTAATTAAAAGCACATTAACCGAGTAGTGGTCGATGACTAAACAGTAGGCGGTCGAACATTAACGAAAAATGGTCGAACACTAAAAGAAATCAGTTACTGGTGTTTCTCCGACTAATATTACATAAATGGAATAAGTTATCTCAGTTTTGGATAAAGTATAGATAAAATATAGTTTTAGGAACACATGTGAGCTACTTGCATCCTCCTAAGTTGTTCCATTGAGTAAAAAACGATTAAGGACCATAAGAAAATGAGTTAGGTGGTCGAGGACTGGCACATTTACCCTATTGGTTTTATTACGTGAATGCAGTTCCAGATATATAATGAATAAAATATATTGACATGTAATGAATTTGTAGATATTTAACAAGTATTTTTTATGGCATTGAAATTATTTTGTATTACTTATTATAGCCTAAATTTAGTTTAGACTACTCAGAATATTATTCGTGTGTCCGTACATATAAATTATAATTACATATTTATATTTTTCCTTATCATTGGATGAGTCTTATTAAACAGCAACGAATTGATGTAATATATATATAGGGTGTTACAAAAATATGTCACAATATTTTGGGAATAGATTCCTCACATTAAAATAAGAAAGAAAGTTTATATGGACCTGTGGTCGGAAGTGCATAGTTTTGTAGTTGTAGGGTGATGAAAACATGAAAAAAATGAACTTTAAAGGTCCATAGTTCCACTACTATAAGACCGATTGTAGTCGGGTCAAGACATCACTGAGGAACTAGTATGTGAACTATCCAAATATCTATTTTTCAGAACCTTCGGTATTTGCACAATCATTTTTAGAGAAGCTGTTTGGGAAGATTTGATCACTCTCCACCTACCTCTTTAAAAATGGGTGTGCAAGTACTGAATCATTCTTAAACATAAATATTTGGATAAGTTCACATACCAGTTCCTCAGTGATATCTTGACCCGACTACGATAGATCCCATAGTAGTGGAGCTAAAGTCCTCTTGTTTCACGTTTTCGGCACCTTAAAACTCCGAAACTATCCACTTTTTAAGCACACGTCTATACGAACTTGTTTCTTATTTTGATGTGAGGAATCTGTTCCCAAAATATTGTGACACATCTTTGTAACACCCTGTATAATCATAAAGTTGATCAATAGAATATATATGTATGTATGTGTGTTAGTAGTTCATACGTGTCCAATACAGAAAGATAAGTTTTAAACATCAGTAGATGTAAATACTAGAGTAAATACTAGAGTAAAGATATTCTACTTTCTACGGCTTGTAGGATACAGAATTTTAATTTAAAATTCTATGGGATCTAACGAAAATATTTATTATTTGTGTTATTCTAGAACAGTGATTGTCAAACCGTCGATCACGAGCTACTAGTAGCTCGCGGGGATATTTTCGGGAGATCGTGTTAACGCTCTGGTTGGCTAACCTTGATTCCTCCACTCGGTTGACGTTAACGACAGGGGGCGCTGACGACAAGAACTTCTTCTTTCTCCCGCGCAACTGCTATTGCCAGCCTCATCTCACAGTTGATTGTATAAGCGTGGGGTTCAGCATGTTATGATTTTCATGTATATTAGACCTTTGCTAACTTGGATAGTTTGATTTTATATTTACTAGAAATGTAAGTTTATAGGCAATAAACAAATGTAAGATTTTTTTAAAAAAAAAGTTAATAGTTCTTTTGGTTCGTAGGTCACAGTAGGATTGAAAAACATAGTTCTTTTGGTTCGTAGGTCACAGTAGGATTGAAAAAACATAGTTCTTTTGGTTCGCAAGTCACAGTAGAATTTAAAAACATAGTTCTTTTGGTTCGTAGGTCACAGTAGGATTGAAAAACATAGTTCTTTTGGTTCATAGGTCACAGTAGGATTGAAAAACATAGTTCTTTTGGTTCGTAGGTCACAGTAGGATTTAAAAAGGGTACGGTAGCTCAGAAGCTTCATTAAGTTTGGCGACCACTGTTCTAGAAACTGGGAGTTAATTAGTACCCAACATTAATCTACAATGTATCTTAATTTTTTGTGTTAATGGTTATTATTGAGACTTTAGAAGGAGTTCATCTATATAGCTTTTAAATACTCTCATTCTTACATTATAAGCCCAGTCTCAGAATTTTGTAATCGCGTCTCTTTATGATAAATACACTACCTTACCTGTAGAAAACCTGCCACAAACACAGCTATTCCGATGAATAAATAATAAAATGCAAATTGTGTCATGTACGCTGTAAATTCTTCAGATGTCATGGGAGGACCGATCCAAGGTGGAAGTTCTGTAGAGTTTGATGAAGACGTTGAACTAAACAAAATAAACAAAAAAATCAGCTGTAAATATTTTGTTTGTGTACGTAAGAAACCTATTTTAATGTTAAAATAAACAAATATATCCTTGTTTCTAAAGAACTGACTTTTGTACCAGGCACGTCCACAAAATAAGTATACTAGAGCCCTCGCGGGCAAAGGGAATTTGCTATTGCTATGTTGGTCACACTGCTGTGTAGCTTATTTATTTATTTATTTGCCTGTTTTGCAAACAAATGAAAGTATTCTCGAGTACGCATACAGTTGTCAAAATTATAAAATAATTACATATATGTTATTAAAAAAAACTTACAGATAGAGTAATACATACATAACTATGACTTTTATAAGCTTACACATTCATAACATAATTAACCAAAAAAATATACATTGTCTTCAAAAAACGCATTTACCGAGTAGTAACATTTATCTAAAAACTTGTGAAGGTGAGATTTAAACATAAAATATGATTTGTTTTGCTTTAAAAAATCAGATAACTTATTGAAAATTTTTGTACAGTTAATATATGCTCTTTTTTGAAAAAACGAGAAATTTTGGGGATAACATATGCAAATTATTAACGAATCGAGTATTCTATTTATTGGCGTTACTGTTTACAATAAACAAGTGTTACTTACGGTAAACAAGATAATTTTATATAGATACACACAAGGTATTGGTAATATTTTTTGTCCTCGAAAGATGGGCTTGCAAGAAGACTTTGGTGACAATCCAAACACAATCCTTAGTGCTTTCTTTTGTAAGCGAAACGTTTTAATACATTCAGTAGAATAACCCCAAAAAATAATACCATAAGTTATTAAAGAATGGAAATTTGCATAGTACACCGAAACTAAAGCCCCTGTTGTGACATTGCCTCTTAGTCTACGGAGGCCGAAACAAATACTACTTAGCTTTTTGTTGAGTTGAGAAATATGCTCATTCCAAGTTAGTTTCGAACTAATGGTGACACCAAGAAATTTAGTTGAAATAGAGAAGTCGACATTTTTGTTATTTACCATTATATAAGGAACAAATTTATTTTGAAGAGGATAATAAAAATTTAGCAAGGAAGTTTTATCATTGTTTAAAACTAATTTATTGCTACTTAACCAGTTACTTAATTGTGAAAATGCAGTATTTAGATTATATTCAATATCATGTCGTGAGTTACCTGTAATAATAACATTGGTGTCATCAGCAAATAAAACACGTTTATTATGCAACACTTCATGTGTCAAATCATTAATGTAAATAAGAAAGAGCAATGGACCAAGTACTGATCCTTGAGGTACACCAGTTAGTATTGTACCTTTATAACTACTAAACTTACGCATTTTGCCATTATTTTCGTTCGTAATTTGAACTATCTGATACTTATCCTTCAAGTAAGACTCGATCCATTTATTGGCAGTTCCTCTTACACCATAAAAGCATATTTTTTTTAAGTAAGAGATCAAGATTTACAGTGTCAAATGCTTTAATAAGATCAACAAAGAGTCCAATTGCCCATTTTTTTAATTATTTATCGCATGCATAACAGTAGTAAGAAAATCGAAAATTGCAGAATCAGTAGATTTGCCAGTTAAAAACTCATGTTGCGATAATGATATTGGATTATTGGAATGTAAGTAATTTCTTATCCTATTTGACATTACCATCTCAAAAATTTTTGAAAATACAGACAAAACTGAGATAGAGTGATAATTCTTAATGTTGTAACGACTGCCTTTTTGAACAAGGGAATCGCTTTAGCCACTTTTGACCGTTGTGGGAAAATGCCTAATTGAAGGGAAAAATTTATTGCATGAGTCAGGTGGGGAGCAATTATCGAAGCAAATTGTTTTATAATAGTGTACGGTACTTCATCAAGACGTGCAGAACTGCTATTTCTCATCTTTCTTATAATTGCTAATATCTCATCAATAGTTACTGGGGTAACAATAATACATTTTAGATAAGAAGGCATATTTGAAGAATCACTTGTACGAGCTTGGTGAGATAGAGCACCAAGAGCTACCTGAGGAGAAGTTATAAAATAATTATTAAGTTGATTTTCAATTTTGGCCGGGTTTATAATACTTTTATTGTCAGAAATGACGTGATTCAAATTAGCAATATCGTCTTTATTTATATGTACCGACTGGTGAATAATATTCCACATAGTTTAAATTTCATTTCTAGAATTATTAATCATTTTCGAATTATGAATGATTCGTTTAGCTCCTACCCTTTCCAGCGAACCCAATCATTCGTCAGTTCGACGAAAACTGTAGTCTCTCCAGTGAAAGATGTCGATAATATCTGTCGCCAAGTGCGAGATTCGCAGCGTTATCCGTTATCTCCTTCTGAAAGGAAAATCTTCGTCTGAAGTTTCTAACGAGATCAAAACAATTGAAAAGGTCAATGCAGAAGAAGAGGAGGGGAGGGGAGACAGCATACGACCAATGCAACAAAGCAACTTTTGGAGTCATTCGAATGGGATGTTTTGAACCACCCTTCACATTTCCCTGACCTGGCGCCTTCAGACTGGACTCTCATCTGTTCACCTCCGTGAAGATGTACATGGATGGAAGAAAAATTCAACTCATGAGGAAATGAAGGTGGAGATGAAGAATTCGGCAAAAGATGTGACGGCAGACTTCTTTGACCTAGGCATAAAAAAAAATTGATCCCTCGTTTCACCACGTGCATCGAGAGGGATAGCGACTACCTGGAAAAATAGCTCACATATGTAGTGATGTAACCAAGTAAAAGTTTTGTTTTAAATAATTTTCTGAGACCTACAAAAATCTAGTACACTTATTTTCCGGACGTGCCTCGTACATGTATATATTACCTTCTGACGGAATCACAGGACTGAAAATCTTTTAAGAAATCCATGCATCTGATATGTTCAATGATTTTGTTGAACGACTCAATAATGTCGGCTATACGAAGGGATATTTCGAGAAAGCCAGAGCGAAATCCCTTTCTTCGAATGGAGGCTTACGATTAGCATACATTATAGTTTCTCTGGTGATTGAGTAAGCAGGGGTGCCCACAAAGGGGGGTTATGACGCAAACTGCGTCATTGAAATATTTGGGGGGGTAAAAATCTATATAAATATGTTTGAGGGAGTGTAAAAATTAATCGATAAGTTTTTTTTTCATGGAAGAACACCTACGGACAGACAATTGAGGGGGGTGCGTCATGGACATGAGAGGGGTGGGCACCACTGGAGTAAGTGCCAATGATCGGTGGTTACCATGGTTACCTTTACCTTTATCTGCGACTACTTACATTTATGACGTGTGAATGGGAATAAGCCTTGTACTTTTGGAAAGTTAAAAAGGAAGAACTTAGGAACAAGCCTTGTACTTTTGAAAAAATAAAAAAGTAGAAACCAAACCAAAGTTTCATTCATCGACACCAGAACACTGCAACTGTGTCCGGAGGTTGGCTCAGACTATACTCATGCTTTTTACCCTACAGCCTATTTTTTAAAATTAATACTGTTCCTGCAAATAAAACAGGTAAAGATCAGCTCACCCTCTTACACAATCTACTGATACTATGGTAAACTACAACGGCAACGCGAGAACGCAAATCTATTATGGTTTTTATGCAAGTTGTTGAAAGTTATCTAATATTTTATTTAACTCAATGCAAAGAGATAGCAGTAATATATTGCTGTGACAAGTTTCTTATATTTGCGTCCAGAATTCAACTCACAGTTAAACTTAACATATATATTCCTATTTGAATATATTGCTCATCTTGAACTTGTGCTTGATGAGCATTATTTTATTTTATTTGTTTTTCATTTATTTGTTTCCAGATTCAACAATAAACAACGTAATTACAATGTCCATAGAATGCATAACTGTTTAAAAGTATTTAAGTGCTTACTATATACAAGGAATTATCTATAATATAAAAGTTACCAACAAAGATCTGTTGCTTTTTCACCCACCACCTTTGAACATCGATATGTCAGCTAAGACGGGCGTCATTAACTTGTTCCGCCACCAATGAATTTCAAGATGGTTTCTTTTGCATCGTTTTGTGCGCGTTTTGTGCCGAATTGTGCGCCTATTCACACGTTTTGTGCGCCACCGGAAGTGGGTCAAAACGGGCCTCCAAATATGGCGGAACAAGTTAATGCTGTTCCGCCACCAACGAATTTTGAGGTCATTCCCATCACATCGTTTTGTGCGTGTTTTGTGCCGTTTTGTGCGCCTATTTCCACGTTTTGTGCGCCATCGGAAGTGAGTCAAAATGGGCCTCCAAGGTGGGGCAAAAGTGACCCACTGTTCCGCCACTAACGAATTTCGAGATGGTTTCTTTTGCAATGTTTTGTGCGCGTTTTGTGCGCCTATTCCCACGTTTTGTGCGCCACCGGAAGTGGGTCAAAACGGGCCTCCAAGGTGGGGCAAAAGTGACCCACTGTTCCGCCACTAACGAATTTCGAGATGGTTTCTTTTGCATCGTTTTGTGCGCGTTTTGTGCCACTTTGTGCGCCTATTCCCACGTTTTGTGCGCCATCGGAAGTGGGTCAAAATGGGCCTCCAAGGTGGGGCAAAAGTGACCCACTGTTCCGCCACCAATGAATTTCGAAATGGTTTCTTTTGCATCGTTTTGTGCGCGTTTTGTGCCGTTTTGTGCGCCTATTCCCACGTTTTGTGCGCCATCGGAAGTGGGTCAAAATGGGCCTCCAAGGTGGGGCAAAAGTGACCCACTGTTCCGCCACTAACGAATTTCGAGATGGTTTCTTTTGCATCGTTTTGTGCGCGTTTTGTGCCGTTTTGTGCGCCTATTTCCACGTTTTGTGCGCCATCGGAAGTGGGTCAAAATGGGCCTCCAAGGTGGGGCAAAAGTGACACACTGTTCCGCCACCAATGAATTTCGAGATGGTTTCTTTCCATCGTTTTGTGCCGTTTTGTGCGCCTATTCCCATGTTTTGTGCGCCATCGGAAGTGGGTCAAAATGGGCCTCCAAGGTGGGGCAAAAGTGACCCACTGTTCCGCCACTAACGAATTTCGAGATGGTTTCTTTAGCATCGTTTTGTGCCGTTTTGTGCGCCTATTCCCACGTTTTGTGCGCCATCGGAAGTGGGTCAAAATGGGCCTCCAAGGTGGGGCAAAAGTGACCCACTGTTCCGCCACTAACGAATTTCGAGATGGTTTCTTTTGCATCGTTTTGTGCGCGTTTTGTGCCGTTTTGTGCGCCTATTTCCACGTTTTGTGCGCCATCGGAAGTGTGTCAAAATGGGCCTCCAAGGTGGGGCAAAAGTGACCCACTGATCCGCCACCAATGAATTTCGAGATGGTTTCTTTTCATCGTTTTGTGCCGTTTTGTGCGCCTATTCCCACGTTTTGTGCGCCATCGGAAGTGGGTCAAAATGGGCCTCCAAGGTGGGGCAAAAGTGACCCACTGTTCCGCCACCAATGAATTTTGAGATGGTTTCTTTTGCATCGTTTTGTGCGCGTTTTGTGCCGTTTTGTGCGCCTATTCCCATGTTTTGTGCGCCATCGGAAGTGGGTCAAAATGGGCCTCCAAGGTGGGGCAAAAGTGACCCACTGTTCCGCCACTAACGAATTTCGAGATGGTTTCTTTAGCATCGTTTTGTGCGCGTTTTGTGCCGTTTTGTGCGCCTATTCCCACGTTTTGTGCGCCATCGGAAGTGGGTCAAAATGGGCCTCCAAAGTGGGGCAAAAGTGACCCACTGTTCCGCCACCAATGAATTTCGAGATGGTTTCTTTTGCATCGTTTTGTGCCGTTTTGTGCGCCTATTCCCACGTTTTGTGCGCCATCGGAAGCGGGTCAAAATGGGCCTCCAAGGTGGGGCAAAAGTGACCCACTGTTCCGCCACTAACGAATTTCGAGATGGTTTCTTTTGCATCGTTTTGTGCGCGTTTTGTGCCGTTTTGTGCGCCTATTTCCACGTTTTGTGCGCCATCGGAAGTGGGTCAAAATGGGCCTCCAAGGTGGGGCAAAAGTGACCCACTGTTCCGCCACTAACGAATTTCGAGATGGTTTCTTTTGCATCGTTTTGTGCGCGTTTTGTGCCGTTTTGTGCGCCTATTTCCACGTTTTGTGCGCCATCGGAAGTGGGTCAAAATGGGCCTCCAAGGTGGGGCAAAAGTGACCCACTGTTCCCCCACTAACGAATTTCGAGATGGTTTCTTTTGCACTGTTTTGTGCGCGTTTTGTGCCGTTTTGTGCGCCTATTCCCACGTTTTGTGCGCCATCGGAAGTGGGTCAAAATGGGCCTCCAAGGTGGGGCAAAAGTGACCCACTGTTCCGCCACCAATGAATTTCGAGATGGTTTCTTTTCACCGTTTTGTGCCGTTTTGTGCGCCTATTCCCATGTTTTGTGCGCCATCGGAAGTGGGTCAAAATGGGCCTCCAAGGTGGGGCAAAAGTGACCCACTGTTCCGCCACCAATGAATTTTGAGATGGTTTCTTTTGCATCGTTTTGTGCGCGTTTTGTGCCGTTTTGTGCGCCTATTCCCACGTTTTGTGCGCCATCGGAAGTGGGTCAAAAAGAGCCTCCAAAGTGGGGCAAAAGTGAACCACTGTTCCGCCACCAATGAATTTCGAGATGGTTTCTTCTGCTTCGTTTTCTGCGCGTTTTGTGCCGTTTTGTCCGCCTATTTGCACGTTTTGTGCGCCATCAGAAATAGGTGAAAATGGGCCTCCAAGGTGGGGCAAAAGTGACCCACTGTTCCGCCAACAATGAATTTCGAGATGGTTTCTTCTGCTTCGTTTTGTGCGCGTTTTGTGCCGTTTTGTGCGCCTATTCCCACGTTTTGTGCGCCACCGGAAGTGGGTCAAAACGGGCCTCCAAATATGGCGGAACAAGTTAATGATGTTCCGCCACCAACGAATTTTGAGGTCATTCCCATCACATCGTTTTGTGCGTGTTTTGTGCCGTTTTGTGCGCCTATTTCCACGTTTTGTGCGCCATTGGAAGTGGGTCAAAATGGGCCTCCAAGGTGGGGCAAAAGTGACCCACTGTTCCGCCACTAACGAATTTCGAGATAGTTTCTTTTGCATCGTTTTGTGCGCGTTTTGTGCCGTTTTGTGCGCCTATTCCCACGTTTTGTGCGCCATCGGAAGTGGGTCAAAATGGGCCTCCAAAGTGGGGCAAAAGTGACCCAATGTTCCGCCACCAATGAATTTCGAGATGGCTCTTTTGCATCGTTTTGTGCGCGTTTTGTGCCGTTTTGTGCGCCTATTCCCACGTTTTGTGCGCCTTTGGAAGTGGGTCAAAATGGGCCTCCAAGGTGGGGCAAAAGTGACCCAATGTTCTGCCACCAATGAATTTCGAGATGGTTTCTTTTGCATCGTTTTGTGCGATTTTTGTGCGCCTATTCCCACGTTTTGTGCGCCATCGGAAGTGGGTCAAAATGGGCCTCCAAGGTGGGGCAAAAGTGACCCACTGTTCCGCCACTAACGAATTTCGAGATGGTTTCTTTTGAATCGTTTTGTTCGCGTTTTGTGCCGTTTTGTGCGCCTATTCCCACGTTTTGTGCGCCATCGGAAGTGGGTCAAAACGGGCCTCCAAGGTTGGGCGAAATGACCCACTGTTCCGCCACCAATGAATTTCGAGATGGTTTCTTCTGCTTCGTTTTGTGCGCGTTTTGTGCCGTTTTGTGCGCCTATTTCCACGTTTTGTGCGCCGCTGGAAGTTGGTCAAAACGGGCCTCCAAGGTGGGGCAAAAGTGACTCACTGTTCCGCCACTAACGAATTTCGAGATGGTTTCTTTTGCATCGTTTTTTTCGTGTTTTGTGCTTTTTTGCGTGCTTATTCTCACGTTTTGTGCGCCATCGTAAGTGGGTCAAAATGGGCCTACAAATAATTCGCATCAAGTTATTTCTGTTGCGCCACTAACGAAATTTGAGTTCGTTTCCATCACATCGTTTTGTGCGTATTTTGTGCCGTTTTGTGCGCCATCCGAAGTGGGTCAAAATGGGTCTACAATTTTGGAGGAAGAAGTTAATTCTGAAGTTGTTCCTATTACATCATCTTTGCGTGTTTTGTGCCGTTTTGCGGTCCTATTTTCACGTTTTGTGCGCCATCGGAAGTGTTTCAAAATGGGCCTCAAAAGTGGTAAGAAAGGGCCCCGTTAACTTGTTCCCCCACTTTTAAAATTTACTCAGAAAAGAATGCCAAAGTTTTGTACTAGTTTTGTACCGTTTTGTACCACCAATAAAAAGTTTTGTACGACGTCCATTAACCAGTAATGGACAATTCAAAGTGGGGAACAAGTTAACGCCTGTACCCCCACCATAACGAAATTTCCCGAAAATAGTGTCAAAGTTTTGTACTAGTTTTGTACCGTTTTGTACCACCAATAAAAAGTTTTGTACCACATCCATTAGCCAGTAATGGACGATTTAAAGTCTGGACCTAACGTTAACCTGTTCCCACACCATAACGAATTTTTTCCGAAAATAGTGGCAAAGTTTTGTACTAGTTTTGTACCAGTTTGTACCACCAATAAAAAGTTTTGTACCACGTCCATTAGCCAGTAATGGACAATTTAAAGTCAGGACCTAGCGTTAACGTGTTCCCCCACCATAACGAATTTTCCCGAAAATAGTGGCAAAGTTTTGTACTAGTTTTGTACCGTTTTCTACCACCAATGAAAACTTTTGTACCACATCCATTAGCCAGTAATGGACGATTTAAAGTCTGGACCTATCGTTAACTTGTTCCCCCACCATAACGAATTTTCCTGAAAATAGTGTCAAAGTTTTGTAATAGTTTTGTACCGTTTTGTACCACCAACAAAATGTTTTATACCACATCTATTAGCCACATCCATCCATCTGAGCCCACCGTTAACTTGTTCCCCCAGCATAAGGAACTTTCTCGAAAATAATTTCAAAGTTTTGTACTAGTTTTGTACCACCAATAAAAAGTTTCGTACCACCTCCATTAGCCAGTAATTAACGATTTAATGTCTGCACCCAGCGTTACCTTGTTCCCCACCATAACGAATTTTCTGGAAAATAATTACAAAGCATTTGCTAGTTTTGTACCACAAATAAAAAGTTTTGTACTACGTTCATTAGCCAGTAATGGAGGATTTAAAGTTTGGACCTAGCATTAACTTGTTCCCCCAACAAAACGAATATTCTTAAAAATATTGGCAAAGTTTTATGCTAGTTTTGCACCGTTTTGTACCACCAATAAAAAGATTTGTACCACCTCCATTAGCCAGTAATGGACGATTTAAATTCAGGACCTAGCGTTAACTTATTCCCCCACCATAACAATTTTTCCCGAAAATAGTGGCAAAGTTTTGTACTGGTTTTGTACCGTTTTGTACCACTAATAAAAAGTTTTGTACCACACCCATTAGCCAGTAATGGACGATTAAAAGTCTAGACCTAGCGTTAACTTGTTTCCCCACCATAACGATTTTTCCTCAAAATAGGGTCAAAGTTTTGTACTAGTTTTGTACCGCTTTCTACCACCAATAAAAAGTTTTGCACCACCTCCATTAGCCAGTAATGGACGATTTAAAGTCTGGACCTAGCGTTAACTTGTTCCCCCACCATAACGATTTTTCCTGAAAATAGGGTCAAAGTTTTGTACTAGTTTTTTACCGTTTTTTACCACCAATAAAACGTTTTGTACCACCTCCATTAGCCAGTAATGGACGATTTAAAGTCTGGACCTAGCGTTAACTTGTTCCTCCACCATAGCAAATTTTCCCGAAAATAGTGTCAAAGTTTTGTACTAGTTTTGTACCGTTTTGTATCACCAACAAAAAGTTTGTACCACCTCTATTAGCCACTAATGGACGATTTAATGTCTGAACCCAGCGGTAACTTGTTCCCCACCATAACGAATTTTGTCGAAAATAATATCAAAGTTTTGTACTAGTTTTGTACCAACAATAAAAAGTTTTGTACCTGTCCCCAAATGTCCCAAATTTTAGATTTTATTGTGGAACTCGAACTTGACCTCTGAGTTCTATATTCGCCGATTTGCATCAATGTGCCATCATTACATAAAGAAAGTGATGTACTGTTTTGTACCAAGAATAAAAATGTTTGTACCAGTCCCAAAATGTCCCAAATTCAAACTTCTAATTTGCGACACATAAACAAATCTCAGTCCCATAAACACATATATCAATGATAATGGTCTCATTAGATAAAGAAAGTTTTGTACTGTTTCGTACCAACAACAGAAAGTTTTGTATCTGTCCCAAAATGTCGCAAATTTCATCTTCTAACGTGAAACGCCAACAGCCATCTCAGTTTTCTAAATAAGAATTTACAAATAAAAGTTGTACCAGAGTTTTGTACTCATTTTGTACTGTTTTGTACGAACAACAAAAGTTTTGTAGCTGTCCCAAAATGTCCCAAATTTTAGATTTTAGTGTGGAACTCCAACTTCACCTCTGAGTTCCACATTTGCGATTTGCATTAAAGTGATGTCATTAAATAAAGTTTTGTACTGTTTTATACCAACAATAAAAAGTTTTGTACCAACCCCAAAATGTCCGAAATTAAGGCTTCCTTTATCTAATGAGACAATTTCGAAAGAAATCGGGGTATGTGGAACTCTGTCTTGACCTTAGTGTTCCGCATTAGAAGATGGAATTTGGGACATTTGGGGAAAGGTACAAAACTTTTTATTGTTGGTACAAACACAGTACAAAACTTTCTTTATGTAATGAGGCCACTTTAATCCAAATCGGGAAATGTAGAACTAAGAGGTCAAGTTGGAGTTCCTCACTAAACTCTAAAATTTGGGACATTTTGGGACTGGTAAAGAACTTTTTACTGTTGGTAGAGGACAGTACAAAACTAGTACAAAGGTCTGGTAAAACTTTTATTCCTAAATTCTTATTTAGAAAACTGAGATGGCTGTTGGCATTTCACATTAGAAGATGAAATTTGGGACAGATACAAAACTTTCTATTGTTGGTACAAAACAGTACAAAACTTTCTTTACCTAATGAGACGATTTTGAAAGAAATCGGGCTATGTGTAACTCCAACTTGACCTTAGTATTCCGCATTAGAATGTGGAATTTGGGACATTTGGGGACAGATACAAAACTTTTTATTGTTCGTATAAAACAGTACAAAATTTCTTTATCTAATGATACCATTATCATTGATATATGTCTTTATGGGACTGAGATTTGTTTCTGTATCAAAAAAAAGAATTTTGAATTTGGGACATTTTGGGACTGGTACAAAACTTTTTATTGTTGATACAAAACCGTACAAAACTTTCTTTATGTAATGATGCCACTTTGATGCAAATCGGCGAATGTAGAACTCAGAGGTCAAGTTGGAGTTCCACACTAAAATCTGAAATTTGGGATATTTTGGGACTGATACAAAACTTTTTATTGTTGGTACAAAACATTACAAAACTAGTAAAAATCTCTGGTATAAATTATTTTTGTAAATGGCGACGTAGAACTCCATCTTGACCGACCTGAAGCTAATAGTGGTTCCAGACATTCAATCGTCCATTAATGTCTAATGATGGAGTACAACATTTTTGTTAATAGTACCATATAAAAAAAACTTTGAAAAAATTCGTTAAGGTGGAGGAACAAGTTAACGCTGGGTGAAGACATTAACTCGTCCATTACTGGCTAATGGACGTGGTACAAAACTTTCTATTGGTGGTACAAAACGGTACAAAACTAGTACAAAATTTTGCCACTATTTTCGGGAAAATTCGTCATGGTGGGGGAACAAGCGTTAACTTGTTCCCCCACTTTGAATCGTCCATTACTGGTTAATGGACGTGGTACAAAACTTTTTATTGGTGGTACAAAACGGTACAAAACTAGTACAAAACTTTGACATTCTTTTGTGAGTAAATTTTAAAAGTGGGGTAACAAGTTAACGGAGCTGTAAGAAAGTGACCCACTGTTCCGCCACCAACGAATTTAGAGGTAGTCTCTTTACTATCGTTTTGTGCGTGTTTTGTGAGGCTTTTTGCGCCTATTTCTACATTTTGTTCGCCATCGGAAGTGGGTCAAAATCGAGCTAGAAATATGGCGTAATAAGTTCTGCCAACAACGAATTTTGAAGTCGTTTCCATCACATCGATTTGTTCGTGTTTTCAGTCGTTTCGTGCGCCTGTTTTTGGGCCTTAAATGTGGAACGAAAATGACACTTTTCTGCAATATCAAATTCCCAGTTTGTTTCCTATCGTTCAGTGTTTGTTCTGTGTCTGTATGTGAGCCTATTTTCATGTTGGGCCGCGGTGACTCAGTGGTAGAGCGTTCACCTCTGGTGCATGGTGTCGTGGGTTCAAACTCTGCTCCCACGAAGTGAACTTTTTTGTGGACAAGCCGTGTGCATGGGTTTCCTCGGGGTTCTCCACGTTTTCTCCCACTATCTTCATTCCACCATTTCATTTATTTCTCATAATAACCGCCTTCTTTAGCTTAACCGGCAGAACCATGGGACGTAAAACTAGGACTAATTTCATTTCATTTTCTATTTGCATGTTTTGTGCGTCACCGGAAGTGGGTTGAAATGGGGATAAAAAACTTCGTCAAAAATCACCCCTGTTCTCCCAATATCAGACTTCGAGGTTGTTTGCTTCGCATCGTATAGTGCCTGTTTTGCGCGCCTATTTCTTCGTTTCGTGCGTCACCGCAAGTGGGTCAAAATGGGTCCCCAAGGGGGGACGAAAATGATCCACTGTTCTGCCAATATCAATTTTCGAGCTTCTTCCTTTCGCATCGTTTTGTGCCGTCTTATGCGCCTATTTTCACGTTATCATCGTCACCGGAAGTGGTTCAAAATGGGCGTACAAATATGGGGGAACAAGTTAATGCTGCTCCGCCATCAACGTATTTTGAGGTCGTTTCCATCACGTCGTTTTGTGTGTTTTGTGAGGTTTGTGCGCCTATTTCCACGTTATGTGCATGCCCGCAGAGACAATTAATCGATTGTAGAAAAACGCATCTTGCCATCTATTACCATTGTTGTTCTACAGTGATCAGTGATTAAGCCATTCTATAAGAATTCCGATATTTACAAATAGTAAAACGATGTGATGGAAACGACCTCAAAATTCGTTGGTGCCGGAACAGAATTAACTTGTTGCGCTATATTTGTAGGCCCATTTCGACACACTTCGGGTGACGCACAAAACATGGGAATAGGCGCACAAAACGGCACAGAACACACACAAAACGATGTGATGGAAACGACCTCAAAATACGTTGATGGCGAAGCAGAATTAAGTTGTTCCCCCATTATCGTACGCCCATTTTGAACCACTTCCGGTGACGCAGATAACGTGTAAATAGGCGCATAAGACGGCACAAAACAGGAACAAAACGATGCGAAAGGAAGAAGCTCGAAAATTGATATTAGCAGAACAGTGGGTCATTTTTGTCCCCCTTGGAGGCCCATTTTGACCAACTTCCGATGGCGCACAAAACGCCACAAACACACACAAAGCGATGTGACGGAAACGACGTCAAAATTAGTTGGTGGCGGAACAGCATTAACTTGTTCCGCCATATTTGGAGGACCGTTTTGACCCACTTCCGATGGCGCACAAAACGTGGGAATAGGCGCATAAAACGGCACAAAACACGCACAAAACGATGTGATGGAAATGACCTCCAAATTCTTTGGTGGCAGAACTTTTTCCACCATATTTGTAGGCCCGTTTTGACCCACTTCCGATGGCGCACAAAACGTGGGAATAGACGCACAAAACGCGCACAAAACGATGCAAAAGAAACCATCTCGAAATTCATTGGTGGCGGAACAGTGGGTCACTTTTGCCCCACCTTGGAGGCCCATTTTGACCCACTTCCGATGGCGCACAAAACGTGGGAATAGGCGCACAAAACGGCACAAAACGCGCACAAAACGATGCAAAAGAAACCATCTCGAAATTCATTGGTGGCGGAACAGTGGGTCACTTTTGCCCACCTTGCAGGCCCATTTTGAACCACTTCCGATGGCGCACAAAACGTGGGAATAGGCGCACAAAACGGCACAAAACGCGCACAAAACGATGCAAAAGAAACCATTTCGAAATTCATTGGTGGCGGAACAGTGGGTCACTTTTGCCCCACCTTGGAGGCCCATTTTGACCCACTTCCGATGGCGCACAAAACATGGGAATAGGCGCACAAAACGGCACAAAACGATGAAAAGAAACCATCTCGAAATTCATTGGTGGCGGATCAGTGGGTCACTTTTGCCCCACCTTGGAGGCCCATTTTGACCCACTTCCGATGGCGCACAAAACGAGGAAATAGGCGCACAAAACGGCACAAAACGATGCAAAAGAAACTATCTCGAAATTCGTTAGTGGCGGAACAGTGGGTCACTTTTCCCCACCTTGGAGGCCCATTTTGACCCACTTCCGATGGCGCACAAAACGTGGAAATAGGCGCACAAAACGGCACAAAACACGCACAAAACGATGTGATGGGAATGACCTCAAAATTCGTTGGTGGCGGAACAGCATTAACTTGTTCCGCCATATTTGGAGGCCCGTTTTGACCCACTTCGGGTGACGCACAAAACATGGGAATAGGCGCACAAAACGGCACAGAACACACACAAAACGATGTGATGGAAACGACCTCAAAATACGTTGATGGCGAAGCAGAATTAAGTTGTTCCCCCATTATCGTACGCCCATTTTGAACCACTTCCGGTGACGCAGATAACGTGTAAATAGGCGCATAAGACGGCACAAAACAGGAACAAAACGATGCGAAAGGAAGAAGCTCGAAAATTGATATTAGCAGAACAGTGGGTCATTTTTGTCCCCCTTGGAGGCCCATTTTGACCAACTTCCGATGGCGCACAAAACGCCACAAACACACACAAAGCGATGTGACGGAAACGACGTCAAAATTAGTTGGTGGCGGAACAGCATTAACTTGTTCCGCCATATTTGGAGGACCGTTTTGACCCACTTCCGATGGCGCACAAAACGTGGGAATAGGCGCATAAAACGGCACAAAACACGCACAAAACGATGTGATGGAAATGACCTCCAAATTCTTTGGTGGCAGAACTTTTTCCACCATATTTGTAGGCCCGTTTTGACCCACTTCCGATGGCGCACAAAACGTGGGAATAGACGCACAAAACGCGCACAAAACGATGCAAAAGAAACCATCTCGAAATTCATTGGTGGCGGAACAGTGGGTCACTTTTGCCCCACCTTGGAGGCCCATTTTGACCCACTTCCGATGGCGCACAAAACGTGGGAATAGGCGCACAAAACGGCACAAAACGCGCACAAAACGATGCAAAAGAAACCATCTCGAAATTCATTGGTGGCGGAACAGTGGGTCACTTTTGCCCACCTTGCAGGCCCATTTTGAACCACTTCCGATGGCGCACAAAACGTGGGAATAGGCGCACAAAACGGCACAAAACGCGCACAAAACGATGCAAAAGAAACCATTTCGAAATTCATTGGTGGCGGAACAGTGGGTCACTTTTGCCCCACCTTGGAGGCCCATTTTGACCCACTTCCGATGGCGCACAAAACGTGGGAATAGGCGCACAAAACGGCACAAAACGATGAAAAGAAACCATCTCGAAATTCATTGGTGGCGGATCAGTGGGTCACTTTTGCCCCACCTTGGAGGCCCATTTTGACCCACTTCCGATGGCGCACAAAACGAGGAAATAGGCGCACAAAACGGCACAAAACGATGCAAAAGAAACTATCTCGAAATTCGTTAGTGGCGGAACAGTGGGTCACTTTTCCCCACCTTGGAGGCCCATTTTGACCCACTTCCGATGGCGCACAAAACGTGGAAATAGGCGCACAAAACGGCACAAAACACGCACAAAACGATGTGATGGGAATGACCTCAAAATTCGTTGGTGGCGGAACAGCATTAACTTGTTCCGCCATATTTGGAGGCCCGTTTTGACCCACTTCGGGTGACGCACAAAACATGGGAATAGGCGCACAAAACGGCACAGAACACACACAAAACGATGTGATGGAAACGACCTCAAAATACGTTGATGGCGAAGCAGAATTAAGTTGTTCCCCCATTATCGTACGCCCATTTTGAACCACTTCCGGTGACGCAGATAACGTGTAAATAGGCGCATAAGACGGCACAAAACAGGAACAAAACGATGCGAAAGGAAGAAGCTCGAAAATTGATATTAGCAGAACAGTGGGTCATTTTTGTCCCCCTTGGAGGCCCATTTTGACCAACTTCCGATGGCGCACAAAACGCCACAAACACACACAAAGCGATGTGACGGAAACGACGTCAAAATTAGTTGGTGGCGGAACAGCATTAACTTGTTCCGCCATATTTGGAGGACCGTTTTGACCCACTTCCGATGGCGCACAAAACGTGGGAATAGGCGCATAAAACGGCACAAAACACGCACAAAACGATGTGATGGAAATGACCTCCAAATTCTTTGGTGGCAGAACTTTTTCCACCATATTTGTAGGCCCGTTTTGACCCACTTCCGATGGCGCACAAAACGTGGGAATAGACGCACAAAACGCGCACAAAACGATGCAAAAGAAACCATCTCGAAATTCATTGGTGGCGGAACAGTGGGTCACTTTTGCCCCACCTTGGAGGCCCATTTTGACCCACTTCCGATGGCGCACAAAACGTGGGAATAGGCGCACAAAACGGCACAAAACGCGCACAAAACGATGCAAAAGAAACCATCTCGAAATTCATTGGTGGCGGAACAGTGGGTCACTTTTGCCCACCTTGCAGGCCCATTTTGAACCACTTCCGATGGCGCACAAAACGTGGGAATAGGCGCACAAAACGGCACAAAACGCGCACAAAACGATGCAAAAGAAACCATTTCGAAATTCATTGGTGGCGGAACAGTGGGTCACTTTTGCCCCACCTTGGAGGCCCATTTTGACCCACTTCCGATGGCGCACAAAACATGGGAATAGGCGCACAAAACGGCACAAAACGATGAAAAGAAACCATCTCGAAATTCATTGGTGGCGGATCAGTGGGTCACTTTTGCCCCACCTTGGAGGCCCATTTTGACCCACTTCCGATGGCGCACAAAACGAGGAAATAGGCGCACAAAACGGCACAAAACGATGCAAAAGAAACTATCTCGAAATTCGTTAGTGGCGGAACAGTGGGTCACTTTTCCCCACCTTGGAGGCCCATTTTGACCCACTTCCGATGGCGCACAAAACGTGGAAATAGGCGCACAAAACGGCACAAAACACGCACAAAACGATGTGATGGGAATGACCTCAAAATTCGTTGGTGGCGGAACAGCATTAACTTGTTCCGCCATATTTGGAGGCCCGTTTTGACCCACTTCGGGTGGCGCACAAAACGTGGGAATAGGCGCAAAAAACGGCACAAAACGCGCACAAAACGAATCAGAAGAAACCATCTCGAAATTCATTGTTGGCGGAACAGTGGGTCACTTTTGCCCCACCTTGGAGGCCCATTTTGACCCACTTCCGATGGCGCACAAAACGGCACAAAACGCGCACAAAACGATGCAAAAGAAACCATCTCGAAATTCATTGGTGGCGGGACAGTGGGTCACTTTTGCCCCACCTTGGAGGCCCATTTTGACCCACTTCCGATGGCGCACAAAACGTGGGAATAGGCGCACAAAACTGCACAAAACGCGCACAAAACGATGCAAAAGAAACCATCTCGAAATTCATTGGTTGCGGAACAGTGGATCACTTTTGCCCCACTTTGGAGGCTCATTTTAACCCACTTCCGATGGCGCACAAAACGTGGAAATAGGCGCAGAAAACGGCACAAAACGCGCACAAAACGATGCAGAAGAAACCATCTCGAAATTCATTGGTGGCGGAACAGTGTGTCACTTTTGCCCCACCTTGGAAGCCCATTTTGACCCACTTCCGATGGCGCACAAAACGTGGGAATAGGCGCACAAAACGGCACAAAACGCGCACAAAACGATGCAAAAGAAACCATCTCGAAATTCGTTAGTGGCGGAACAGTGGGTCACTTTTGCCCCACCTTGGAGGCCCATTTTGACCCACTTCCGATGGCGCACAAAACGTGGGAATAGGCGCACAAAACGGCACAAAACGCGCACAAAACGATGCAAAAGAAACCATCTCGAAATTCATTGGTGGCGGAACAGTGGGTCACTTTTGCCCCACCTTGGAGGCCCATTTTGACCCACTTCCAATGGCGCACAAAACGTGGAAATAGGCGCACAAAACGGCACAAAACGCGCACAAAACGATGCAAAAGAAACCATCTTGAAATTCGTTAGTGGCGGAACAGTGGGTCACTGGCCCACCTTGGAAGTCCGTTTTGACCCACTTCCGGTGGCGCACAAAACGTGGGAATAGGCGCACAAAACGGCACAAAACGCGCACAAAACGAATCAGAAGAAACCATCTCGAAATTCATTGTTGGCGGAACAGTGGGTCACTTTTGCCCCACCTTGGAGGCCCATTTTGACCCACTTCCGATGGCGCACAAAACGTGGGAATAGGCGCACAAAACGGCACAAAACACGCACAAAACGATGTGATGGGAATGACCTCAAAATTCGTTGGTGGCGGAACAGCATTAACTTGTTCCGCCATATTTGGAGGCCCGTTTTGACCCACTTCCGGTGGCGCACAAAACGTGGGAATAGGGGCACAAATCGGCACAAAACGATGCAAAAGAAACCATCTTGAAATTCATTGGTGGCGGAACAAGTTAATGACGCCGCTAAGACGTATCTGGAACATCAAAAGTAGACCCCATCAGCATCAACACCTTCTGCCAACGTTCTTGAAGGCCGTGATTTCCATCGCTTTAGAACTTGGTAGGACGTGAAGCGTAGAAAGTATCAAGTGCATTTTGCACCTCTACTAGGGATTTAAACTGGATTTGAACTAAGATCTGAACTGGGATTGTCCAAGGAATAGAACAGGTGATAATCGGAATGTGCAATATCCGTGGAGTATGGCGGATGTAATATTGTTTTCCATTCAAGGCGTAGAATGGTGTCCCGGGTCATCCTAGCCACTAGGGGCTTAGCGTTGTCCAGTAACAGGAGGATTAAGAGTTTTGAGTTTTTCTTGAACACGGCTCAACAGCTGACAGTACACAGTTGCATTGATGCTCTGACCAGCTGGTAGCAGTTCTCGATGCACCATGCTGCGAGCAGTCCACCCACATAGGAGGACCTCCTTTTGGTGCAGTGCTGGTTTTGGGCTGTATTGGAACCGGTTCATGGGATGCTAACCAATGATGACGGCGCCGTGGAGCTTCATTCAGAACCCACTTCTCATCACATGTCAACACTCTGTCTAGAAATGACTCCTTCCTCAGACGAGACAGCAAAAAACACAGGTGCCTGCTCGCGTTGCCTTCTGGCCCGGAGTCAAATCATGTGGGACCCATCGACCCACCTTGTAGTACTTCCCAAGTTGATGGAGGTGTTGCCGAATGGTTTCACCACTCACACTGAATTGTAGTCCCAGTTCCTCACATGTCTGGCTACTGTTCGCATCAATTACTGCCTGAAGATCTTAATTTTGTGCATTTGTTGGTCTTCCGAGACATGGTGCGTCTTCGAGTGTTTCGTCACCGTCTTTAAACTTGTTAAACCACCACTGCATTGTCCGTGTAGTCACGACACCCTCACAAAAGGTCTGGCATATCTTCCACCCCGCTGCAGCGGCGTTTGACCCCAGTTTGAACTTGTACAGCATACACGCCCTTATGACGCTCTGTGGAGGTCCCATGTTCACTCTGTCTTTACGCGAGTTCACGGTGTAACTGAACTGCTACAACCAGATAGTATATTGGATATACCCACATCAACAACTGACCTTCGCCTTATCTCCATTCGCATTCAACTTACGGTGTGAGGGCCAATTTAACACAGAATTCCACAAAAAGCGACAGAACTTTTTTGGTTATCTTTATACAATTTCATACATCCGCTGTGAACTTTCTTATAGGGTACTGTTAACACTGACAACCAGTTTAATCTTAATTTTCATTAGCCTGTTAAAACTTGCATTTAATCTTCAAACTGGTCACTTTATTATAGCATTTGGTCGGAGTCCGTCACCGTAAAAGAAAGTGATATTTTCAGATCGGATCATATTATTTTGAAACATTAATTCTAAATTCATTAAGTAGGTCCATGCAATCAATCCATATATTAAAATGGCAGGTTTATATGTTTATGGTCAAGAAAGGTTCATATGTTTGTCGCCAATCTTTTGATAGTGATTTCTTGGGAACAATGGGCTCTAGAAAGATGCCGTTTTCACTGATCTATTGCAAATTTTGTGTAGATTGTTCAGTTCTAATTGAACATTAAAAAAATGGCCGTTACTTCTTTATTACATTTTTAGAAGTACACTGGAAGTGTTGAAATTTTTAAAAAGTAAAGCATCATATTCTATGAGTTATACATTCCAACACCATATATTTGTATACAGGGGTTGTATATATCTCAAGCATTTATTTATTTATTTATTTATTTCAGAAAACAACAGGCGGATGCCTAATTACAGTTTTCCATCATGATAATATAATTTAAAATACATATATGATAACAAAATAATACGATAGCAAAATACTTTAAAATACATATAACATGATCTACACCTTATTTATGTAGAGTAAAATTCTGTCTATAGCTAAAAATGTCTATCTCTGGGTGCTTTTCTGACATCTTATTATACAATAAACACATTTTTCTGACAGGCGATACATCCAATGCATTAGTCCTTTGCGCTGAGAGATGGAATATGCTATTATGGGGTCTGGTTGTTCTATGTGGGACGTGAAGTTTGATTTCTGATAGTAAATATTCTAAATCTACTGTACTATGAATTATTTTATGTAAGAAAGATAAAATGAAGTGAGTCCTCCTGCTTTCAAGTGATTGTAATGAATATTTGCTTCGAAGATCTTCATATTTCTCAAATTTCGGATATATCCCTGTTTCTTTATATGTTAAAAAGCGCACAAATTTATTTTGAATGTTTTCGATTTTACTTGTATATTTCTTACTATCAGAACCCCATGTTATCGCTGCATATTCCACCTTAGACCTTACATAGGCAATGTATAATGTTTTGAGGACATCGGTGTTAGAAAAATCACTTCCTAATCTCATAACAAAGCCAAGGTTCCTAAAGGCCTCACCAACTACTCTGTTGACATGAATATAAAATGATAGGTTTGACTGCAGAGTGACTCCAAGATCAGTTATATAATCCACTCTTTCAATTGGTGTTTGATTAATAGTATACACATTGCGGACATAGTTCATTTTCCTGGTGTATGATACTACTTTACATTTTTTAATATTTAACAGCAATTTGTTTGATTCACACCATTGGAAAATAGAATTTATGTCGCTTTGCAAAGAAATAGCGTCTAACTCCGTGGAGATACTACGATAGATTTTTAAATCGTCAGCAAACAATAGTTTGTGGGATGATGTTATTACAGGTGGTAAATCATTAACAAATAATATAAATAATAGAGGTCCTAAGTTTGATCCCTGAGGCACACCAGAGTCTACGACATATTCCTCAGTTAGAATATTTTTGTATCGAACGCGATGTTTGCGTTGGCAAAGAAAGGACGCTATAAATTGTTGAAGGTTTCGTGAAAAATTGAATGTCACAAGTTTGCTTAGAAGTATATCGTGATTAATTACGTCGAACGCCTTATGGCCAATGATGATGACAAACGACGGATAACCATTTCTCCAGTCTAAGATGAATCTTTGTTATATTGTTTGGAGTGTTTTGCCCAATGAACACCATATATCACTGACATTATAATTAATTGTGTATGTAATGTACTTCCTTATTACATACTGCATGCAAGAAGAAAGAAAACACTAATCGTAGCCCCTACATGAATTAGAAAGTCCAACCAAAAGTAGGATCTAATCTTGCAAACGATGGGAGACATTGTAAAAATAATCCAAAAAATCTCCCCTTTATGATTCCCCTTGCCAATTTTTATCAAGACATCTTTCACTTGTGTCTGTAAAGGAACATGTACATATGTTGTGAGGAATAACAAGGAGATTCAAGCTCATATGTGAATGATGTGCTGTGTAGAAAGCGTAAGTTCAGACAGTGTTATTATATATATATAAAAAAAAACTGTACAAAAATAACATTTCCTGCAGAAGTCTTGTCTTTTCTAGACTTAGTGCTTTGAAGTTATGCAACTGACAAGGTGTTATTGACGAGAATAAACTTTATATTGTACAAGGGTTCTTCACATCAGTAGATGTCATAAAAGGAAATGATATTGTAGACATACGTATCTGAATATGATTATCAAAATCCAGAAGCAATATACTGATTAAGTTAAAGCATAAGTTAAATAAATAAATTTGTAAAATAAACAAATAAATGAAAATGAATAAATTGGAAAATTATAAAATAAATATTTTTTAAATGGAAAAATTCTTCGTTAATTTTTACTATCCATTTAGCATTATATCCGCACGATAACAGTTGGAGATTACTATTGTTACGATACCACCAGGAATTGAGTTGAGATCAATGTCCCGTTCAACAGCGAGATTATATGAGACGTAGATCTACGGATTAACGTGGAATCCGAATCAAATGAGCTTCCGCCGGGAATCGAACCCGGGTTTCCCACGCCAAAGACACGTACGCTAACCACTTAGCCTCGAAGAAGCTCCCAACCAGGAATTGATGAAAGGAAAAAAAATATTGAAACAAACGCTTTTGTGAGTGTAGATTAACCACCGATTTTCACATCGGTTCTTGCTGAACACTGCAGGTAAAAAATCTACTAGTGAAGAATTTTGTGTGATAAAAGTGATACTTAAAAAAATGGCATAAAATGACTTTCAGGAAGAAAAAACAGAAAAATACAATTTGTAGGGATATCGACGATCTTCAGAGATAAAAAGTGAAAAACAATGGGAACTGATGTAGAAAATGAACACCTCTAAGAAGACGCCATTAAATCGCTGAGAAAATAAATTAAGTTCTAAAAATACATAAATTTTAATACATAAAGATCAGAAACGAGATAAAACATTCATTCTTCCTCATTTTCTTCACTTTCTCTCCACTCGCTGTTGTAATCAACATCAAGCACGATAAGTGGCCAGCACAGCTAATAAGGCCTGTTCTACACAATGGAATAAGTCCTAGGAATTCTGTTACAAGATTTCTTAGGGAAAAATGTTATGAAAGCTCTTACAGGAAATCTTGTCTTTTCGTGCCATAGACGTAGAGATTTTCCTTATCATAACGATTGACATTACCAGGTGCTGGTCCACAATACATCATGGTAAAAATTACGCCTACTGCAGATTAGGATATGTGTTCAGTACAAAATATTATAGAAATCCCATCTTTTATACAAAACCCACTCCTAGCAACTTCAGAAATTGTATTCTTTGGCGGGGAGAAAACAATTTTGTTTTCACTTTCTCTCACCTGATGTCGCTTAAGGTTAGTGTAAAGGGACAGTTTTTGCCGATAGATGTCTCTACAGTCTTCGTATCTCTCCCATGCAATTTTTACCTTTCACGAAAATTTACAATTTCTTTTACAAATTTCAACGTAGAGACTTCAAATTTTTAGAGAAGGAACTTCATAACCTATTAAAGGGAACAATCTGTGCCGATTTTTTATTTAGAATTTTCTTCATTGTTAAAACATTTCCATTGCTAAAGGTTTGGATATTCATTTCAACAACCAAGCCATTTCAACAATGAAGAAAATTCTAAATAAAAAATCGGCACGGATTATTGCTTTCGATAGATTATGAAGTTACTTTTCTAAAAATTTGAAGTCTGTAGGTTGAAATTTGTAACAGAAATCGTGAATTTTCGTGAAAGGTAAAAAATACATGGGAGATACGAAGATTGTACTGCCATCTATCGACAAAACTTGTCCCTTTAAACCAACCTTAAAACGAAATCTTAGAAGTTTCGTTCCGAAATAGAGTATCTTCTAAACAGGAGAAACGAGTGTCTCATAGGATCATTCAGAACATAGGAAATGACATGTGATCTGATGCCATACATGTTGACTCTAGGAAAACTCGTAAGAAAAACTGGTCTTCTCTGATAAGATACTCATTAACGTTCGAAAACATCTATGTAACATTTTAACCGCATAGATTGCTTTTCATTTTACCGGTTAGGAAAATTACGAACAATAAGTTCGAAATTATTTAAGATTATTCTTTTTACAAAACTGTATTCAAGTTATAAATTACCAGAACGTCGAAACACAACACGAACGTCGAACGTCGAAGTAAGAGAAAATAGTAACAAAATTTTAAAAGAACAAAGTAAACATTAATCGCCTTATGCAGAGTCGTTTTGACGAATGATTAGCATCATGCTAAAAGCCTGCTACCTGCAGGAAACATATGTTAGTCGAACTTTTTAGTATGGCACTAATCACGCGTCATTACGACTCTGAATAAGGCCCTAACAATTTAAAATATAAACGAAACACTGTGGTATTGTAGTCCTCGCAGATATAAAACTGATAACAAAAAATACTGTAAAATAAGAGAGCCAATTGATAAAATTTACTTTGTAATTGTACCAAACATTAATAGATTTATTTAAATTATATATATATATATATATATATATATATATATATATATATATATATATATATATATATATATATATATATATATATATATATATATATATAAAGTTAGGCCTACCTGTCTGTGAAGAAATCTTCTGGAATTGTCTCGGGTAAAGTGACGATAGGAGAAGTGACTGGTGACGTTATTTGTGCTTGATGAAGCTGCGGTTGGAAAGTAGACGAGAAGACTTCTGTTATTGTCGAGAGTAAACTTTGTATCGTGCTAGAATTTGTCACAATGGTAGACGTAAAAGGAAGTGATGTCACAGGCGTAGTCGAGTATGAAGCAGACTGAGAAGTAGTACTAAAATTCATGACATCACTTGGCGTTGTGTAAGGAAGTGATGTCCTAGGCGTAGTTGAATACCCAGAAGTGCTAGAATTCATTACGCTATCAGTCGTTGTGTAAGGGAAAGATGTTATAGGGATGGTTGGATATGATGAAGCATCAGACGTAGAGTTGGCGAATCCCTAGAAATAAAGATTTTGAAAACAAATAAGTGGATTGAAAAAGGAAATAAGTTTATATGAATATCCAAAAGATTACAGAGGTTACCGATCTATTGTGACGAAGTTACACACTTTGTGCAGTACCGCCAGGCGGGAAGAGAAGGTACCTTCCAGTCGTGTGGACACCTTGAACCATTGACTATGCGTAACAGGTGTGGTAAGTGCATATCGGGACAAATGCCGCCGAAAATAAGTGCTTATTGGGAGGGTTACATAACTGCCCTTTCCGAGGTAAACTACAGATATAGTGCATTATCAAACTGTGCAAGGAGCGTGGATTCACTGTCCAAAAATGGCATGTCAGGGTGTTGAAAGGAACAGGTAAGGCGAAACGTAGAATGATTCCTGTGGTGCAGAAACACGACAACCGCCGGCCTGCCGCTAGCTGCACACGAGCTAGAATTCGGAAGGCGGGGCTCTGGTCACCAGGAAGAATCCATCTGCACCGAGGAATGTCATGAACCGGCTACAGGCATCACTGAAGACCGTGTACACTATCATTAACCGTGATTTGAAGTTAGTAAAGCGACAGAAGGGGCGTGTTTATAAGCTCTTGCCAAAATACATTCAGGAACGTCACACTAACTGTCGAAAGCTGTATGGGCGATACCTGGCCGGTGAAAAGTTGAAGTTTGATGTAAAACTAGACGAGGAATATGTTTATCTGGATGACTGTCACAAGCCACGTGAAATTTTTATCGATCGACAGGTGCCAGGGACTCTCAAAGATGGTTCACTGAATGCAAGGAACCTTTTTACACAGGTTTCGTTATCATTGCTGGATACTCGTACCAGGGCAAGCTGACCATACATCGTGTAGCCAAAAAAACGAAGGTGAATTCGGAATATTATCAAGGCTAACGTCCTGACACCCGTTTATCGCCATGACATTCCCCATCTCTACGGGAGAAAGAATCTATGTGGGTGCTTTAAGATAAGGCGTCAAGTCACACATCTCACTCAACACGCCTCTTCCTCCAACAAATGGTGGCAGAAACAGAAATTCGTGCCATTCCATTCACAGGCATTCCAGTGAAGTCCCCTGATACCTCGCCGATGGACTTTTGTGCCTTCGGCATTCTGAAGCGGGCCTTGTCTCACAGGAGACTCCGCACTGTTGAATGGCTATGGTAGCGACATGGTTTCTCTTAAGGTAAATGTTGTTTGAAATCGTCACCATAGATCGGAAACAGCCTCTGTATTATTCTAGACTTAAGGTTCGTGAGGCATACTGCTTGACCCAATTTTTTGAGTAACCTGAAATATCTATATATTCAGATACAGTGTTCGAATTAACGGGGTGGGGTGGGTGTATGGTCTCAATAGAGTTTTCAGATATACTCTGACTTCAAGGAGGTCCAAAGTAGGCAGGAGGCAAGCCTTGACAACAATGGATATCCAATGCTTCGAAGGGAAGTCGGAAGTGGTAGGAACCGGTAGCATCATGCTTTTTTCTTTTCTTTCTTTCTTTCTTTCTTTTTTTTCGGAAAAATGTATGAGAGATGTACTTCATCACGGTATATTTCACGTTTTCTTCACTTACAAGCGTGAAAGAAACATTGCAGCATGCGTTCTCTCGAGTACCAGAGACCGTGATGAAGTAAATTTTGATAGCAGTGAATCGTGATCCTTAACACTTCCGGCATCGTGCCAAAGGATTCCGTGTTCACTGCTATCAAAATTTATCGTTTGCCTACTTTGGACCAATCATAAAGTCAGAGCATATCTCAAAATTCGGTTGATGGCATGTCTGGGAATTTCACCCTGTATGGAATACTCTGTACACCAATTGAACATTAATGAAATATGCATTTTTGGATTGCGTATGGGTGACTTCCTTTACGATGATAAGGACTACCACCCACAGTTTCTCAAATTCGAAATAGGACCTATTGAAATTTGGCTTTTTCGCGATTTTGAACAGCCCTAGCTCTGAAACTATGCACTTATCCCCATAGTACTATATGAACTTTTTCTCTTATTTTGATGTAAGGAATCACCTCTTACAGTTTGTGGGTATAGTTCATTAACTCTCTCTCTCTCTTTTTTTTTTTTTAGTGCGCGGCATTTTTAGAACACCCGATATGTGTATGTGTGTAACACAAGAACATCCATTCCCTTCGTCTGAAAGTTTAATTCGAACTAGGCCCGCAACCAGCCACAGAGGTTCTGGGGAGCCAAGAATATGTTACTAGAGCCAAGTCATTTAAAAATTCTCTTACAAATAGCTAAATTGTGTTTTTTGTATTAATAATAGCATTTTGTTAAGGTCTAGAGGGGCTACGAAAAGTTTAGGGGGCCAGGCCCCCACAACCCCGCTCTGGTTACGGGCCTGATTCGAACACTATTCAGATATGTACATAATGTGTATTTCAATACAAGACACACAATAAGATTATAATCTTTATCATATTATTAATATACAATAATTCATATTATTAATATACATATTATTAATATACAGAATTGGAAACACATGGATTACATCAAAAATACTTTTTGTAACATTTAGAATTTGACAAAAGCTATTTGTTGGATATATTAAACAAACCATATTAGGCCTATAGCTTATAATAATTGAAGTTCATTTCTCACGTAACATCTGAATAACATTTTTGATTAATCCTTTTCTTTGTCAGAAATGTGGTTCTTCGAGCAAAGTTGGAAACATCTTTGATTGAAAAAATACGCACTGATTAAGTGAAAATTTGTTGCTGAGATGTCTGTGATTGAATTGCTTGTTATTCGGGTTCTAAGTGAGTGTTGCTCTTAAGAGCCTGACATACTAAAAATGATACAAAGTTTACCATTTTTATTTTGCTTGTTTATTCATAAATGAAAGGAGATAATGAAATGCAACTTACTACAATCATAGATAATGTTGTTCTACAACAGAAAATATGAACCTAAAGAAGTTTCAGTGTTGCCATCCATAGTAATTAAAGTGTTGCCACAATAAGAATTTCCCTCCAAAATCTAAGTTAAGGCAGCGACTAGAGGAACGAACTCAACTGTATTTGATTACGTATCATGTTTTCTGGTATCCTGTGAACTACTTTTTACTTAACATTATTATTTAATTTTAATAACTGTATGTTAAAACTGTTTTATTACAAACTAAATACAACTATTATTTAAAGAGTAGTTCACAGGATAACAAACAACATATATATATATAAATATATAGGGTTCGTACCATTGATAAAAAAATGTTAGTACAATAAATATATAACAAATACATAACTAATAGAAAATACAAAAAAAAAACAGGACAATCAGTTGCAAACATACAAGTACTGAAAAATTTCATACATTATTTAAAAAAAATTAAAAAATAATTTACAGACCATCTTGAAACTCTCATGAAACACATCAAGAACATGGTGAAAATTATTAGCTGTTTCTATACTTTTGTGAAGACCTAGTTAAATATTTACTCATAAACGAAAAAAAAAATCATAATGTTTCTGTGAGAAATACTATCGATAAAAACTTCTCCAGAACAAAATCTCAGTGCAGAATTACATGAAAAATTTCAATTCAAAGAGCCGACACTTGTCAGAGAAAAGGGTAATATTAAGATCCACCCTTATGTCTGGCAAGCTCACCTCTCTAATTTCTTTAAATTTCATTTTAAGCAAACTAGGAATGAATTTTGAACTGATTCAATCGAGGAACTAAAATATCTTCCTTCACTATTCCAAATTACCGTACAATATTCAAGATGAGACTCGACATTACACATTATCAGTGGCGTATTTACGATTTTGTTTCAGAGGGGGACGCTTCGCTAACTTTAGTCCTGGAAATGTGAACATTCTGCAAGAAATTTCATTTACTTTAATATATTTATAGTAAATAAAATTTCGGGGGGCTTATACCCGACAGATCTCCCTTAAATATGCCACTACACATCATCATTATTATTATTATTATTATTATTATTATTATTATTATTATTATTATTATTTGCTGAACTACAAACAACAATCAGCCACAATAGCATATTGTCAGATTAAGAATTATACATTACTGTTTGTGAAAATTTCAACACCAAGAAGGAATAGCTAGATTTCGGATTTATGATTTAGATCCAACTCTGGATGGATACATAGAAGTTACCGTGATCGAGTGCTTCAGAAATACAAAATTGTGTAGTTATTATGCTGTTGGCTGTTATTTAAAGGAACAGAAACTGTGCAGTAAGTAACTGAGAATACGTTAATTATTTAACTATTATTATATAGGCAGAATTATCTGCTATATACATAAAAATAGTGTGCTGTGTTCAATGTAAACAAACCAAGTCCGGCGTGCAAGTGTTGCCAACCTACTTTAATATTCTGAGCACTTTCGAGATATCGAAGTTTCGACATGAGTTGTGGAGAATGTCAGAAACCTGTCCCTCGGCAAGAAGCATTAAGTAAAATTCAGTGCGGAATATGCTTTAACTTCTGGCACGCTAAATGTGTTTATTTAAAGGAAACGGATGTTGAGTATTTTAAAAATGAAAAACAGTTATGGTTTTGTCAAGTTTGTCAAAAGAAAAGGCGTTCTAGTATGCATAGTGATACATCCGAGTTAGTGTCTCCATCTCTCGCTAAAATCTATTCACTTCTTCAAAGTTTGAAAACTGAAATCGGGGAATTAAAGAAAAATAATAGTGAAAGGGGAAAAGAGCTAGGGAAATCTTTGGATCTCGCGCACGAAAAGCTTGATGAGACCATGGTGACAATCAAAAAGCAATGCGAGAAAATAAGTGAGTGTACTAAAGTAATAGAGCAGTTGAAAGATGAAAATTTGCAGCTTAAAACACAACTAAAAGATACTCAAAGTGAAGTAGAAGAACTTGAACAATACGGTAGAAGAAATGTAATTGAAATATACGGTATACCGAAAAAGCAGAATGAAGACACGTATGAAATTGTAAAGCATATTGGTAGGGTATTAGATGTAGATATTAAGCGTGAATCAATTGATGTCTGTCATAGGCTTAAAAAACTCCCTCATCAAACAGCTGGAGGTATTATTGTCAAGTTTATAAGAAGGGAAGATAAAGATAAATTCCTTGCGAGGAGAAAAGTAAAACGTAACTTGAATATAAATCAATTGGGTTATATGAGCGAAGGTATAGTTTATATTAATCAAAGTCTAACTACCTATCGTATAAAGATTTTTGGACATGCTAGGAAAGTGAAACGGGAAAAGAATTATGCTTATTTATGGGTTGACAATATTGGGCGAATTCTTCTGAGAAAAAATCAGGGGGGTTCTGTAATTCAATTAAAAACTATGGAATATATCGTAGCATTGTCATAAGTCATGGAACTGAGAAAATCTTTGAACATATGTTAAAGTCATGTATACGGATAAGATAAATAAATTAAATATATATTATCAAAATGTTAGGGGTTTAAGAACGAAAACATGATTTATATTTAAGTACTATAGAGTGTGACTTTGATGTAATTATTATGACAGAAACTTGGCTTCAAAGTGACATTATTGATTCTGAAATATTTCACAGTAATTATAAAACATTTAGAAAGGATGGAGTAGGCAAAAGAGGTGGTGGAGTACTTATAGCAGTTAAAAATCATTTGGTTACAACCAATATAAAAATAGAAAATGATCTTGAGAACTTATGTGTTAAGGTCAATGCATATGGCAAAACTCTTTATATAGTAACTTATATTACGCCTGGTTCACTTTTAAGCCATTATTCAGATTTTTATAAAATATTTGAAGAAAATTGTTCTTTAACGGGAAATAACATCTTGGTAGCTGGTGACTTTAATATGCCATTAATTAGTGGTACGGATTATGATCTTTTGAATGGGGATATATACTGTAGATCTTTTGCTAATTTTATAAGTTTACATAATATGTTCTCTTTAAATAATATAAAAAACTGTAATTCTAGAATATTAGATTTAGTCGTTAGTAATATTGGAAATGATATTTTCGTACAAAGATGCAAATTACCACTTATAAAAGAAGATTTGCATCATCCTGCACTAGAAATAATTATTCCATTCAGGGATCATGGCCGTATGCTGAAAGATGAAGTAAACTTTATTTTCAATTTTCATAAAGCTGATTTTTTAAAAATGTATCAATTAATTCGAGATAAAGATTGGACTATCTTAAGACAATTTGACAACATTGAAGATGCAACAGAAACTTTTTATACGATAATGTGTGAAATAATTACTAATACAGTACCTAAAATACGAGAAGTATCCATGTTGGTTTACCAAAGAGATAATCGGTATGTTAAAATTAAAGGAGTATTATAGAAAACATATGAAAGGCTCTGCATATAATAGTGATATGTATAAAATAATGAGAAGGGATTCAAAGAAAATGATACGTAAAGCGTATGAATACTATGTTAAAGAAAGTGAGAAGGAAATTAAAGAAAATATAAGGTCATTTTGGTCTTTTTTAAAAGGTAAAAGAAATAGCAGTAATTCTAGTAATAATGTTATGACGTTGAATGGTGCTGTATTGGATACAAACAAGCAAGTAGCTGATGGTTTCGCAACTTATTTCCGATCGGTATATGATGAAAATGTAGCATCATATAACTGTTCTGACCCAATGCAAATGTAAGTAAGTAATACTTTGATAATGAATAAAATCTCAGATGAGGAATATAAGAGAGCCACTAAAAAATTAAAAGCCAAGGGAGCATGTGGACCGAACGGAATTCCTCCATATCTGATAAAAGCATGTTTAGAAATTTTACATGAGCCATTGATTACATTATTTAACAGTACTTAAAACACAAACATTTCCCAATATTTGGAAAACAACTAGGGTATCACCAATTTTTAAAAGTGGGGATAATAGTAAAGTAGAAAATTATCGACCAATAACCATAGTTTGTGCACCGGTGAAACTTCTTGAACAAATATTATATGATCGTATTTTCAATCACATAAAAAGCTACATTTGTGAAAATCAACATGGATTCTATCCTGGTCGCTCAACAGTAACAAACTTACTTCATTTTACCCAATTTGTTCACGGAGTACCACAAGGCTCAAACTTGGAGCCCTTATTATTCCTACTCTTTATAAATGATCTGCCAAGGTATGTTAAGAACTCAAAATGTTAAGTTGTATAAAGAAATACAAACGAATTCTGATATATTAAAACTACAAGAAGATTTAAATAACATATATACATGGAGTATAATAAATAAATTAAATTTTAACATAAAAAAATGTAAGTTTATGATATTTACAAAACAAAGAACTGTAACTGAAATTCTGTCATATTCAATAGGAAATCAATATCTGGAGCGTATATTTACATATAGGGACTTGGGAGTTACATTTAGCAGCGAAATGTCTTTTAATAAACACATTTCATTGATCACACGAGATGCCTTCAAGCAATTGGGGTTTGTAATCAGAAGTACTAAAATGTTTACGAACGTAAATGTCATTGCAACTCTTTTTAAAACTCCAGTACTGCCAAAATTGGAATATGCGTCAGTGATCTGGGCAGCTAAATGTAAAACTCAAGAAAACCAGATAGAAGCAATACAAAAAAAGATTCTTAAGGTACTTATATTATAAGAAAACAGGACAGTCTGCTCTGGTAAATAGAATATCTTACTCTAATTTGTTAAGTGAATTTAATTATGTTAAACTTTCTGCTAGATGTATCATTGCACAAGAAATATGTCTACACAAAATAGTAAATGGCATATTTGATAATAGTGAATTTTTACAATACATTAAATTTAATATCAGTGACAGAACGTTAAGAACAAGAAATCTGTTGTGGTATAAAACATCCAAAACAAATACATACAATAATTCACTATTGGTCAGAATGTGTAAGCTGTATAATAATATAGCACAAAGTGTAGAAGAATTTGACCTTAATCTTAACCAGCAAGCGTTTATAAAATTAATCAAAAATAAATTTTTACTGAATAATAGTACAGGATAAAATAAATATAGGTGTAATTATAGACTTTATCTATGTATTGATGTCTTCTTGCTTGCAGGTATATGTGCGTGCACTTATATGTGTATGTATTCATATAAAACATATATAGCTGTAGGGTATGTACTTCAATATGTGTATCTGGAAATATTCAGAAGCATAAACCATAACTGTTGTTTAAAGCGATATCTATCTAACTTTGTGTATCTGAGAAGAATGTTTCTTGCCATTTTTGTGTTTTTTTTTTAATATTTTTATTTTCATTTTTTCTTTTTAATACTATCTTTTTTCTTTTCTAATTTTTATGACTTACTAATCTAGTAATTGTTCCTTTAATGTATGTAATAGATTGTAAGAGCCTTCTGTAAATGGAGATTTTTTTCTCTGTTGAAGGTGAATAAATAAATAAATAAATTTCTGGGCTTTCTGCATCTAAAGCCATTTAGCCCGTCACGGTTTGAGGGATGACGTCCCTCTGCGATCATAATATCCGGGAAAAAGAAAGGAAGCAAGCAGCCTGGGACCTATAAGTTAGGTACCACTCCGGCATTTGGCTGGTGTAAATGAGGAAAACTCAGGAAAACCTCATTCAGGGTGGCTGGCATGGAAAAGCATTTTACACTTTTGCGACCGAATGCCCTCAACGGGAATCGAACCCGGGATCGCTCGCAGCGAAGGCGAGAGCGTCATCAAGGAATAGCTAGGATTCGTTTAGTCAAAGATTTATACTGCAGGGCATGATATACTAACGATTATAATTTCAGCGGACGGGAACATGGTTGACCCCAGCAGCGTCCTCGGTTTGATAAACAGAGTATTAACGTAAAAGAGCAATTTACGTAGGAAGCGTGGACAAACAGAAAAGGTGTCAACAAGTGCCGTTCATTTTATTTCAGTAGGTCTTGATAGTCTTTCTTGCTTTTCAGAAAGAACTTAGGAACCATTAGTCTATTGAATATACTAAAAGAATTATAAAAAGAATATGAGATATTAGTGCCGAATAGTGATGAACGCAAGAGTCTTGGTCTTGCAGTTTGTGCAAGATTCTTGCATGCAAGACCAAGACCAGAAATCCCAATGCAAGACCAAGAACAAGATCAAGGGATGCAAGACTAAGACCAAGACTCTTGCGCAAGTACCAGTACTACTCGATTATATATATATATATATATATATATATATATATATATATATATATATATATATATATATATATATATATATATATATATATATATATATATATAAACGGGAAAAAGTCATTACATCTTTCACTTGAATTTCTTGGCTTCAGTAAAAATGTTATTTGGAGCAAATATGTTCTCAGTAGTTTATGCAATCCGTGTGAGTTGATCTGCTCCTATAACATATAGCTACAGTATGTCGTTCTCTGAATCGGTTGTTCCCGTTTTCTGTAGTTATTTCAAGCCACACAGCTATCATTCTAATCAAAGCTTGTTGCATACAAAGAAATGTGTCATTGGTGCAGCGCCGTGCCGTGAGGGGAGGGCGATCGGAGTTGCGGCCTCGGGCGCCGGAGTAAGGGGGAACAAAATTCGGGAGGAAAAAAGAAAAGAAAGAAAAAACAGAGGAAAAATTACTTGGAATATTTTAGATCAACAGCAGTATTTTTTAAATCTAATATTTAATTTGACCAGGGTCAGATTTATACTTTTTGCGTTCCTAGACACTTGCTAAAAGCGTCCCATCCTTCTATTTACACCCGAATCACTGGGGAAGGGAAACTTGCCTCATTACTATTCTTGAGGAAGATTTTGATGTGAGCATTTAATCATTTCTACTACACCAGAATCATTTACTGACGATAATGTGCCATACGAAGATCTGGGATTTATTGCACATTATGTTGTATAAAGTAATAAAAAGTGCTCAAAATCAAGGAAAAGCAGGGTTTATTTTTGAAAATTTTCCTATGTTTTGCGGCAACTATGGTGGAACTTCGCGGCTCGTCTGTCGACCTGACTGATATTCATATGTACGGGGGCGCCTTCGTATGCTCTCGCCCTGGGCGCCAATTTTCTACGCCTTGGCATTGCATTGGCGCTGTATTACGATGCATTCCTGCGTTTCTAAACAATGAGGATTACTTGTTAGGAAATTAGACACTAGTTTACAGGTGTGTGTTATCTGGAGTCAACTTAAACCTTTGACCTTGGAGCTGGCAAAGTTTGTCAGCTCGTTCTGAGATAAATATAGCAAAAGAGGGATTTGTTTTTCACCCTTCAGCAGCTTTGCTTCGGGCAGTCTGCTAATAAAACGCCACTGAACTCCAGTAAGGAACTGAATGCGAAATTGAAGGAGCCTTTCTCATTGAGTACTGAACAAACATACTACTTCTCTTTAGCTTCGAAACAAGTGCATTAATTTTTTTAAAAAATTAACATCTTTGATTTTAATTCTCGTGGTTTTCCCGTTTCCTCCCACTTTCTTCATTCGACCATTTCATTCACTTATCATCGTCGTCTCCCTTAGCCTCGGTGCATAATCGTGGGACGTTAAACTAGATATTTCATTTTATTTCCAAACATATTAGTGGTGTTTTTTTCTTACAAAACTCTGTAATTCCGTGCACCGTAGATGCCGACTACATGGGTATGGCCTTGGCTCCGAGACTCAAGCATCCGTTGGAAATTTTTAATGTGTGCTCATAAAATTAATATCGAAAAACATTTTCATAACATTGAAAAAAACCTTAATGCATATGACCGCAAGCTTGATTTCATGGCTGAATGCTTATACGTTGAATAATTGTTTATCAATATAACTTTTGCCCTGCTTAGGTACAGCACATCGAGTCTTGAGCGATATAATATTATACAACAATAAAAAATCCATATTCACACGTGAGAATGATTTTGTACAGTTATTTCAAATAACTTGGAGTTTGAGTCCGTTATTTTGTATTTCTAATATAGGTCAAAAGCAGTGGCGTATTTAGGATTTTGTTTCGGGGGGCTACGAACAACACGTGAAAAAGCACTATAATTTTCCTTTAGGGTGTCCACAAATTTTAATAAAATTCTCCATATAACAAATTCTCCATATAACATCCTTATTCTAAATTTTTAAGAGATTTGATTATAATCATTATTATTTTAATTTTTATCTCCCTTTTTTTCTTGGTAAACATATCATCATCACAGCTATTCTGCCATTATTGGCCAGTTACTTGCTGCAACTGAGAAACTTCGATATACGGTGATCCTCAGCTAGTCTCTTCGTCTTGACGTAGCAATTTTCTTTTTTAATACATTCCTTCAATTACGGTCTCCTTCACTCCCTCTCTTTCCTTCCACCATACCCTCATAATACAGTTCCTCCTCAGCCAACGTCCTAAACAGTTTCTCTTAATTACATCTGAAATTCTTAATTTCTCCCCTACTGCTTCTATTTCTACTGCTACTATTCGTTTTCCCTTTAACCCAGCTTATTCTATCTTTTTTTTTCCATGCCCACCTTTCGAAAGCCTCCAGATTTTTTCATCATTTTGCGAAATGCCCCATAGAATACATATTGGAATTAATAAAACAAAATCTCAATATTTAATTGGAAGTTTGTTCAATACAAAGCCTGGCTAATCGCGGTTTAAAAAAATTCCGCTTTTAGAGTGTATGCAACTCATGGTATTTTAGTAATCTCTGCCATTTTGATTTTCTTTCACGTGTCTTAGGGGTAATCTCCCCAGTTTGGGAATAATTGGAGTATTGGATCTGTTTAAAAAATATAAAAAGATCACGTAGTAGTGAAGCGTGGGCACCCATTGAAACAAATAAAGGCCATCGCTTATGGTGTACACTATCATCATCCTTACACAAAGGTAAACTATATTTCATTTAGAAACATACATAGTATTTCCGTTATTATTGGCGCATTGTAGAATTGATTATTCCTTACATCTAGAGTAAAATTTGCCTATGAAAAGCATAAGATTTCTTAAAAGCAAGACTTGCAAGACTCTTGCAAGCAAGACCAAGACCAAGACCACCCTAGTCTTGGTCTTGGTCTTGCATTTGCTCATCACTAGTGCCGAAGCCTGTGCACCCATTCAGAATATTAAAGTTTAGCGCCTATGATCGGGAGTAGTAGCGGATTTTTATCACTTTTGATTTTAGGAGAGAATTAAGAATCGAGAAGAAACATATTCTTGTGACGCTTAATCGACTACAGCAAATCAGTTTTTGCTGTCTATGACTATTTTTGCTCTACAAGAATCAACGTTAAAACCAGAAATTGTTAATTTATACCACTTTCGGTTTGAACATCTTCATCGCGTCCGGTTTTTCAAATTTTTGACCACCCTGGCTAAAATTTAAGATGATTCATTAATTAGTTCTTGAGGCTTTTTCTCCGGACGGACAAACACCTGCACACAGACACACAGGGTACATATACAGGGTGTCACAAAAATTGTCAGAATACTTTGGGAATAAATTCCTAACATCAAAGTTTTTTTTAAAAAAATGTACATATGGACCTGTGGTCGGAAGTACATACTTTTGTAGTTATAAGGTGCCGAAAACATGAAATTAACTTTAAAGGTCTATAGGGCTAGTTCTACTACTACAGGGGTCAAGAAATCATTGAGGCACTAGTATGTGAACTGTCCAAATATACATCTTTCAGAACCTCCGGTATTTGCACAATCATTTTTAGAGATTCTGTTTGGGAGCAGTTGATAACTCTCCACCTACGTCTCCGAAAATTGGTGTGCAAGTACTGGAGCATTCTTAAACATAGATGTTTGGATAGTTCACATACCAGTTCCTCAGTGATGTCTTGACCCGACTACAATAGGCTCCATAGTAATGGAGCTATAAACTTTTAAAGTTCATTTGTTTCACGTTTTCGGCACCCTAAGGCTAGTTTTAGACGGAAGCATTTATCGTAGCATTTCTCGTAGCAGATGTGCTGCCAAAAATGTCATATAATATTCTATGGCATCAAAAGTATATGTTGTTTTTAAACGGTAGCATTTTGATAAGCATCTGTCGTGACGTAGCAAACAAATCACTGGAGAAGAGCGCAATTATGGCTCCGAAATTAAGTGTGAGGTACCTAAAGCTATAGTAATTGTAACAACAGTTCTCGCCGGTCATATTAAAAAACTAAAATCACAAAGACGTAAGTGGGCAAAGAGCATTCCTAGTCCAATTCATTTTTCTTTACTACAATTCAATTTCCCACACAAAACAAAGAGCATGGATATTTGACACAAAATCTTTCGCGTCCTTTTAACACACCACGGCGCTGCAATCGGACCAGAAATGCTGGGGAAAATGCTACCGTACGAAATAGAGCAGGTTCTATCGACTAGAAGTGCTATAGGATATGCCATGGCATGGGAAATGCTATAGCATTTGCTACTTTACAAGATAGGATATCGATGATACGATTTTTGCTACAAGAAATGCTACGATAAATGCTTCCGTCTAAAACTAGCCTAAAACTCCGAAACTATCCACTTTTGAGCACAGGTCCATATGAACTTTTTTTCTTATTTTCATGTGAGAAATCTGTTCCCAAAATATTGAGAAACATTTTTGTAACACCCTGTATAAAGGGAATTTAGTAAACTAAACTCGTTAAAGATAACAGTATTTTCTATATTGTAGAATAGCTACTAATGTGTGTCAATAAAAATTATTATTACTCATGCAAAAAATCCGACTTTATATAGTATTATGCTACGAAAAATACAACACTCTATATTATAAAATTACCTGTGTCGCTTGTGTAATAAATGTATTGGTCATTTGTCCAAATACGAAAGCCATCACTGGAAATCCAGCTCCTGTCAGAATTGCAAAGAATGCTCCTAACATCATCAAGATGGCGTCCGCTTTCTTAGCATATCGGAACTGAAAAGAAAATAAAGAGTTCCAATATATTGATAATAGACAAATCATAATCAATGCATTATATCATATTTCACACTTTGGAACTTTTGGGGCCCTATGCAGAGTCGAAATGACGCACTATTAGTGTCATACTAACGAGTTTGATTAGCATATGTTTCTTGCAGTAGTCACTCTTTTAGTATAATGCTAATCAGACGTCAAAACGACTCTGCATAAGGCGGTTGAAGTTTAAAATAAAGCTCTGTGTTATTAATTTTCTTTTTTTAAAAAAAAGCGTAGTTCCCAAAAAGTAGCCCGTGGAGTCCAAAAGGGTCTTCTAAATATTTCTTTCTACTTTCTTTTTTGCGTTTAACTTTCCACGATTATGAACCGAGGCTAAGGGAGATGGTGATAATAAGATAGATTATAATGGTGGAATGATGAAAATGGAAGAAAACGGTAGAACCACGAGAAAACTCGTATGAGCAGTGTTTGTTCAACACAAAGCTCACTTGGCGGAAACTTCTTCTTTTTTTTCTGTCCTCAACCAGGGCTGGTAGGCAACATGAAAATTTTAAAACTTTTCTCTTCCTTGGGAGATTTCTACAGGGTGCGGCACGTAAAACCGGCCCGTCGTAATATTCTGGTATATTGTGTTTTTGGCAACACTTAAATAATCTACCTTCCTACCAAGAGATGGCGTGTAGAGGTCGGGTCGACTTACGTGACCTGCAGCAGTCACGTGTAGCCGCAGCCAGTGAAACTTGTCGAAACCAGTTGAGAAAAAGGCCTCGTTGTGTTAAGTCGGGTGAGTGTCAGTGTGTGATAATGCCATATTCGATACCCGAGCGTGTTGCCATTGTTGAAGGGTTCATTCTCACTGGATCTTTTGTGAAAACAAAGAATTTGTTTCGGGAGAAATTTCCAGGACGTTCTGTGCCAGCAAAAAGCACCATTCAGGAATTGATTGAAAAATGACGGCGTACAGGATCGGTTCAAAATGCTCCCAGGAATAGACGACCATCTGTCTGCACACCTGAATTAAACATGCAGGTGGAGGAGATAATGACAAGAAGTCCTCGAAAGTCAACCAGGAGATTGAGTCAACAGGTTCATGCGAGTGAGAGAAGTTGCAGACGTGTTTTAAGGAGACTGAAGTTAAAACCGTGCCGGATAAGTGTTGTGCAAGAACTGAAGGAGCCTGACCTGTAGAAGAGGGTGCCTCCTCGGTCACCAGACTTGTCCACGTGTGACTTTTACTTATGGGGACTGTTAAAGGGAAGAGTATACGAAACAAATCCACACACAATTGAAGAACTCAAGACCAGGATCCAGGATATCACCAATAGCATTACAACACAAGAACTGACAAGGGTATATATGAATCTCCTCAATCGTGCTCACATGTGTGTTGAAGTGGGCGGAGGACACTTTCAGCACCTGCTGTGAAGGCTGCTGTGAAGGTGAGTAGTCATATTCAATACATTACATTTCATTTATGTGTTGTAGTTAATCATATTCAATACATTATATTTCATTTTATGTGTTCACTTTACGGGCCGGTTTTACGTGCCGCACCCTGTACCTTGTGGTGGTGGTGGTGAGGTGGGGGCTTGCGTGCTCCAATGATCCCAAGAGCTATGCCGAAGATAGCTTCGCTATCAGAGGGCTTCCCATACCGAACAGGTCTTTAGGGGTAGGAACCAAACGAAGAGATATATTATGAGTCGCGAATACGCATACACAATTTGATGTACGCGTGCATATAATGTTTCATATACGTAAAACAAATAGTTATTTATGCATACCGGTTTTACTGATCACCTTATCTATACAGTCTGTACATTCGCCAGTGGCACACACCATTCAAAGCCTGGTCGTTGCTTTGTTGGATTGAAGTGTTGCATTCCTTCCAGCACCGAGGTTACATGATATCTAGGCTTGCAATTAAGGCCTTAATGTTCGAGATCTCAATTACATGAGTTCCAGCCGAGATACGGAATCGAACCCAGGTCCATAGTGCTGCAGGCCCAGTTGTTAATATTAGGTCCCGTTCTTAATATCCTCAAAGTTGAATAAGAACACGGCACAAGGAAGTCCTGTAAATGTTGTAAGTATTGGTATACTTTTTCTTAATTATCAGCCTACCGTACCATAAAATTTCTCAGCAAGATCTGTACTCCAAAGTAATAATAATAATAATAATAATAATAATAATAATAATAATAATAATAATAATAATAATAATAATAATAATAATAATAATACATAAAAATAATTCCTTGGGTTTCTAAACAACTTTCTTTTCAACAATAATAATACGATAAATATTGCGTGTCTTCTCATTCTATTTTCGAGATGTTAACTACACAGATAAGCGGTTTACATTTTTTCTGTTCAATATTCGTGTGTGGAAAGCAACGACGTTATGCTCACTGGATGACAACATGTGTTTGGTTTCAATTATTTTAAAAGTTTTAGGCTTAAAACAACTATAATGACATTTCAAGGAAACATTAAGTAGTACCTTACTCATTCGTTAGAGAGTCAATCCATTCTAAGTGATCAAGCATGTGTCGCTCGACCATCTCCAAAAAATATGATTTTTTCATGAATGTTTATCCTATATCAAGGTACTTCAAAACCACAATTAATTATTTTTTCCAACATCCCATGGCGACGCAGCGGCTGCCGCCATTTTGCGTTTTTTCGATTTTAGGTGTTTACGTTGTTTGGAATATCTCAGCATGTATTTGTCTTATCAAATTGAAAATTGCTGGACGTCTCTAATTCGTGCAGATCTAAAACTTTGATCTCTTAACATTTTTGTCTAAAAACCACTTGAAAGAGGTGAAATCAGGGCCTACAGTAGCAACATTTTTGGATATTGAAAACATGTTTGGGAATAGGAAACAACTGACGTAGGGGTCTGAATTTGGGTGTACATGTAGTCCGGGATCATAAGTTAATACACAAAAATTTACAGACCTGTAGCTGCTCCTAAAGGCCTAAAAAAAATCCTAAAGTCGGGGAATTATGCTAATTTGGCATGTTTCACTGTCCTATATCTCCAATGGGCCTGGATTAAAAAATCTGAAATTTTTGGGAATAGTTAATTCTTTAGTGTACCATAACACACAACAAAGCGTGTTTTGTGTTTTTGAGTAGAAGGGAATCAAAGTATTAAGTAATAACATCATATTCTAGGAGGTGTTTTGTTCACAAATTCAACTGGAAATTTGTTGTTGTGAGGTAAACTAAAGTAGGATGAATGGTTACTGTAGTCAAGCCTCTCAAGTCGTTTCTTCCCTCTAGTTGTAACACTCTTATCACACCCAAAGCAGCACTGGTGAAGTCAAAATGCACACTTGACAAAGAAGTCCGTAATACTCATTGCTCTTGCTGCTTGCTATATCAATGATATTCAATCATGTTTATTTTTGTTTTAACTGTCAACTCATGAAGGAGACCGTTGTCCTTTAGTTTGATATACATTCCCAAGTTACTGAACACTGACTGCGGCTTCGGCTATATCTTCCGAACATCATCATCACTCATCGGCATCACTCATAATCTCATACTCGGGCTTAGCCCAGCAGGCGTTTTTCAGGATGGCGGACTCTGGCGTAGACACAGACAAATCCCTCACAGGACGACCCAAATTACCAAGTCTTATTCCTGGTCCATCTAGTAGTTGTTCCACTAAGGTGGAAAAGCGAAAAGAGTGGTCTAAAGAACTAATTGTTCGTACCAGGAGCGCATCTCAAAGTTCCATTAATTTTATAGCTTCGCACTCTTCAACAAACCAAGGTAGCTATGCTACTCGTTTACAGTTTTCATCACCTGCTAAAAATCTACATAAAACTTTGGGCATAGAAATAGGTACTAACAACATGGAAACCGAACCACCCGAAGCTTCTGATTACTCCAGCCTACCATCTGCAACAACTTACTCATTCCTATCGACAAAATTCGACAGTAGACTCTCGAACGAGAAACACATCACTATACAACATCGCAAATACCTCCCTAGAGTTCGATGAAGGAAATTATCAAAACCAGAAATGGATACATTTTTAAAACTGAGGATCCTAATTTACTCACCACTATCAAGTACCAATTGCCTGTCGATACGTTTGGCAAAGATGCTCAACTTAGCAGTTTTATTGTACCTAAACAAAAACAAATGCCTCCTCCAAGACGTATGCCACTGCTTTTTGTAGTTATTCTGAGTGTCGATCCTTCCTACACCGATGAGGAGATTCAACAAGAACTAACCTACAAAGGTCACACTCTTCAGAAAGTTCTGAGAATCCGTAACGCTACAGGCCCCACATTCATGGTTCGAATTTTATCATCTTCACAAAACACCATATATATAACAGGAAGCATCGTGTCGAACCCTCAAGATCCTCTGCACCTTTACCTATTCGTTATGAAAAATATCAGGCTTATAATCAACACACTACCGCCACCTGTACTAACACCAACGTGTGCGGTTACTGCATTAGCAAACATTTAACACGTACCTGTCCAAATCTCGAACGGCCGCCTACTTGTTCTACCTGTCACGAGGCACATCCAACTTATAGTTATAAATGCATCATTGCTCACACACAATTATTCCACCGAGGTTCCTTCTTCTATGGACTCGCCTATAGCAGTGGGAAATCTTGCTTTTCTCACGCTTACCTTACAAAATATCCAACCATTTCATCGCTCCCACGTCTTACAGCAAATCACTCACGCAGCGAAAGAGATTTTTCATGTTAATTTCCATGCAACTTATTCAGGACAAAATGTACATTTCCATACCTCTCGTTGGAAACCACCGTTTAGCTTTGTCTGTTTCATGATGAATTTAACGTTTATATTTCTTAACATTCGTTCACTTCACAAACACAAACCTTTATTCGAAGCGTTATTACTAGAGGAAAGAGCCATAGTCTTTATTCTTAATGTAACTTTCCTTACTCCATCCACCTCTTGTCAGCTTGCTGGCTACATACTAATAAGGCAGGATAGCCTCCTTCCGTCTAAACGAGCCAATGGGGGAGCAGCTGTGGGTTTTCCTTCTTGTTCCATCTCGCAGACATCATTGTAATTTACCTGGTTTTCCTGAGTACCTACTACTTTATACTTCAGTAATGTAGCCATAATTATTGCCACCATTTACATTAGACCCGGCCATCCACTACCTACCTCCTTTGTTCAATATATTACCGATAATTATAAACGATTTATAATCATGGCCGACTTCAACATGCATAGTAGATCAGAGCAAGACAAAACCACATTCCAAAACTTCATTACTACTCATACGCTTGGTATCATTCACCATCTATGATACCTAAACAAACAAGACCCATCTCACAAACTACTCCGGACATCGTCATTACTTCAGCTAATCTAGTCTCCCAAGTACATATTGCTGTTCTTGATCCAGTCGGCAGTGGCCATGTTCCAATTAAACTTCAGCTCCGTACAACTACTATCCATTCTTCTACTCATTTCCAGCGCACTAGACTCCGCTTTGACAAAGCGCACTTGGATCAGTATTGAGCTCATCTAATGACAACTATAGAGCCATTAGAGATACCCACGACAGAAGATGAACTCCATGCTCGCATCGACACTATCACAACTACAATCCAGGAAGCAAGTGCTCTCTTCATACCAGTTTCTACCTCTATACCATACCGGCCTGCATTACTTCCGCAATACCTCACATTCGTTACTCGCTCTTGACAATTTTATCGAGATTATCACGGGACTGGCAATCCTGAATCACTTCGACATTATCAACAACTTCAGTCAATGGTCAAAGAGTACATATATGCTTACAAACTACGCTGTTGGGTTAACACATGTAATTCACTCGCTGATACCAACCATCCCACAAATTATTGGAAACGTTTTAATACTCTTTGCAGAAAGTACACAAAAACATCTTACCCACTATTACAAGGGGAATCTCGAATTCAATCAGATACAGTCAAAGCCAATGCTTTCGCTGATTTTTTAAAAACAATATTCACACCTAACAGGTCTCCATCTACTTATCGCCATCCAGCAGACACAGTCAATACTTCATCTCCTCCTTTACAGCCTCATGTACTCCATACTCTTTCACATAATCAACCTCTGATGGAATCAATTACAGTTCAGCACATCATCACTGTTGTTCGAAATAAACGTAATAGTACACCAGGATTCGATAATATTACTTATCGACATATCAAAGAATGTCCGTTCCCATTGCTTACTCTGCTTGCCAGCATCTTTACCTTCATTCTTCGAACAGGCTATTTTCCTGTCCAGTGGAAGACTTCAAAGACATTAATGTTTACAAAACCTTACAAATCACCTGAAAGCGTATCATCGTATCGTCCGATACGATTAACGTCCACCTTCAGTATAATCTTAGAACACACACTTGTCCGACGTCTACATACATACATCGAAAGACGCCACCTTCTTCCCATCCATCAAGTAGGATTTCGACCAGACTATTCTATCAACGACCAACTGCTTCGCTTATCCACTCTGGTCACACACCATTCAAACCTCATGTATTGTACTGTTTGATCTAGAGAAAGCGTTTGACAAAGTTTGCCACTTAGTACTTATCTATATGTTAATATAGTTCCGTTTTCCACTCACATATATCCATCTCATTTACAACTTCTTAGTGGGTCGTCTTTCCTATGTTTCTATTAATAACTGCCTGTCACACCCTATTTTTCTGCTGTCCGGAGTTCCTCAAGGATCGGCTTTATCGCCACTTCTGTACATTCTCAACGTTGCTGATATGCCTCTACTACCAGATAAAGTTCATTTTTTAAGTACGCCGATGACACTGCATTCCTCACCTTGGGGTCGACTATCCAATCAATAAATACATCTCTGCAAACAGCTATTAACGATTTCCTCCGCTGGTGTGATAAATGGCAACTAACAATTAATGCCACGAAAACCCAGGCCACTGTATTCATTCCATCTAAGAAAACCCCACGAGTCCGTCGAAATCCCAACCGCCTCACACTTCGTGTCCATCACGCACCTATACAGGCACGCTCAACAGTGACCTATCTGGGCATTACCTTCGATAGACATCTAACATGGAAACCTCATTTTCAAACAGTCACCACCAAGGCCTACAATAGACAAAATCTTCTAAAGAGGCTAACCGGAACAACATGGAGCTTGAAACCTGCTACCGTATTGAATACCTACAAAGTTTTTCTATTGCCGACTCTAACATACAGTCACACTACTTGGATAGCTGCTACACGCTCCTTCTACGAAAAGCTCTTAATCTTAGAAAAACATGCACTACGTATTGCATTTCGAATTAAGTTACCTAGCCCAACAGGAGAGTTGTACAACAGGAGAGGCATTTCTACAGTTTCATCTCGAAAAGTTATGTCTCACCTACATACGCAATCGTTATGAAGCACACAATCCTCTATTTCTGACTAGTATGCATCATATGACACACCACCTATCGCCATTTCGATATTCCCATCCACCACTATCACTCCTATATACTCTGTACTGCTACACACTACCTCCTGATGCCATAGATCTGGAGATACTTGCAGACTATCAAATTCATGACCATCTTCCGCTCATCTTTCCATCTTATGTAGCACAATAAATCCATCCACAACTAATATGGGCTCCCATTGCCTTCTAGTCCCTAGGCGAGAAGATAACTTCATCCGCCAACTAACTTTTCCTTGTGTTGTGATGTGATCATGGACCTCTCCTCATCTATCATCCTGATCTCCACAGCATATAAACTTATATAATGACAACTAAGTTGCATCATATTTACTCGTTCTCTATGTTCAAACTTAACGTTCATGTACATCATGTAATTGCTTTGCCACCCTTACCCTGCCTGATGTTACGGCCCGCAAAGGTCCTTAAGTCTTTGATAACTGTAACAAGATTTAATAAAGAATTCTGAGACCCTCTCAAAGTCACCCACATCTGTTATTCCCATACTTCAGTTCCCTAAGAGAGGGCGTAACACTCTAACAGGGTACTAGCCGGAACGGCTAGTCACTTACAAATAAAATCCTTGGTGTTGTCGCCCCGAGACAGAAGAACTAACATGCATTCGTGTTTCTAATACTATGTTTGTGACTGTGGCGTGTACGCACAGCATTTCATTTTACATCATTATGCTTATTGCATAAACGCACAACACACCACGTCTATGACCACGTTCCGTTCTGTTTATATTTGCACAATTTATATGCGTATTTTGTTTTCTTGTATGCATATTTATATTTATTCACTCACTTAATATTTTGTTTATTGTTACTTTCAGCACTATTATTTTATAAAACTGCACTAAGACCATCTTATATGATATAACCCACCAGTATCGTTAATTCTGTGCCAAAGAGAGGGCGTAACCCTCTATTGGCTAAGGTTAGGAGATACTCTACAAGCATACAATTTTGAAATTAAAATCGATTAATAAAATGTAACTTACTAATCCCTACCCCTTTAACCTAAAAAAGAAAATAAAGCTTGGTGTTGAACTGACACACAAATAACACGGTAAAGTGGTAGTCATTTGGTGTTGTTTCAATACCTTATTTTTCGCTGTACAGTCACAAACATTAATAAATGGAGGTTGGAGCCATAAGAAATACTGGCTTCAGCCTCCATTTATTAATGTTCGTGGCTGTACAAGATAAGACAAAAATATAGACCAATCTGGGTGCACAAATGTTTCCTTAAAAGGTTCATAGCTCAAATACTATGGGACCTTCAGTAGTTAGGTCAAGACTTTATTGAGGAACTAGCATGTGATCTATTCAAATATTCATAATTCAGAATCCTGCGGTACTTCCGCAACAATTTTTATAGAGGTAGTTAGTGAGTACTTCAAGTTATATGCCCGTAGCCAAACTGCCTCTATAAAAATTGTTGGGTGAGCACCCCAGGATTCTGAAACATGCAATTTTGAATAACGCACATATTAGTTCCTAAGTGAAATCTTCGCCCGATAAGGTCGTACCCGAATAATGTAACCTTTTAGTTTAACGTCCCACGTTATGCCCCTTAGGCTAAGGGAGAAGAAGATTAAAGCAAGTGAATGATGATGGAAGAATTGGTGGAATGAGAAAGTAGGAGAAAACGGAAGTACTTCGAGGACACCCACGGATGTTGTCCAATAGTTTTGGAGCTATGGATCTTTAAAAAAAGTTCATTTTTTCATGTTTTGGCAGTTTATAACTGTGAAAGGAAGTATTGTACACCCAGATTGGTCTATACATTTTGTCTTATCTTGATGTCAGGAATCACACCCAAACGTTGTCGGTGTTGTTTTGAAACACCCTGTATATACTTGTAAAAGTATAGCTAATATTATCTTTCTATCAGACTATTATAATATAATTGTGGTTTATACACAGCACTGCAATTGCACAGAATGCCTGTTGATTTTTTTTAAAGGAAAATAAAAAGTAAAGAAGGATCAAAGATGTTTGCTGACAACTTACCAGACCAACCAATCCTGATTTCTTCTTTTCTCTCTTATGTGATCTGCAATATAAAAATAAATATATAAATATTGATATGGTATGTATTGTGTTCAAATTTTTGGTCAGAAAAGAGTATATTTTACAAAGTACTACTATACACTATATAGCACGAGTAGTAAGATAATACACTGGCCAAATGGAGGAATTAAGCAAAAATGTCTATTGAAGATGGTCGAGAGCGGCACCATGCGGACAGATATAGCTATAGGGACAATATACTGAATTACACAGAAGGTCGTATCCGAATAATGTAACGTTATGCCCCTTAGGCTAAGGGAGAGAAAGATTAAAGCAAGTGAATGATGATGGAAGAATTGGTGGAATGAGAAAGTGGGAGGAAACGGAAATACTCCGAGAAAACCCACGGCGTTGTCCACCACAAACTTACTTAGCCGGGAATTGAATCAAGGTAACCATGCACCAGAAGTAAGCGCTCTACCATTGGGGAAAGTCGTAGCCGACAACTACAATGACGTACAGATGGAAGCGAAGCGGTCGCCGAGCAGTAGGGGTTCCTACAGACAGATGGAAAATCCATAAATGCATTTCCCAGTTGAGAGATCCCCGTATTGCGGTGATCGCTTTGTTTCCTTCCGTACGTCATTGTATTTGTCGGGTGTATTATCTTACCACCCGATATAAGATTCGAATGTATACATTCCGGATTCACTAATAAGAACTTTAAGATGAGATACAATGAAAATCAGTTAATAACCAGCCTTCCTTTATTTATTTATTGTGAAAATCAATCAACAAATGGCATTATGTTTTTAAGATAATGTCGAAATATCGTTCTTTGTTTCAGTGGGTGCAATAGACACAGGAATAGTACTGAGACCAAGGCTAGTCCCGAAATTTCAACAAGACAATACTTTTTTTTTTTTTTTTTTTTTTGACATTACAAGAATGATTTTTATTGAATGTGCTTTGCTCCAAGACAATGTCTCATCGAAGGAAACTTTCTCCAAACAAAGTACTTGCAATTATGCTGGTTGTCTGTTGGCATGTGCTGATAAGTTTTTGGGGCATTTCCGTTCCTTTAGTACGTCTGGTGCCTTGTGGAAGAAGGCACACTGTGTTCTTTGAAGCGACAAAAACATTGTCAATTTTCAAGAAACTTTTTTGGTAAGTACTCTACCGTTCCCTTTGTTTTATAGAAATAGATCTCTAACATATATTTTCGTCACATAGCATTTTAGCTCATTGCAGGTGATAAAGAAAATGTTTTTCCTTTCATTACTATGATGTTTAGTAATTAATAACTAAAATGCAATAATGCAGACAATACCGCCATATACGCTCGTTAGCAATATTGCCGACGGATATCGCAGCCATCTGATGCATCTGCACTTGAATTGGCTGGCAAGTTTGATATTGTGATGCTATGTCTTCTCTCCATTGCAGCCACTTGATGTGAGGTGTTCCAAATCCCTCAAAGTAGCCTGGAATGAAGCCACAGACACGTTTCGAAGAATGTGTTCTGGGAAATCATTAAACAAGCCCCAGTTTTCTAGACATTTTGCTCGAGCATGGTAAAGGATCGCTACTCCTTACATTGTTAATTTAGGGTTTAGGGCGACAGGGATCAGTTCCTATGACCCAAATGTGTTCCCAGAAACTACCTTTGCTCTTAGATTAAACTCCGAAATATCGGATGTCCCCAAGCCTTTAGTGATAGTGAATTTAATTATTCCACTTCAGAGAAAGGTAAACGTTCAACTCCGACAGATTTCCCAGCTCAGAATGCTAGACATGATAAACATAAGGGGTCACTACACACTTCCGAGAGTAACGTCTCATCCCAAAGGAAAGTGGCTAAGATTTTTCTCAACATCTAAAATTGAGCGTTCAAAGGTTTGCAGAAAATCATTAACATCAAAGCAGTTGTTCTGAGACGGGAATTGTTGATAAAATTTGAAAGAGTTTCTAAAGGATAAACTTCAAAGGAAATCAGGAAAATAGCATTAAATATAGCTGACCATCCAGACAACTAGAAAACAATGATAATTAACCGAAGTTTTATGTTAGCCAAAACCAGTCTGTTGCAGAGTAGCGCCATCAGAAAGGCAATTTTTGTGGTGATTGTGGGGAGTTTTATTGCCAACAAAAAGACAAACGAACCTGGATTCAATGTGTGGAATGCAAAATGTGGTTTCATGGAAACTGTGAGTTAAAAGGCGTAAGTGTCAGTAGCTGGACGCTGTCCGGAGTGTGAAGACGGCTATGCACTGTCATATGATGAATAGTTTCTTTTAGCTTTCATCTACGTTACATGAATCCAAGTAGGAAGCCCATTGGTTTAATACTTACTGGGCATTTCTTTAAAAAATAATGGTTTATTGTGTATTATTATTTTCTGCACACGTGTTTTTTTGTGTTTCCAATGACGTTCTTCTAATATTGGGTTGAAAACCTACCACTCAAATGTATGTATCTATTTTGTGAATCCTGAGTTTTGTATGTGGCGATATTATGTTCAGATGCTTTCAATATCGCTGTTTTGTCTATTGTAACAAATACATTAGTAAACTGTTGGTAGTTTCTCATATTGAAAATTCAGCTGGTGGTCATTTTACTACAAGTTCCTAGGTAGCTGATGCAGAGTTTATTTTTCTTGTTAAAGATCAATTAATTATTTCCAAAATTCCGAATTGGTGACGATATTCACCTTAGTTACCATATGCACAAAGGTTTAACGTTTGGTCTCGGGCAGTGATTCTTGATTAAGCATAAGAAAAACTCGAGAAACAGATAAAAAAAACAACTTAAAAATACATTGTCTTTAGTTTTCCGGATGATAACCAAATTTTTTTTTCAGGCCTCAAAATCACTAGCTGTAACACAATTTTTTGGCTTTGTACATTATAGCTGCCCCCCTCAAAAACGACGGGCCCCTCCTAGATAAACCTCTGGCTACGCCCCTGGCTCACATTCAATTGAAAATGAGGATAGTGATGAAACCAATTGGTCAGCTACTGTTCCAGCACCAGTGTGGATCTTAATAAAAGGGAAGGGACTAGGACCAGGAATCTGGGAGACACCAAAATGTCTTCGTACAGACAACACTTCACCAGATATGGTTGGTTATCGGTCGTAACGGTACTCAGTGGAAGACGATAAAAGTAGGATCCAAAAATCCTGGAAGTCTATAAGCTCAAAACGTGCTGAGAGAAGCAGTGGCGTAACAAGACGGGGGGGCAAGGGGGCATTGCCCCCCCCCCAAAGTTCTGGTAGAACTTATTGGGGGCGCCGAAGGCGCCTAATGATTACTTTGCCTTTTTTTTAAGCCGACTGAAGCATGAAAAGTTTATGTACAAAAGCAGTGTTTTGTATGCATTGCCAAATCTTCGACAAAGTATAGAGTGTAATGCTTTGTATTATTGTAACTAATTGACATTTTTTCTGTTCCTTTTGTGTTGATTTTTTAGAGCACGTTTGATACGATGAAATAAACAAATAAAAATTATCTATATGACAGTCAAGCAGCGATATAAATATTTTCTTAATCCTTTGTCGCCCCTCATTATGTACGGTCGATATAATGCTTCGATAGAATAAAAAAGGAAATAACGTTACAATGACGGAGCATTGTAAATATATTAATTATTCCTTTCGTCTCTCCTGACTGTATAGGGGCGTCTTCGATAGAATAAAAAAGAAATAATATTGCACCAAGGGCGCTGTAGATATATTAATTACTCCTTTTATCGCCCAAGATTGTACAAGGGCGCCTTCGATAGAATAAAAAAGAAATAATATTGCACCAAGGGGCGCTGTAGATACATTATTTCTTTTGTCGCCCCTGATTGTATAGGGGCGCTTTCGATAGACAAACAAGGATGTAAATTGCACCAAGGGCGCTGTAGACATATTAATTATTCCTTTTGTCGCCCCTGATTGTATAGGGGTACCTTCGATAGAACAAAGAACGATGTAATATTGCACCAAGGGCGCTGTAGATATATTAATTATTTCTTTTTCGCCCCTGATTGTATAGGGCGCCTTCGATAGAACAAAAAGGGATATAATATTGCACCAAGGGCGCTGTAGACATATTAATTATTCCTTTTGTCGCCCCTGATTGTATAGGGGCGCATTCGATAGAACAAAAAAAGGATGTAATATTGCACCAAGGGCGCTGTAGACATATTAATTTTCCTTTTTCGCCCTGATTGTACAGGGCGCTTTAGATAGAACAAAAAGGGATATAATATTGCACTAAGGGCGCTGTAGATATTTTTTTTCTTTTGTCGCCCTCTGATTGTATAGGGGCGCCCTCGACAGAACCAACAAGGATGTAAACCTTCGATAGAACAAACAAGGATGTAAATTGCACCAAGGGCGCTGTAGACATATTCATTTTCTTTTTGTCGCCCCTGATTGTATAGGGCGCCTTCGATAGAACAAAAAGGGATATAATATTGCACCAAGGGCAATGTAGACATATTAATTATTCCTTTTGTCTCCCCTGATTGTATAGGGGCGCATTCGATAGAACAAAAAAAGGATGTAATATTGCACCAAGGGCGCTGTAGACATATTAATTTTCCTTTTTCGCCCTGATTGTATAGGGCGCTTTCGATAGAACAAAAAGGGGTATAATATTGCACTAAGGGCGCTGTAGATAATTTTTTTCTTTTGTCGCCCTCTGATTGTATAGGGGCGCCTTCGATAGAACAAACAAGGATGTAAATTGCACCAAGGGCGCTGTAGACATATTAATTTTCCTTTTGTCGCCCTTGATTGTATAGGGGCGCCTTCGATAGAACAAAAAAGCATAGAATATTGCACCAAGGGCGCTGTAGATATATTAATTATTCCTTTTGTCGCCCCTGATTGTATAGGGGCACCTTCGATAGAACAAACAGCGATGTAATATTGCACCAAGGGCAATGTAGACATATTAATTATTCCTTTTGTCGCCCCTGATTGTATAGGAGCGCATTCGATAGAACATAAAAAGGATGTAATATTGCGCCAAGGGTGCTGTAGATATATTAATTATTCCATTTTTCGCCCCTGATTGTATAGGGGGGATTCGATAGAACAAACAAGGATCTCCTCAGCTACCGCGCAGGAAACAGACCACGAAAAGACTAGAACACTCGCAGACATCCGCGAAAAATTACCAATTCAACACCGCAGAAGAGAAATTATGCGCAACCTATTATGAATGTCTGGACAATATCATCTGCAAAATTTAGTTGATTCCATCAGCCTGAACTGAAGAAGTATCGTGCAATAGAGGATGTAATTCTGGAAGGTAACTTTTCTCACGACATTAATGACATTTTGAAAGAATACCATGTCAATCCGGACCGACTACAACTTCAGATGTAACAGTTACTCACCACTATTCCCACTTCAAAAAGTCTGAGAGACCTGCTTGAGAACTTCAAGAAACTGTGTAAAGAAACAAAAGAGTTGTTTCCTGAAGTGTTAAAAGTCCTTCGTCTCCTGCTTGTCATCCCGGCGACAACTGCAACTCCCGAGAGAAGTTTCTCAATGTTGCGGCGTCTCAAAACTTATCTGAGGTCCACAATGATCCAGGCAAGGCCGAACCATTTTGCAGTTCATAATGCATACCCAGACAGGCTTGATTCACTGGACGTGAAGGGACTGTGTAGAGAATTCACAAATAGCTCCAACCGTGCAACTGTCTTCGGAAAAGTGTGAAATCTGCTCTTTGAAGTGTGCAGTTTTTGTGTCGAAATGAACTATAGGATCACAGTGGCTCGTTATTTTTTATTTTTTATTTTTATTTTTATTTTATTTTATTTTTTGAATATTTCAGCTTTAATGAAGAAAGTACTTTGCACCTTTGTTCCCCATTATAAGAAGAAAAAAGACTTAATTACTGCATTCTGAAGAAAAATATGAGAAGTTCAACGATCAAGAATAATCGATCACTCATAAGAAAAAGAAGGGCAAATATATTAACCCTTTGGGGACTTTTGGTACAGATCTGAACCATGGCGTCGATCTCCGGAATTTGCTTTATAAATCTCTAGTAAAGCTTTTCATACCGTGTTTTTTGCATTCATTCAAGCGGGGGAGCATCAAAGAATGTATTTCATGGGCATTTTGCAGTCACGCTTGCGATACCTGGGGCCAGTGACGTCACAAACATGGACGAAGGAAGAAAAGGATAAATTTTAGAGCTCTTTTTTTTTTTTTAAAAAAAAAAACCTAACACACCGCTATTAATCCTAGGATCATGGTCCATACCTAAACATTGTTCGGCGTAAGCTCTAAACTGCGATAAGCAAAGCCAGGTGAAACTAAATCTCGCTGATTTGCTGTTGGCCTACCGACGCTTGTACTCCTCCGCAAAATAGTTCATGTCATTGCATTATCACTTTCAGTATGAAGCTTCATATAAAACTTCTATATTATTATAAATGACAAAAATATAATAGGGATTATCTAATAATATTGACATCGAGTGTGCCTAATGAAACAATAGAAATAAACACTAAGCATGCACAGTAATTATGGCGCGAACTCAACTGTGGACGGGTGTTCTGCTTTTAAAGTCTGAAAGATGGCTGTAATTAATCCTGGTTCCCCGAGTGTTGTGGTGAAACACCAAGGCAAACCTTTACTCCTTAAGCAACAATTGTTTACGAGCGAAATTCAAATATTTTATTTTTTTTAAATCTTACGAGTTTTTCTTCCTTCTTTTCTGCTGCTGCTGTAAGTATCTAGACAACACGAGACAGTATTGTCAAAATGCACGTGTATAATTTGCTCCTCCCCACGGGGAATGGGAGTGATACATCACTAACCAATCGTATTTGTGATAAGCGGAAGGATACAAATATTTTGTTTATCGGAGTTTAGAGCTTACGCTGAACAGGGAATAGTTGTGTTCGTAGTAAAGAAATGTTTCCAACTGTACCACTCAAATTTCCCTATTGCATACTAGAAGTGGGAATATCCCACCCAAAGTGGAAAAAGGGGATTTTCTCAGATGTTTTTCTTTTTTCGGGATTCGTCCCCTCAGGGACATGTGAGTGGTACCGTTTAAAACATACCACCATTCCAAACAAAACAAGGTACAAACCATGATCGTAGGGTAAATAGTGATTTTTTTTAAAAAAAAACTGAATTTTTTCCCTATTACATATTTTTAGTCAACGTGTTTAGTAAAGTAGCTATAGGTCATCCCTATTTATCGTAGGATCATGGTCTGTACCTCATTTTGTTCGTAATGATGCAACGTTTCCAACAGTACCACTACCATTGCTCTGTCATGCACTTAAGGAGATAATATTCCGAGAAAGTTAATTTTTGAAAACTTGAATTCCTATTTTCTTTATACATTTTGGGCGGGAACTTCTCCCCTTATGCACATGATAGGGACATGCAAGTGATACGATTTAAAACGCTGGTTCATTACAAACAAAAAGGTACAAACCATGATTCTAGAATAAATATTATTGTTGCTAGAGCTGATTTACTAAATTTCCCTCCCCATTTTTGGGTAATAGTTACTAATAGATTCTTATTGAATAAGCTCTAGTGTCTAGAGTATTCATTGTAGGACCATAGTTCGTACCTCATTTGGTTTGTAATGAAGTAATGTTTCGAACTGTACCACTGCCGTGGCGCTAGCATGTATCTGGGGGAAGAAATTCTCAAAAAGGTTATTTTTTCCTGACAAAAATCTCTTTTCCCAATTTGAGCAGGATTTTTTCACTTCCGGTACATAATGGGGAAATTTGAATGGTACAGTTGGAAACATTCCTTCATTACAAATACAAAGAATTACGAACTATGATCCTACGATAAAGAGTCTTGACACTAGAGCTTGTTGAATAACAATCTCTCACTGGGTTAAAGAAAATAAGCTTAAATTAAATATTGAAAAGACACAAGCAATTAATTTTCATCACATGCGCAACAAACATGCACAGCCTAGGAACATTATAATTCAAAATAATGAAATAGACTATGTAAACTCAACTAAGTTCTTAGGAATTTGGATAGATAAAAATCTTTCTTGGGATGTGCAAATAACTAAGCTTAGTAAAAAATTAAACCAAATATATTTCGCGATTAAAGTTCTTAAAAATGTTTTAAGAGAGTCTACTTTAAAAACAATTTACTTTGGATTATTCCAATCGAATTTAACATATGGTATTATATTTTGGGGAAATATACACAAGACCAAAGTCATCTTTACGATACAGAAACGAATAATAAGATTGATGGCAACTGCTAAACCAAAAGATCATTGCAAACCAATATTTAAAAAACTTCGTATACTTCCAGTACCCTGTTTGTATATTTTAAATCTATTGATATTTGTAAAGAAACACCTACAAGGTATCCTTACAAGGTTACGCGAGTAGAACAGCAACATGATCATGACACAAGAAACAAAGAAAACTTTTCTATTGTAGAACACAGAACAGTATTATATGAAAAAGGATGTAAATACGCGGGTATTATAACCGCTACCAGGTTATAGAAGGATTTTTTGTGGACGCCCTGTATATTTCGTGAAGACAGTGATTATTATTTTCGATTTATACTTTATTCTGCAACGCATATAAGTTCTTTCTTTGGTGGGAATTGCTTCTTTCCCACACAATTGGACAAAGAAGTCTTTCATCATTTTTTCATTTATATATTTAAAACGTTGCTTTTAGTGAGAACATTTCAGCTAGTGACTAACCATTTCAGTGTTTCTCCCTGACTCATTATATACACAGTATATATTCTATAGTTATTGGGAACTGAATTAAGTGCTTTCGTTAATCGCTTATGGAAACATTACAATAGATTAGAGAAATACGGGCTGACCAGATGTCCCAGTAGCCGAAGTGGCACCAACTGCGTTGTATTCCAGCCCGTTATCTGTACTTTCTCACGCCAGTGTTATCGCCGTGTCTAGTGCATTATGGGCAGTTGACTAAAATTAACATAAATTGTTTTCCGTATTCTGTTTGTATGTGCATACAGGTGAGTAACTGAGTAATTTTTGAAATGAACTGCCAACACTATTCCGTTGACCATTGCAACCCGTAGCTTGAGCTTGGACGCTCGAGGAGTTTGACTCCAGGTCTGGAAGATGCAACCACGCATCTCGCGTTGAACTTCAAACATAAGTTGTGTTAAGGGGCACAAGCTATTTAGCCGGTGAAGGACGATTTCTTACGGCTAGCCCCAATCAGTGAAATCCCAGGTCCTCAGACCTTGTGCGTTTAAAAAGTTATATACGCGCCCACCAATATCAGTATCCCACTGGGCAGATCTTTTTTTCGAAGATTCACCTTTACGCTGCAGGGCTGTTCAGCGTAACAACTGGATTCATCGTGGGACGATCCAGACAACTTTTCCCCAGTGCTAATCTCCCAAGTGTGTTAATGGTGTGAGCAAAGTATTTATAGTGATACCTGAATTATAATCATTTATATAGAAAGGGCTATATTTCCCGAATAGGGCAAAACGTAATTTCCGCGGCAAAATTTATTAGTGTCCAGTGTTGTATTCATTTCTCTTCGTTATTTTTTTTTTTTCAAAATAGTGTTCTAATAAATAAGTATAGTGTCAATTAATCCAGTGTGTTTTCGTTGTTTGTATGAGTGATATTTGTGTGCGTTATGGTCTGGATGACCGTCTGATCGTCCGTGAGGTTTTCGAGACGAGACACCCGAACCTCTCGGCGCCTAATGCTCATCTCATTATTGAGACCGACGAGCTTTTTGGGAAACAGTTTGTAACCTTTCTTGGAGAGGTCTTCGTCGTCCTGTCCAGGTAAGTTAAAGTATCAGGAGTATACTTATTGGTAATACCACGAGCCGAGGACAGCGAACAGAACTACAGGCGGTTACAAATAAATAGCTGCCCGAACATGGACCACGAACTCCAATTGGTTACAAATAAATGGACGCCCGAACAGCGACTTGAACACCCGGCGATTACAAATAAATGGCGCCCGAACAGGGACCACGAACTCAGGACCGGTTACAAATAAATGACGCCCGAACTACCGACCCGAATCGAGACCGTTGGTGCTCGAATATACATATAAGATTAATATTTTAATATACTATTTCTCTTTCAGCTCAGTACCAGGAATTAAAAATTAAAAAAAATCTCTTTTAGGTGATTTTAATCATATTCTTTAGTGATAGTATATTTTATGGTACGTTTTAAGTTTATTCTTGTTCAAGATGCCATACACACAAGAAGAACTAGCTTTATTTAATGAGAAACTAGATTTACTCTTACGAAAAATGGGTTTAACTAATGAGGATATTAACAAATTAGTAGAAGAAGGGAGAAAGAAACATAATCAGTTGATAGAAGTTAGGAATGAAAATAAAGAGAATTTTGTCGAGCCAAATAATGAATCAGGTCAGAGTTTAGACACCGTACCGAAAGAATGTTGCGAAAACGACCGGGAAATAGTAAATACTGAAAACAAAACACCGGAATGTGAACCCCAGTTACAGTCAGATGTTCCTATTGGATACGAAACACCGGAATTGGAACCTGAGCTAGAAACTAACACTCCTAATGAAAAGGAAACGCAGGAATCTGAACTCCAACCAGAGACAGGTAGTCTAAACCAACCTCGTAACAAATCTGGCAACGATTTTATTCATTCAGTATCTAGCAACACCACTTGTAGTATCAGAAGTAGTGAAATCCACGAACATATGATTGTAGACGACAGAGGTCGTAAGCGCACAAAACAAACTACCACAAACTATAGAGAGAAAAAGCGTAAACGAAGTTACAGTTATTGTAATAAGCAAAGATACCAAGTTCAGATCGTAAACAATACGAAATTTAAAGGGAATCAGAACCAAGACCGCACTCGAAAAGGTAGTAACAGATACAAAAGAAGTCGTAAATCACGGCCACGTAACTCGAGTTATCACATACTAGACAGGAACCGCAATTTGTGTGACATTAAACATAGATTTGTACATAGAGGTAACCATCGTAGAAATAGACGAACAAACCGTAATTATCAAAGCAGAAACAGTAATCATAGAAAAAAAAAAGAAGGGCAACCAAGACTTTGTGTGTTGATACAAATTTTTCTTTCAGAAAAGCGACGCATTTCTAAGCGATAAACATGTATTCATTTTCTTTCTTTTTGCTTTTAGTTTTTGATCAGAACACCTGGGTACGAAAAGAAGAACTACGCATTTCTTTTAAACTCATTTTTGCTTCCAGCTTCTAACTGTTCAGCAAAGAGCAGATAACACGTTTTTCTTTCTTTGTTTTGATAAGATAATCGCTGCATTTTCGATCACCTGTTAATGTCGATGAATGACGGACGACACACAGCTGATTGATTCTTTGTGTGTGTGTATGTGTGTGTCTTTGCTCTGTGTAGCGCTTCGTACCTCAGTCAGCTGTGCATTTGTGTTGCAAACCTTATCACTGACTTACTATTAGTTTAATGTTATTAATTTTTTCTTGTTTTCATTTCAGATGTTTGAATTTAGATCTTTTAGTAAATAATTAAAGTATCCCATACGTAGGGGAATTGCATTTTAAAAGCAATTTGAAATCTTGGCGAGATTTCCGTACCCCCAGCTAGTGGGAAGATATTTTGTCCTTATAACATATTTCCATTGTTTTTCATTTTTAAAAAAAATCTTTTTAGAATCCCTTCCCACTTTCCAAATTTTTAAATATGTTATCATACGCATGACTCTCGATCAATGTTTGATTTTCTTTTTAGAATTAAAAAATAAATAAATAAATAATGCATCGAGATGCATAGGAAGAGAAAATTTTTAGTTGTTCATTATATATATACATTTTTATATTTGTCATTGAAACTTAGTACGTAATCTCATGCGTAGAATATGAAATTCTACATTCATAATCAATCTCAAATTTATTTTTTAGTGTTAATCTTAGATTTTCGTTTTCATTTTGATAGTAACCCGTAATTAAGCATGCGTATTCTTAGGTTAGATTTTTAGAGTATATTTTAATGTCTAGTAACATTTCAGTGAATATTTTAATGTTTATGAATCGTAACTATATTGTGTACTTGTATGCTAATGAGTTGTAATGTTTATTTTTCATGTTAATTTTGAGAAAGTTATATTTTAGTCACAGTATGTCCCAAAACTATTTGGAATTTTTTAGTAAAATTGTTTTTGTTATGGAGGATTTCCTTCAGAAATCAACATGGCCAAAGGTTTTGGAATATAAACCTTTAGGTTTCAGCCATAACAAACAGTATGGAGGACTTCAGAAATCAACATGGCCAAAGGTTTTGGAATATAAACCTTTAGGTTTCAGCCATAACAAACAGTATGGAGGACTTCAGAAATCAACATGGCCAAAGGTTTTGGAATATAAATCTTTAGGTTTCAGCCATACTGCCAATGACGGATGATTTTCTTCAAAAATCGACATGGCCCATTATTTATGAGGTTTCAGCCGTCTTAGAGATATTGATATAGATCCCGAAAAATAAACTTATTTTCTTTTTTTCCGACAGTATGAAGCCATAACGTTTTTTGAGAATTACTTTCTGTCAATTATTTCATATGCTCGATGACTGAATTTTAATATGTTAATAAGACCATTTTGAAAATTTTGTAGCGAAGATGCCTAAGGAAGCTTGTTACAGCTGTTTTGTAGGGAATTTAATTGGATGTTTCAGACCAACCAGAAAGTTGTAATGTCGTTGACTATATTCTTGTTTGTATCTCATGTTTTTCTCTTAGTAGGTCTCATGTATTTTGTCTTATAGAGACATATCTTTACGATGCTACGAGAGCATTTGTATTTTGTGTGTTTACACATTTTTTCTAGGTGGAAGACGTATGTTATGTTCCAGGGAACATACGCGTAGTTTACTGAATATTAATGTTTATATTTCAGTTTTGTGCAGAAACAATTTTGTAAGTGCCTATGGTTACAGGCCCTTCCTCGTTTCTAGTTTTTTTGCCTCGCAGGTGTCGATGGCATATTGTGTGTGTAAGTACGTGTAGTATTACACATTTTTCCCACCAATAGTTTTGGTCAATTTATGGCGTAATGACCATTTATTTTCAGGAATGTTTGGACTAGTGAGTCAACTTCCTTGATTCAGACCTTAGAAAAACTTGGATCAACACCGTATAGTTTTCAACGCTGCATTAATAAGTTCTTTTGCAGATAATACCCATATGTTCTGGTAACCCTACAATGTTTACGTTTATGGAAGTGAACAACGACCATTATTCTAGGCCTAAGCTAATAATAACTTTGTTTCAGAACGAAACCATTTGTTGTAATGAGCATTATTGAATTAAAGTCTCGATTTTCACGACGAGCAGATGGCATTTGATCTTATGGCGTGCCGAATTTTCTTCATACATGTCAACGAAATTACGATCTTTTCTTTGATATGTAGAATCATGCTTATTTCTTGGGATTACTATGAACGTCAATTTTGACACTTAAGTTTATTTTTTTTATTTTTGAAAAACGATTTTTCGTTCTTTTCTGCCAAACAACACGAGGCACAGTTAAAAAAAAATGGACATACAGGTGAAAATCTTATTTTGTTTATATATTGTCAGTTTATTATGTGTTTACATTTCCATTCATTTTACTTTTTCAATGATTGTGATATTTTTCAAATATATTATAGTGATATCGAAACTAATAATAATTTTAATATTTCAGTACCTTTAATATGTTTTGCTATTTGCTTATTCATTCACATTTTGATATTTTAAATACAGATATCAGTATATTTACTAATTTTTATTGAGATATTTGATAATTCTTTAAGTCGATGTTTTCATGAATAGTTATCGTGTGTGTATATTTATTTCATATTACACAAAATAAAGTGATCGAAACGGAACACTTAAACATTTTATGAAAAGAATTTATTACTGTTTAAAAAAAAAGCATTTAAATAGCCCTATAACGTATTTACTTCATATTATATCAAACAAAGTGATCGAAACGGAACACTTAAACATTTTATGAAAAGAATTTATTAGTGTTTAAAAAAAAAAACATTTAAATAGCCCTATAACGTATTTACTTCATATTATCTCAAATAAAGTGATCGAAACGGAACACTTAAACATTTTACGAAAAGTATTTGTATTAAAAAAAAAAAAAGGTAAGAATTTTAATAGCCCTATAAACGCTTTCTGCGAACTTAAAAAAAAAAAAAGTTATCATACAGGTGTTATAACCATATCTCGTTTCTCACACCAGTGTTAAAAAAAAAAAAAAAAACTCCCCTTCTCCCCTCATCAACTCATCGTTGGAGAATCATGGAGGATACTTACACAGGAAGACAGCATGGTTTCAACATGTGAAGAAACGGAAGATAAGGAAACTCAACTGCACCAATTGTTCAAGAGGATCTTATTACTTCATGGAACACTTGGATTGGACATTGCTCATGCAGGAACCTCATCATGTTGTAGTGAGTGAACAAGTTATTTAACTATTTTAAATAGCCCTTTTTCAGGTGAAAAACCATTCATCGTTTATGCACGTAAGTCTCACACCATATGACAGTGTTGCCAACTAACTAATTTTAAATTTTCAGGTGAAAGACCTAATTTTATTCATACTTCGTCAGACGACCAAGGGTTCTCAACCTGTCCACGTGTGCACTTGACAGGTCGTTCCACGTTCAGACACCATATATAACCGCTACCAGGTTATAGAAGGATTTTTTGTGGACGCCCTGTATATTTCGTGAAGACAGTGATTATTATTTTCGATTTATACTTTATTCTGCAACGCATATAAGTTCTTTCTTTGGTGGGAATTGCTTCTTTCCCACACAATTGGACAAAGAAGTCTTTCATCATTTTTTCATTTATATATTTAAAACGTTGCTTTTAGTGAGAACATTTCAGCTAGTGACTAACCATTTCAGTGTTTCTCCCTGACTCATTATATACACAGTATATATTCTATAGTTATTGGGAACTGAATTAAGTGCTTTCGTTAATCGCTTATGGAAACATTACAATAGATTAGAGAAATACGGGCTGACCAGATGTCCCAGTAGCCGAAGTGGCACCAACTGCGTTGTATTCCAGCCCGTTATCTGTACTTTCTCACGCCAGTGTTATCGCCGTGTCTAGTGCATTATGGGCAGTTGACTAAAATTAACATAAATTGTTTTCCGTATTCTGTTTGTATGTGCATACAGGTGAGTAACTGAGTAATTTTTGAAATGAACTGCCAACACTATTCCGTTGACCATTGCAACCCGTAGCTTGAGCTTGGACGCTCGAGGAGTTTGACTCCAGGTCTGGAAGATGCAACCACGCATCTCGCGTTGAACTTCAAACATAAGTTGTGTTAAGGGGCACAAGCTATTTAGCCGGTGAAGGACGATTTCTTACGGCTAGCCCCAATCAGTGAAATCCCAGGTCCTCAGACCTTGTGCGTTTAAAAAGTTATATACGCGCCCACCAATATCAGTATCCCACTGGGCAGATCTTTTTTTCGAAGATTCACCTTTACGCTGCAGGGCTGTTCAGCGTAACAACTGGATTCATCGTGGGACGATCCAGACAACTTTTCCCCAGTGCTAATCTCCCAAGTGTGTTAATGGTGTGAGCAAAGTATTTATAGTGATACCTGAATTATAATCATTTATATAGAAAGGGCTATATTTCCCGAATAGGGCAAAACGTAATTTCCGCGGCAAAATTTATTAGTGTCCAGTGTTGTATTCATTTCTCTTCGTTATTTTTTTTTTCTGAAATAGTGTTCTAATAAATAAGTATAGTGTCAATTAATCCAGTGTGTTTTCGTTGTTTGTATGAGTGATATTTGTGTGCGTTATGGTCTGGATGACCGTCTGATCGTCCGTGAGGTTTTCGAGACGAGACACCCGAACCTCTCGGCGCCTAATGCTCATCTCATTATTGAGACCGACGAGCTTTTTGGGAAACAGTTTGTAACCTTTCTTGGAGAGGTCTTCGTCGTCCTGTCCAGGTAAGTTAAAGTATCAGGAGTATACTTATTGGTAATACCACGAGCCGAGGACAGCGAACAGAACTACAGGCGGTTACAAATAAATAGCTGCCCGAACATGGACCACGAACTCCAATTGGTTACAAATAAATGGACGCCCGAACAGCGACTTGAACTCCTGCCGGTTACAGTATCATGCTTTACAATAAACTTCCGAAAGAAATAAAAACTCAGGACTCTGTTGCTAAATTTAAAAAAGAACTCCAGAAATATTTATTACTAGAGATGCAAAAAAGCCGGCTTTTTTGAATCGATGGTTTTTTTCACATAAAAAGCCGGCTTTTTTTGGAAAAAAACCGAGAATTTTGGAAATTTTGGCTTTTTTCATTTTCATGATTTTTCTATCCAAATAGCTTTCTTATAGTATATTCTATAGTTAGATAAGATTTCCACGACCTGAATGCCATATTTAGCTCTGTAATTCACCATCAAGATGGATGGAGCACATATTTTACGAATTAAAGCTAACATGAAGAATGTAGTATTTGAGGGCAATTTTACAGGTTATTTAACTTTATTTTAACTTTTGAGTTATCGACATTTTTTTCCTTCTCTAGATCATTTTAGTTTGTTATCCGTGTTTCATTTCTAAGAGCTTAGTACTCCAGCTTCTAGCACGAAAGTTAAACTTACGTTTTTCTATATATCCGTCAAAGCATACGTTTTTCAATATGTCCGTCAAACCGTATTTCCACATTTCTGTTATACTGTAGTTGTGCAATGATTTAGCAATAATTTTCCAGATACAACCTTGAATACCAGTTTATACAAATAATCAATAGCAGATTTAGAAAAGTACTTTGGGAGGGGTTTCTCTGATTGTTTCGTTTTCTAAAAAGTCTTAATTTTATTTGGGAGGTGCTTGAAGTTTATGAGTACAGGCATAACTAATATTTCGTTTCGTTTATATGTTTAGCAATAATCTTCCGGACACAACCTTGAAGATCATTTTATACTGAGAATCAGTGGCGAATTTAAAAAAGTGTTTTGGGAGGGGTTTTCTTACTACTAATGTTTAGTTTTTCTAAATATTCGTAATTTTTATTTGACGGGAGCTTAAAGTTTATGAGTAAAAGCATAACTAATAGATATTTCGTTCGTTTTAGACATTCCACAACTTTGGAGAACAGGCTTCAGTCCGAAAGACCGATCCTCTAACCTTCGCAAAACCGTCACTGCTGGTAATTAGTAATAATAACGATTTAAAAACAATAAGAAAGGAAGTCGGCCAACTCCTACACTCCTAGTCGGCCAGTACACGCACTATTTCTACATTCTCAGATGGAATGAAGGAAGGCTTTGTCAGAATGGTCGAATGCTGGGTTGAATCCCGGACTTTCCGATAGAAGCGCAAAAGCCAACCACTCAGTCACGTTCGTTGTGCAGTTGTATTTAGCTTAACTTAAATATATTCCGTAGTTTTTTTTTTTCCGTAATGATATGTTCAATCCCTCTTGTTAAAAATTCAGAAAACTTGAGGACTAGGTAAACCGTGATGGTGGTCAAGGGCGCCCATGTTGTGGTTTCCAAGGAGGGGAAGTATAAGCGACGTTTCAAAAATAGTTTCAAATTTTGCTGTAACTAATGTAAAAATCCTATGGGATTTTCAATATTCTGAAGTACATTTTCCTATAGGGGGGGCAAGCGCCTCCTTAACCCCCCTGATGGGCGCCCTTGATGGTGGTTATAAAAAACTTGACTGTAGAATTTCAAGAATATACAGAACCATGTGCAGCCTTTAATTGTATCATACAAATCTAAGTATTTCTCTTATGTTTTATTTTAATTTTATTTTGTTTCAAAAAGAGGGTATGGAATATTTTGAAGTAAAAATACTACATACAATTTTGCTAGTTATTTGTGTATTTTTTGAAAGAAGTTTTTACTCTTAGGGTTGGCTCGTTTACACCAGCTGTTTTTTTTTTTTTAATAACTGGTTTAAACTAAAAAAATAAAAGAACAAAAATGCGAATCGTGTGAACTTCATAGTGACGTTTCACATGTCAAACCAGTACACATACAAAACGAAACCAAATTATATATTTCTGCATGCCTGTTGTTTTATAAAGAAGCGAAGGTTGCTTAAATATATTGATTAAAATTGGTAAAATTTATCGATTGCCTACTTAGCTTCCAACATTAGCTTGGATTGGACTTTCAATGATACCTACATACTAAATTTGTAATTTAATACCTCAGTTTTAGAAAAATAAACACACTGCTGAACAAGACTGCACTTATTTAATATAAAAACACATTTACACGTGACGTTTCGATCTTCTATCCAAGATCCTCATCAGACGTACACTCACGTCTGATGAGGATCTTGGATAGAAGATCGAAACGTCACGTGTAAATGTGTTTTTATATTAAATAAGTGCAGTCTTGTTCAGCAGTGTGTTTATTTTTCTGATTTTATTCGCAAGACGTTGACTATGATTGTGTGTCACTCAGTTTTAGCGTACTGATTATAATACGTTGACCTTTAAATTTTACATGCAAATTAAATTTTACAGGATTTTCCCGTTATTGTTTTACATTTAAAAGAATGACGGGATTTTCCCGATGGCTAGGGCGGGAGTTTCTCAATTTAAGAAATTTACTAACCGGACTTCTTTAAGCTTATGGGACCTCTTCCAGCATAACCCCGTTGTTGAATAATAACACCAAGGTGAAACAAACTTATTTCTGTGAATATGTAATACAAATACATAAAGCAAAATATCTAAATCAAAAAACCTGGTTTAAACCCCAAAAAAGCCTTGTTTAAACTGCCCCCCCAAAACGGGTTTTTGGCATTTTCAGAAACAACCATGGTTCTTGCCAACTCTGCTTACTTTTGTATATAGGAGGTTAAAATGTGTTTATTATATACATTGGTTAATCCTTTGGAATTCATAATGTAAAAATGTTGAAGTAAAATTGTTTAAAATATCTTTTCGAAATTCATGGTTTACTTTCGAGGTTTTATATTATTATCGGCATCAACCACTAATTAAATGACTTTCTGTGTTATAGAGAAGCGAAACAAAGTCTGCTTTATCGATTTAAAGCAGAATTTTGAAAAAAGCCCAAAATTTCCCAAGCAAAAAAGCAAAGCAGAAAAAACCGAGTTTTTTTCCAAAAAAGCCGGTTTTTTTCCGAGCCCTTGCATCTCTATTTATTACAACATTGCTTTTACTCGGTAGAGGAATACATGAACTGCTAAGTAAATAGAAACGTTACAGGATATACAGTAAATCAATGTCATTACTTGCTTTTAGCATTACATATTTGTTGGAGGGTTTCTAAATACATTGCAAGTAATAATTGCTAAGTTTATTTTTAACAATGATGTCATGTAAAATGTATAGTGTAATAAGATGTAAGAAGTAAGGCTTAATTACTAACCTAGTGTATGTAATTTTCACTATTATTGTTTCTTTTACTTCTGTATTCATATATAAATGACGTGTCCGCTTCATATGCATTGTATTACAGTGCTAAATGTATGAAAAAAGGACGAAATAAATACAATACAATACAATACAATACAATAGTAAAAAATGAAATACAATCTTTAAGTTTTACGTCCCACAGTTATGCCGGTTAGGCTAAAGGAGACGGTGATGATGAGAGATGAGTGAAATGGTGGAATGAAGAAAGTGGGAGGAAACGGGAGAATCCCGAGAAAACCCATGAGCACGGTGTTTGTCCACCACAAAATCCATACGGCGCGAGCTGGGATCGAACCAGGGACCCCAAGCACCGGAGGTGAACGCTCTACCACTGAGCCTACGCGCCTCCGAATAGCAATAGTAGATATTAGGAAAAAATAGTAAAAGAATTTTAGCACCAAGACTATTTACCCCTGTATCATGGTTCATACCTCGTTTTGTTTGGAGTGAAGCAAAGTTTTTTTTTTTTTTTTTGGTAATATTCGCATGTCCATGTTGTATACCGGAGGGAAGAAGTTCTCAGAAAATGGGGACTTTTTTTAAAAAAAAATCCATTTTTCCCAATTTGGACAGGAGTTTTATTGCCTTAGATACATATTAGGAAAATTTACAAATTAGGAAAAAACTGTTTCATTCCGAATAATTCGTATGAACCATGATTCTACGATAAATAGTCTCGACGCAATAGCTACTTGACTGAAAGTCTAAAATTTACCTAAAAAGTGGAAATCTCAAAAGGGTTAATGTATAGGGTTTTCTAGTTCGAACGAATTGTTTGTACAGTTCTTAGAATAATGTTTAACGACACACACACACACACACACACACAAAAAAAAGTTTTAATGAAAAGTTAGAGATGGGAACAATAACTGTTCTGAATAGTGGTATAAGGTCTCGAAAAAAATTTTTTTTTCAAGAATATCTTTTTCGTACTTTTTTGGCTTGGGATTTTTTTTTTTTTATTTTAATATTTCTTATTTAGTGAAGAAACAACAGTATGTTCCAGCTTTCTTTTCCCATCATAGTCCAACTTAAAGAAAAAAAAAACTGTATTCTGAAGAAAACTTAAAAGGCTTTGTTGCTCCAGTTCCTTAAACTAAATCATATTATGCTGCTGCTATTAGTGAAACATTTTCTTCCGAAATATGAACAAAATTATGAAGCCTTTTCGGCTCTAATATTAGGTATTTGAAGAGTATCTGAAACAATAGTGTTTCTGGAACGGCGGTGATACTTTTTTCTTGTTTGCCACTTTGACTTTAAGCAACCCAAACAACACATTTCAAGATGTATAAATTTCAAGAACTTGATATCATGGTAGGCAACCAACGTGGGACTTACGAGATCCTAGTTGTGTCAAAAGAGCGAAAATTTCTGTTTTCTTTCCTAAATCCGTTTTTTTTTTCTTTTAATGAAAATAAAGCACGTCTCTAGTCCGGTATATCAATATAAAGTGCAGTTCAATCTATGTACTGAAACATTTGAAGATTAATGTGGTGTGAAAGTAAAATAAGAAAAGTATGCGTGTAGGTGTATTGTGACAATCTGTTGATCACTTTAGAAAAAAAAAATTGTGGTCGTGATAATGTCTTCAGCCTATGAGTTCTGGAGAATGAGAATGTGGCTTTAGTGCCATACGTATACGGAACAATCATGTACTATTTAGTGATTAATTAATAGTAAACTGTACTTCATACGTATCCGACGCAAATCAAATGAGGTCTACTAGTTTTACTAACGTACGACTCTTGTGTTGAATGAATGCATTGGGTGGGTGAAGAAGCTGTCTTTACTTCAAGTCAGTCTAATATTTTAATTTTTCAAATGTATAGCTGTTTTCGTAAATTACAATTATTTTCCCACACACACGAAAAAAATACATAACGATAATACTGTAAAGATCAGTGGAAATTACGCGCTGTGATGGGGGGGGGGGCGCTGTTGAGAGAGGGGCGCAACAAAAAGACTTGCCCCCTCCTATATTCGGAATGTTGTTACGCGGCTGGAGAGAAGTACCTGATCCAAATAGGTACGCCAGAAGAAGCATTGTGAACGACATTCCTGCCAGTGCTTGATTTCTGTTTCTGAATAAACCAGTTTTGAATCAGATTCATCATTACAGTGAAGCTGAAGCTATATAATAGTGTCTTAGAAACTGATAATTGATCCATGACAAGGGATATACTTCTTGCATTTATTTCCATTCTTTATGCTCGAGGAGTAAAGTAGATGCAAAGATTTTGACGTGCATTCTCTTTGGAAAGAGAAATGAGATTAGAATTTGCCAAATACTCCATGACGAGAAACCGTTTCTATAGCATAATGCGGTTCCTTCAGTTTGATTTCAAAGAGAAACGGTCTAACCCCCTCAAAAGTGATCGTTATGCTCTTTTTTCTATCGCATGGAACCGATGTATAGGTAATTACCTCGTGTGTTACAAACCAGGAGAAATTTTTCAATCGATAAACAATTTTTCACAGTAAACTTAGATGTCCTTTCACCCAATTCATGTCATCGAAGTCAGACAAATATGGCGAGATTTTTTTTATGCTTGTAGATGTAAATTCGAAATATGTGCTGGGGGCGCGGTGGCTCAGTGGTAGAGCGTTCACCTCCAGTGCCTGGGGTCCCTGCTTCGATCCCAGCTCGCGCCGTGTTGACTTTGTAGTGGACAAACACCGTGCTCGTGGGTTTTCTTGGAGTTCTCCCGTTTCCTCCTACTTTCTCTTCACCATTTCACTCATCTCTCATCATCACCATCTCCTTTAGCCTAACCGGCATAACAGTGGGACGTAAAACAAATATTTCATTTCATTTTTCATTTCGAAATATGTGGTAAACGCATCTCCATACTTGGGCAAGGATGAGCAGATATCACAAAACCAACGGCTTCCAAATTATGTTGTTATGAAACCAGTACAGCCTCTCTTCAACATTGGACATACCTTACCTGCGAAAACAGTTGAATTAAAAAAAAAACTCCAGGAGAAGAAAAAGAAGCGTAATCGGCACTTTGAACAAAGTGAGAAGTATCATACCTTATGCATGGGCGCCCAAAGGGGAGGGCAGGGGGGCTCCGTCTCACGAAAATGTATACATAATATAGCAAACCACGTATATTAAATACCAGTAATACCAGACTAGGAACCATGGAGATAAGCCCTCTAGAAAACTTTCTTCGGGTGCCACTGAACTGATGAAATTAGAACCTCTCGACGGGCTCGCTACAAGTCTAGAATTTGTGATCATGACCCATAAAAGAAAACTCCAGAAAGTGTTTCCTTCTGCAACACTACAAAGTACGGGGTTGATACTATTCACCAGATGACTAGGAAGTATTTCGTAAAAGTAGGGTCCCGACATTGGCCTGTCCACACTTTGTACAACGTTCTCGACTTAGCAGCCATTAGCGCCTGGATTGTCTATACGGAAGCACTAGGAAATAAAATAACCCGCACGAAATCCATTAAGTCATTGGCCAAAGAATTGAGACAAATCCATGCAGGGACGAAGCATAGAACCCTCTAATCACTAACAATGATGCAGTGTTCGTACAAATCTGGCTCCAGAAGACTAGGAAGCGGATGAAATGTCAAATCAAGAAACACGACGGAAAAGACGTAGGTCACGATCAAAAGACGTAGGTCGGTAGGCCTGCAGGTACGTAGCCAGGATTTCGTAATGGGGGATCCGTAACATGAAATACGTGGTTATCACACCAGAGACTCGATCATTCTAAACTATTTTACTGGCGTCATATATTGGTTCGTTTAGTCAGGATTTCGTAATAGGGGGGAAGGGGTGACATGAAATATTGGTGACACGACCTCAATCAGTGTAAACTATTTTACTGGCAGCATATATTGCTTTGTTAGGACAATAAATTGAGGATATGTTAGTCCTTACTCACCAAGAGAGCAATTTTCTCAGTGCCCTGCTATTGCAATATTTATATAAAAAATATTCTATCAATAAATAAGTGGCAGTATTATAGCATACACCATATGAAGAAGTTTGGTTTGTTTTATGGTGCACCAAATTCCTAAAAAATCTAAATTTTACCAATCCTGTACTTAAATGTCGCATTCTACCTAAAATAAAATTAAGTATAAATTTAAGACAAATAAATATTTAAAAATAAAAAAAATATTTACGTCTTTAAATTTGCCGAATACAAACTCATTTACTTTCATTTTAGCATTATATTCCCCGGACAGATCAGTAGTTTGCATCTTGAGCATTATGCTAACTCGGTAATCTAAACAACATTGCGAGTAGTCTATCAATATAGCATATCCATAATTACTCTCATAGGAATACATAAGGAACTGATTTTTGATACGACCGCTCGGGAGTAATGCTCCCGGAAGTAGACCCTCATGCTCACGAAAATTTATATGATGCGGGTCAAGGTGGAACAAAACGAGCCCTGCGGGGCTTCTAACCCGTTCCTACTCCTACTCCTCCTCCTACTACTACTACTACTAATAATAATAATACTTATCTGCACAAAAGTAAGTAAATCACTTTTTTGAGTAATATTTTCATCTTATTTTAATAAAAAAAGTGTTATGATTTGTTTTAATTAAAACTTTCCTTGGCCGGGTTTGAACACGCCAAAAGTGATATTCGTTACCAGCACGCTCGGCCACAAGGGTCAACAGCAGTAAGTGTTTGATTTCTGCTATTTGAATGCTACATGGCAAGAAATGGATAGCGTCAACCAATCAGAACTGTGTATTTCGTTCGTACTTCGGGAAGCATTACTCTCCCGAGCTAGTCCTTTTTTGATTGTCCATATCTTCTGATGAATGGACGAATAACGTCCAACAAGGAATTCAATTCCTTTTTGGCACGCTTCACCTGCCCAAAATTGATGGTGATCCATGAAGTGGTGCTTCAGATTTTATGTCTCCCGGACAGATAGACAAATTAAATATACTGTCTAATAAAAAAGTGTTTGGTAAACCCAACTTTTAAAAATATACTATTTTCTACAACAATTCTTTTGTAGATACGCATTTAATCTATATCTCTTAAGAGGATGAGTTGAAATATTCCTGGTTTTGTGTTGTTCAATATTGTCAATTGTTGGGTCTTATGATTTATCAGTGATCACAATCAGTTTTATCATGATTGACCTTGAAACGTGATCTTTTCTCAAGCTTAATCTGCGAGAATATCAACAATATCATTATCCTTGAAGCTTTCATGGGTGTGAGTAAGAATGATTGGGAAGTTCATTGATACTTTATGAGATTCACTAATAGTATTGCTCAGTGTTATGAGTCTTGCTTGTTCTATTGTTTTATTAATCACTCTGTTGAGTAGAGGTTAAAGATACCAAGGGTTGTTTTCAGAGAACACTCCTATCACATAGATCAGAATTTAACAACGCAATATCTAAAGCAAAAAGCAAAACTAATTCGCGAACATATTCCGAGAACATTCATAATGATGGTAAAGATTTTCTCGATTTCATGTATACTGCTGAGTCAATCTATTCTAAGTGATCAAGTATGTGTCGTTCGACCATCTCCAAAAAAATCTTATTTTTTCCATGATTGTTTAACTTACATCAGGGCACTTCAAATCCACAATTAATTATTTTTTACATCCCATTGCGACACAGTGGCTACGTTCCCAACAAGAAAAAATTGTAAGTGCGCGCCTGATCAGTATTAACGAAATAATAATAAACATTCACCAGAGGAGAATCACAGTAGATTATTCCTATCAATTAGATATTGATGACTAATAAAAGCGGGCCTTTAAAATATTCCACTAATTATGTGTATTAACGTGTGTTGTGGAGAACAACCGGACATTTGGAGTTTGAACAATTTTGAGCGGGACAGACATAAATTTCGGACTGACCTGGGTAAACCAGGATATCTGGGAGGCCCTACTCATGAGCAGGGCCGGCGCTAGCAGTTTTGCCGCCCTGGGTGGTACTTTCACATGCCGCCCCTTTAATCCACAAACTTTATTTGGACAGAAAACGTTCAAGTGTCACGAAAAAGTAGGATGCCCCGTTTAAAAATATGTATGGAATGGAAAAGTAAACAAAAAATTGAACTACCTCTCTCGAATGCTTACGCAATATTTAAATGACCCCATACATGTCACAATATTCAGTATGATCGATTTTGCTGTATATCTGTGATGTACAGCAGCATATACAGAGAATAAAATAAAAGAAGTATGCTTTAGTCACGACTAGGGATGTAAAATACCTGGGTATTTATTTCAATGGGTAAATACCCCTGGTAAATACCCGGGTATTTACCCAAAATGGGTATTTTAGTGGGTATTTTATGTTTCAATTACCAATAAATAAAATTTATTGTTATCAATGAAAAATATAATGGTCATTTGTATCACCTGCAACAAGAGTACTAAATAACCACTAAATTAATAATTTTTTCTTGCGATTAAAGAATGAATTTGATATTTATAAAGTAACACAGTACGGATTTCCTAGTTACTTCCGCTATTTTCTTTCTACTTACACTAAATTTCCTTCTATTACCCTTGGCGGAAAATAATTGTCCACTATACCCCGTAAATTCTTACCTTAATGTGCCCCTGAGGCGTCCAATCAGTTGCACGGTATAGAATTCAATAGTGGACCAAACCAACACGAAAGCATAAAATTTATGACAGAACATGACGGTGACCAAAGAATGTGAAGTCAGTTGCCACCAAACTAATCATATACTATTATGAAGTATTCTGTCTGTCAGCAGCTCCTGGTATTAATGATACGGAATTGAAGTTCTTCCTTAGGTTCGCGCTTGATGAAATTGCTTTCTCCATTTTTCTCAATCTGGTACATCTTCTTTTATCTTCCAATACCTTCATCAGTTTTTCAAATCACCAATGAGCACACTAACTAAACTATTTAAGTAACAGTGGGATTAACTAAAATGAACAACCACTTTTTTCTTAGGTTTACCAAAGTCATTAATTGTGAAAAATGAATTGTTAATAATTACTTTTCTATTCTACGATTCTAAAATTTACCTTAAAAAATGTGTAGTACTGATGTAAAATAACTTTTCTTAATAATTAAAAGAAAAACTGAACTGGTATTCCAAATACAGCTTCTTACTTTCTTCATGCAAAATAATGTTATTTTTGGTATTTCATCTAATAGGCAATGAGATGTACTGAATTGTTAATTATGCAAAAAAAAAAAAAGGACCAATAAGTTTTATATTTTACTCCTGGTTTACTAAATTAACAAATTAAATCTGATTAGGAAACTATATTGTAACATCTAAGTTGATATAGTTATATCAAAGTAAAGAAACTCGGCTTTAGTTAAGTAATAACCTAGAAAATATTTAGAAACTAAACAAATTGCACATTTACTAACTAGCAGCGTTCACCCCGCTTCGCTGCGGTCACCCCGGAACGCAATAAACTTTGTTACTTACATAATTTTTACTTTTTCGCTTTCAAGTGATATGATAAAAACCATAGAAGATTGCAGTAAATCTTAACATTATATCGCCTGTCATTTATGTTAACCCGCCCCGCTTCGCTGCGGTCATCCCGGTGCTGGCATATTGTAAAAGTGTCTGTAAAAATAAGCAAATCAATTAAAAAATTTTAAACAGAAGATTCAAGCTATTTTCCGCTGTATATCGCCTGTCATTTATGTTAACCCGCCGAGTGACACGGTCATGCGGGTTGCATATAAATACGTTTATTTTTACCTATGATGAACTAATAACAAAGGATTTGTACGTTATGGACACTTGAATGGTCAATTATCTCAAGACACTGGTAATTAAAAATTAAAGTGATATGATAAAAACCATCTAGGGTCCAAATCCTAATAACCCCCCAAAAATGAAAGAAATTGGTTCAGCCGTATTAGCGTGATGAGCGGACAAAGGATTTTGTACGTTCTCTTTTATATATATAGATTTGCCATTCTGTAGAAGTAATTATATGATTACGAAAGTTGCAGAATAATCAAAGTAACTGAATTTAATAAATTGTTCGATCAAATTATTTACTAAATATGCTGTTGAAAGAATATTATCCATAAAATAAGAAATGATACTTTGTACAGTAACTAATTCCTTAGTTTTAGAAGTGTTCAGTAAACGGAGTTTAACACTACCAATAATGCTTTGTGAAAGTATTTATTGGAATTTAAAATATTAATGTGATAAAAAAAAGTTAAGTTGTATAGTAACTAAGTGAAGGTATAATATTTATAACTTAAATTATTCAGTATAGAACAGTAATTAACCCATACCATATTCGGAGCATTATAAATAAAGCTATCACAAATTTTACTGTTCTACTCAGAATCAACCGTAATATCAGAATAATTCTTCAGTATCAACATCACTATCATTCGTTTCTTTATTTTCTTCTATGTCACTCATTTTTTTCCTTCCAATGTCTCTGGTGTTTTGTTCTGTTCCATGCCAACAGCTGGTGACTTCTTCCTTATAGACCCTGGTTCTGAGTGTTGCATCCGCGAAACTTCAGGTAATTTATTATTTAAAAGCTTCCAATTATATGAAAGATATCTTAGTTTCCCTGTCCTCTCCGATGATAAACAATTTATTGTTTTACTATGGTCCAACTAAATGTAGAGAGAGTTCTTTCTGTGGCAGCAGATGTAACAGGAGCACTAAGGATTCGAATGGCGACATCAGCTAATTCAGTGATGCTTCGAAACCCTCTCTACCAAAGTAGTGAGCTCATTTGTTCCACTTCGTCTCACAAAAGCTTCCTTGCCCATATTCCTTCCTTGTCCCTACAGTCAGTCAAATGTGCTCTCAGTAAAACAGAATTCAACCCAATTTGTTTTCCAACTTCACAAACGAAGTTTACTTCATCAAGCAATTCTTCAGCGGTCTGCAGCCAGATGAATTTGACCCAAGCCGAATTCACTTCATTCTTTAAATTTTTCCATTATTGATTGCTCTTCTGTATTTGAAAGGATTGACGATGGTAACTGTTCTGTCAGAGTTTGATGAAGGCTCTGGAATTTTGAGTGCATCTGAGGCTTATTTTATTCGAAGCAATTAATTAAATCCACTACAGGTTTCAAAATGGCTGCAAGGTTTAAAATACAAACCCAGAATACAGAATCAACAATTCTTTTCTTGATTTCTGAAAGTAATGACGACAATTCCCCACTCACAGCGAGCGTCTGAAGCATAGTTTTATTAACAAACAAACTTTGGAGGCAGTGTAAATGGCTTCCCCACTTTGTTTTTCCAAGCAGCTTTAACGAAATTGTAACCGTTTTCTCCCTTGAGGTTTGTGTAAATAGTGCTTGCAAGTGATGTCTATGTTTGTATTAACAACATCGGTTACACTTCCCAGTAATGTTTTTACCGAAGGACATCCGAGAATGTCAGAACAAAGCAAATGGAGATGAGCAAGACAACCCAAAGATACTACTGTATATTAGGATACTTCTGTTTTACTAATATAAAAGCTACTCTCATGTTATACGCGTTGTCTCCTATGATTACTATTTTTTTTAATGTTATATTGTTTACAAAACATTCATAATCTCTTCAGACAAGCAATGTGCATCTTTCGACAACGCAAAATCAACAAAAACAGGTTCAAACTTTGAAATTACGAAATAAGTGATAGATTTATTTCTCAAGTTAGTCCAACCGTCACACTGTAAGTGTAGATTTGGAGAATTCCTCTAACTTCATTTTAATTCCCTCTTGCATTTCACTGTGTAGAGCACCCAAGTAACTCGTAACCAGCCGATACCTTGATGGGAGAGCATACGAAGGACGAATTTTCTTTAAAAAATTCAATCCACAAAGGGTGATCAAGTGACAGAGGAAACCCACTAACGAAGATCGCTGTGGTAATGCTTTCGTTCAACACTTCCGTAAGACTTTGATAACATTCCATACGTTGATATTTGTTTTAAGAAACATCAATATTAAGATTCTATCAAAACTCCTAAATAGTAACGTTGAACCTAAGAAGCCATAAAAAGTTAAGAAAAGCCTGTACATTTGATGGAAATTGATGTAATGTTTTTTACTTCAGCATATTTTCATATAACAAATGCGACTACATCAAGTATATCGAACTCACTTTCTCCTTTGATGATAAAACTACTCTAAAATGTCCTTTAATGTTCGAAACTAGTAGACCTAGGGCACACTTTTTTCATGATTAACTTGAAGTCTATAATGTTCGACTCGGAAAGATTTTGATTATTCTGGGCGTCTTTCAGTTATAGCCTCTGAGATGTAATGCTTTACATCCATGATCCAGCTTTCGTTTATCTTTTATTTGTGTGTCGGGTGTCTGAGTTGTTTTATGTGAAATATTCCTAAGAATTTTAAAATTTCAAAATTGCACGTTTCAGGAAACATTCTTGGATTGAAGGAGTCTCAAAACATATATTCTCAAATGAAAATACACAATAACTTGATAGGGTTCTTGAAAATTGGTGGCGAATTGCAGACTTTACGTTTAAAGCTGGGTCTGTCTCCCAAAGATTCAACAGAGGGTTTATATATTATTTCTATGCTTGGACAATCTAAGACTTGAAGTCATACTACGATTTATTAATTTTTTAAGCCTTGGTGTGAAACTAATCCAAGTTTAAAAGCCGTTCACAGCTTTGTGAAGAAAGGGAATAGTTAGATAAGTATAGTAAAATAGCCCAAGATCAATCTTGAGACGACAAGTGGATGTTAATGTAGGTATCCAAAGGAGACATTAATCCCTCAAGTTTCAACTCGTGATTCTGATTCTCAATCTGATTTGTTCGTGAGCGATGACGTAAAATCGGAAATGTGATGTGAATTATTTCTCAAGATTGGCTTGTTCGACGTTGATCAAACTTTGATGTACATATAGGTGTACACGAGGGCTTCGTCTGAAAAAATGTAACAACTCACCCCCACCATTTCCCCATTTCAAAACATTCGATTCAATATTTTGATTTCCTCTTTACCTATGAAGTTCTTCGAGAAAAATTATTTTAAAAAATAGATTTTAGATATCGCTTTAACGTAGAGTAACATATAATATCCAAAATTGTACCGTTGGTGCGCCATGGTTACAATTGCCTGTAAACCCGCACCGCACCTGAACTGGGTAAATTGGTTATTATTTTGCATATTTATAGTGAATGAATGAGACATTACGCTCGAGAGACCCCAAAAACAGAAAAACGTCACCGGTATGGTTAACAATTCTTAAAACTTCATAATAATTGAACTTTTGTAAAATACCCACTTTTTGGGTAGGTAAATACAAAAGGGGTAAATACCCGGGTAAATACCCATTTTTTATTTACCTACCCACTGGGTATTTACCCGACCCACATCTCTAGTCACGACAGAATTTTAATTTTTAAGTTTATTTTATATCAAAAGGTGTTTCCAATAGAGTTGATTGATTGCGTTGATTTTTAGTTTAGCGTCCCTTTCTTCAGCGAGGCTATATGAGACGTTGACCTACTGATTAACGTGGAATCCGAACCACGTGAGCTCCCGCCGGGAATCGACCCCGGGTCCCCCACGCCAAAGGTGTTTCTACTAGAGTATGGAGCATGAAAATAATAGTGAATTACGGCAAAACTAAGTGATAAGCCTAAGCCTTATAGTGATAGAACACAATAGTGATACATGAATTTAACATACCTTAATTGAAAGAAACTTTTCTTGCTTTAATATGAGCAAATTTCTTTATAAGATTCGCGTAGTCCAATGTTTCAGCCAATTCGTGTTGTATTGATATTATCACTAGACCACTTAAGCGTGTTTCAGACATGGAAGACGTAGATAGTTTTTAATAAGCTTGAGTTTGGAAAATCTTTCTCCACTTGCCACGGTTACCGGTAAGGTTAACAAAATCTTAAGTGCAACACTAACATTGGGAGTAAAGTCATGTTACTTAATTAATTTCAAAGTTTCTTTTGTTGAACTTTTACGCTTAACTATAGCGGATAAACTTTTCAGTTCGTCTTTCAAATCACTGGGGTTAATATCTTTCGATTCTTCGTGTGTTAAAGTGCTGGCAAGTTCAGTAACTTTTCAGACAAAAGTTCAGGTGACATATCTTTAAGATTACTTATATCGTAATGAAAATCGAAATACTCGATACGATGTTGAAGTTGCTCAAACTTTTCTCTTAAACCTAACAAAATCACAGAATCACGTCTAGAACTTTGTAATAAAAATCGCTCTTGTATCTTGTTTGTGGATCTTCAATAGCTTCATCCTCTACCTCGTACTGAAATCGTCTCTTTTCCTTTCGACTTCGAGCTTGCACTGTATTTCCTATGCGTGGGTCATCCATGTCTAATGCTGATGACAACTCCATCATATCAACTACGTAAGATTGAAACTTGGCATCATTTCTGCTCCTCTCAAAGTATTCAGATATATTGTCAAGAGACCCCAACTGCATCCAACACATGAGAATGAATGCTTTGGAGACTTTTACTTCCTATGTTTACGTGGAATAAAAAATCATACCAAATAACTAGTAAGTAAAGGAAAGGAAAGTTATGCAGCTGGTTTGCCATACACAGAGCATCGAGGGCGACCATTCTATCTGTTCTATTGCCGTGTAAGGCATCATAAACTTTCCTTGTTTGATACGAGGGACTCGTATTTGAATGGAGTCAGAGCATCAATTCGGCTCTTGCACCTTGTGGTGCTTAATGGTTTTAAAGTGAGACTGCTAATATGTTCCTTTAGTATGGCCCAATGTTGAATCGATGCAATATACATATATATATATATATACTAAGTTTTTTAGCTATACAAAAAAAATGGAACGGCGTACTGAAATGCTGTGGCTGCATCACGACAAGGTTTAGTGAATGACTATTGCAAAGAACATAGAGGACTCGGGAATTTATTTCTAAAATTCTCTTCTGAATACCTGAATGTTTGCCTTTCATATTGGAAACATTGTCATATCCTTGACCCCTTATGTCTTCGATAGGAGTATTAATTTCCTTTATCTGTTTAATTATTACTTCTGTCAGTCCTAGACTAGTGGTATCTGTTCATTCCATCATTTTATTCATTTCTCATCATCCTCTGCTTTAGCCTACACTGTGGCATAACCGTGAGACAATATTGAAACAAGAAATACCGATTGAAAAATGCAGAAAATCCGGAGATACATCAGAAACAATTGAACACATCACAGTCTCATGTGGTATAATGGCTCCCAAAGACTATTTTAAAAGACTCAACAATGTTGCAAAATGCATGCACCGGCTTGCATATTTGCGGATCCCAAACGTTTCAGCATATCCTCTGATCTGATTGGTCGATACAGATGCGATATCACAAGACATGATCTATATATAGTACAAAGTAAAGGAGAATTGTTGTCGGCTCTGGTAGCCAAGTGGTCTAGCGTAACATGCTAGTAATGAAAATGTTTTTGGCGAGGGTTCGAATCCTGCCTACGGACAGTTTTTTTTTACTACTTTTAAAAATGTTTATAACACTTCTTTCGTTAAAATAAGATTAAAAATAATATTCAAAAAGTGATTTAACGATCATTGTTTTAAAATTTTCATTAAACTTCTTTCATTAAAATAAGTTTGCCCTTGTACTATATAGATCCACAGCAAATGTAGTAGTAGTAGTAGTACGTTTGCCCTTGTACTACATAGATTCACATCTAATGTAGTAGTAGTAGTAGGAACGGGTTAGAAGCCCCGCAGGGGTTGTTTGGATTATGTTCTCGACATCAAATTGGCAAGAATGCTGAAACGTTTGGGATCGGCAAAAATGCCACCGGCTTTTGCACATAACATGGAACTAATCACGATACAAAGCCATATTACAAATGCCAGCCAAGTCCAGTACTTGAAAATGGTAAATACAAATTCTACTGGGATGAAAAAATATGAAGAGATGTAACGGTCCTGCAAACAGATCTGACATTACTACTATCAATAAAATGGACAAGAAGTAACCCTGATAGATGTGGTGTCAGGTGTCCCGACAAAACGTACCAGCGACAAAACGTACCACTTGAATTTTCGCGACAAAACGTACCACTTTTGACGACCTGTCATAAATGACAACCTGTCATGAATTAATTAAAGCATTTCTGATATTTATTCCACGACAAAACGTACCACTTATATAAATTACAACCTGTCTTGGACTAATTAAAACATATCGGATATTTAATACGCGACAAAACGTACCACTTCAAGCTTTTTTTTTTTTAGCGTGTTCACAGATTATTCTCCAGATCGAACAAACTTCTCTTAAAGGTTCTGTACGTGACAAACGTAACACGTTTATCAGCGGAGCTCCCTCGTGGCTAAGCAGTTAGCGTACGCCCCTTTGGCGTGGGAGACCCCGTTTCGATTCCTGGCGGGAGCTCATGTGGTTCGGATTCCACGTTAATCAGTAGGTCCACGTCTCATATAGCCTCGCTGCTGAAAGGGACGCTAAACTAAAATCAACTCAACTCAACGTTTATCAGCGAGTAAGAAAACACGAGTCTTCCAAAATACATTAGACCAATGTGGGTGCTTACATATCTAACAAAAGAGAACATTATGTTCAGAAACTACTTCCTCATGAACAGGTAAAACAACGGCAGTATAAGGTTGAGAAGAACAGACAGGTAATGTATCGAGTTGGCAACGTGCAGAAACTCATTGGTAAAAGAGGGCTCATTTACAGAGGAAATGTAGCAGCCTATAAACTGAAAGACACGGCTATAGATCTTGAAAACTTTTTGGATATTATTCCTTTCTTAAGCAAATTTGATCTTCCGCTTGAAAGTAATTTAGATAAGGTCACCGAGAAAAGTCATATACGAGGAAGTAAGCAGAATAGTGGTCGCATAACTTTTACTAAATACGGTGAATTATGTTTTGAATGCTATCAACACAAGAAGATATTTCGAAAGAAGTCTCTCAAGCTTCAATATTTTCTGTTCTATTAGACACTACTCAAGATATAGTAGTTTCAGGCCAGTGCTCTGTTGTTTTACGGTATGTTGTTAAAATGGTTGTTAAACAAAGTATTGTTGTCATTGTAAAATGCATATCTACCACAGGCCAGTGTCCTTGCGGTTTACTGCTGGAAATTCTGCAGAAGTTGAACCTTGATATTAAGAAGTGTATTTGAAGTTCAACCGAGGGCTCAAGTAACATGCAAGGACAATATTCGGATTTTTTCAATTCACCTATGATCAGTTATACGTGTGATTCAGTTGATTTTCAGTTTAACGGTCCTTTTAGCAGCAAGGCTATATGAGACGGGACATACTGATTTACGGGAAATCCGAAGCGCATGAGCTCCCGCCAGGAATCGAACCCAGGTCTCTCACGACAAAGGCGCATACGCTAACCGCTTAACCACTAAGAAACTCAGTTACACGTGTGGTGTTACGCTCATATACTCAATCATGTCATATATGATCTGACAAAAAAAAAAAAAAATGCATTGATTCTGTGTCATTGTTCTGCTGAATGACTGGGCGATATTTATGCGTGAGTCTTATCAGCGAATGGACATTTGGAAGATCAAATGTTAACAAAGGCGTCTTACAGTTATTCCGGAAATAACATGGTAGAAAACACATTGTTTTTCAGAAAAAGTTTGGTCGATTTTCGAACCCAGAAAGTGCTTTGTATATAGAGTTGACCATAATAATTAAGAAAATTGCTTCTACAGAAAATATCAAACCAAAAGCTAGGTGTAAAGCGAAAGGATATATAAAAGATCTCTCAAGTTCAAAACAATTCGGACAGCACAAATGTTCCTTAAGATATTTCAAGTGACGACCTCTCTGTCAAACTATCTCCAAATAGAAGGTGCTGCTAGTGTAGTCCTATCGGATGGTGCAGACTACTCTGTTCCAAGTGAAAGATAGAGAGATGATTTTGAATCCGTTAAGAATGCAGCATTAAGCTTTGCAGAATGGGCCAATAACAAATTTGAAGACTTAGAACCTGATTTCTTTTTTTTCTTTCTTTTTTTTTCTATTGACCTGTCGACAATTCGCCTTCAGAGATGGACAAAGATTTTCCTGTGAATATGAAGATGAAGCTGCTTCTATCCAATGACCAGGTACTGCATCGACGCATTCAACACAATATTAGACATGGTAGTTTCGAGTATTTCTTCAAGATTCAAGAAGCAATGTACTTTATGGATTATTTGGACCCTAGACACTTCAACCAAGTAACAGAACTTCCAGACGTGCCTTTCGATAAACTTACATATTTTCTGAAAAATTTCAGTAAAGAAGTTTCCAAGGATACTATAAATGTATTCTCTTGGACTTTTGAAGGACGTGGATATCCTTGAAAGTCAGTCTTGGTGACGAGCACAACCGAGAAAAAATGACTGTGCTGATGGTGCAAGTGATTCAGAATTAGGAGAAAATACATTTGTTTACAAGGAAAGTGAATGCAAAACGTGTTGCAAAATTGTCCAATGTGCTGCTTTTTAATTTTGAAGAATTGTAAATTTTGCAGTAATATAATATTTATCCAGGTTTCCAGCATACAAATTTTTATTGACTTTGCCCGTAACTCAGGTAACATGTGAAAGAAATTTTTCAAAACTGAAATAAACTGAAATACATTAAAAATAGGCTAACGAGTACCATGTCTCAGGAACATTTGAAAACATTTTGTTGATGTCTATTGAAAAAGATTTATTAAAAAATATTTCGAATGCAAAAACTGATAGATACAGTAGCATCAAAAACTAGTACACTAAAACATCTGCTAATTTTGTAATATAGTATACGTTCTCCTTGAACTTCATATAATATTTTGAACAATTCAGAATAATATACTGATGAAAGAATATCAGGTTTTAATTGTCAATTGTTAATACTATTGACTTACTGTAGAAAAAAACTGTGCAGCTTGATTTGTGACATTGAGATGCTGGTGGCCCTTGTGGGAGAAAGCGCCCGCGCCCCTCTAATAATACCTATCCGTCCCTGGTCCAAAGCCTGGATAAAGTGTGATGGAAATCAGCAAATATTCAAATATTGCATATGCAAGATTCTTGCTGGTCTTGGTCTGGCGAGAATCTTGCAGGTATGGTCTTGGTGTTGCGAGAATCTTGCAGGCATGGTCTTAGTCTTAGCCTTAGTCTTAGTTTTGGTCTTGCATTGGTACTTTTCTCACCACCAATCTGTTCAACTTTTAACCTTATTTTGGCCGATATATATATATATATATATATATATTTATATACCGTCCTATCAAGTGGTACGTTTTGTCGCCTGACATTATTTCATGGATGATTGGAAGACTCTTTGCAAGTAGCCCTCCAGGCAAGTGGTACGTTTTGTCGCTTGTCATTATTTAAAGTGCTTTTAGAAAACCCTTCACAAGCATCCCTCAGGGTAAGTGGTACGTTTTGTCGGTGGTACGTTTTGTCGCTAGTACGTTTTGTCGCGTATTCGATAGATGTAACACTACCACTCACTCATAACATACAGTACATACAACATTCAGTAGAAAAATAAGCAAATAAAATGAGCTGGCAGACGAAATCAAGAAGCTATGGAAATGTCAGAAAGTTAAAGTAAGACCAATCATTATCTCAGTTACTGCAATTGTCCCTAAACGTACTATGACGAAACTTGAGCAGAAAAACGCAAAACATCTTCTAAGAAACCTACAAAGATCAGTAATGCTAAACAACTGTCATATGCAGTGGCGGCGGTTGGACCTTAAAAGTGGGGGGGGGGGGCAAGATATGATCTGAATATGTGTATATCAATGTTAGTATTCCTGGTTGTTTCTAACACTTTTTTGACGAAAGGTTGTATAACTAATAGGATACTATATTTTTTAAGTTAAAATACCGTATATCGTGTTTCATATTTAATTAAGTAAATTGACAAGAGTAATTTACTTAATTGCCCATGATTCCTTGCTCATGAACATCTTAAAATTCTGTCTGGAAAATTGTGTGATCAGATTATTTAATAATATATTTGTACAACAAATAAATAGAAAGGATATTATTAATCATACTAATGAACAATGAGGCTTGTTTTGTAGAAGTTATATTGAAACTGAGGATTAATGAACAACTTACATTTTTAATTCCATACTTGCCATTAAATGTATGTTATTACTCTTAGAAAATGAAAGACAGTAAATACTACAAGCATATGCTACGACGCAATTGTAATATTAATTCCTTTGAATTGCAATTAAAACGCAATTCCTGTAGCTGTCTTAACTCCACGGGAAGACAAATAACCAATACACTCTTACGCAACGACAAATATTATATGGCACCATTTTTTCTATAAACCAGTAATATATGCAAAAACTTTACATTTCCAAATGCAACTATGCACATTAACCATTTTAAATTATGGCTTTTTAAAGGTAAATTATTGAATTTCAGTCAATCAGCTACAGCATCATCCCTTTTTATCCTAGGATCATGGTTAGTACCTCATTCTCTTCAGAATAGAACAACCTTTCAAACGGTTCCATTTACGTTTTCCTATCATGTCCCTAAGGCGGGAAATTTTGAGAGAAATCTGGATTCTTTCTGATTTTTTCATACTTTGATTCCCTCTGGACCCCTTTTGTTAACGCACAGATCTCAAAATCAACTGAAAGATACGAAGGGGTGTACTAAATGTGTATAAAAAATTCAAGCTTCTATGTTGAAAACTAAGTGCGGGAAAATGTTTACCAATGAGCTAAGAAGATTCCCACAATGCCCCAGATGACCTTATGTAATATAAAATTTTCCTAAGACATCCCTATTTATACTATGATCATTGTTCGTACATCATTCCCTTCAGAATAGAACATACTTTCAAACGGTACCACTCACGTGTCTCCATTACGCACCTGACGTGGGAAAATCATGAAAAAATGGATTATTTGTTTAAACATATTCCTTCTTTGTACTTTTTGCCCCTCTGTACCCCCTGTTTTAACGCAGAGATCTGAAAAATACTAAGGGGTTTACTAAATGTGTGTGCAAAATTTAAATCTTCTAGGTGCGAAAGTAAACACGCCAAAAATAATGTTTCTACAATAATCCCGAATCCCGTATAAAAAAGGATCTCAGGTAAAAATTCCCTGAGACATCCCTATTTATACTAGGATCATGGTTCGTACATCATTCATTTTAGAAGAGAACAGCCTTCCAAACGGTACTATTGACATGCCTCGATCATGTATCTGAGGAGGGAAAATCGGGAAAAAAGGGATTTGTTAAAAATATATCCTTTTTTTTTTTTACCTTTTTGTCCCTCTGGACCCCACTGTTTTATCGCAGAAATCTGAAAATAATCTGGAAAATATTAAGGGGTGCACTGAATGTGTATGCAAAATTTCAATCTTCTAAATACAAAAGTAAACCCTGCAAAAAGTAATAAAAAAGTCATAAAAATATTTTTTTAGTTATGACGTCATCACACTACGTCTCGACGCAGAAAGGCGTGAAAGCATATGTAACATATTCTACAATGCCTCCAGGCTTGAGGAAAAAAAAAAACAAGTAAAAAGCTTTTTTGGTACTTTTTTAAATCGAATAATGAAAATTCTAGCCTATCACCGAAAAATAGATGATATAATTTAAAACAGTTAAGTGGTCACTTCAAAAAAGTGGGGGGCAACTGCCCCCTCTTGCCCCCCCTAATCGCCGCCCATGGTCATATGGTCAGGAAGTTTTTGGGAGAAGAACTTTTCAAATAATCTATACTTGCCACAGACGGCTGTCAGATTATTTAGCTGAAACACGTTTAAACCGAGATACAGCAATAATAATAATAATAATAATAATAATAATAATAATAATAATAATAATAATAAGAAGAAGAAGAAGAAGAAGAAGAAGAAGAAGAAGAAGAAGAAGAATTTGATGAGTACCTTTCGAAACTTTCTTTTTCAGCGATATATATATATTTTTAAATGGTTCCTTGTTCCTGATTTATCCGCCATTCCTTTCATTGGTTTTACTTTAAGCTCACACTTAGTGTTACAAACGAGACGGGAAAATTCTTGAAAAGCGAGACGAGAATTGCAGTGCTCCTCGCCTCATCTCAAATTTGACCTGTTGAGAATGCTCCAAGAGCATTGTCAGAACGTGCTTATAAAGAATTATTATTTTTTTTCTTATTAAGATCTACAGTTTTTATACCAATTGTTCTATGTACTTTATTATTAGAGTCATTAACAATTCTTGTAATATATATATTAATTTATAATTCCCTTGAGTACTAAACTTTTCCCACATGTTTTGTTTAAGAATTCTGTTAAAACGTTCTGCGGTGTGTTGCTTTACGAAGACATGCTCAATATGGAGGTCTTAAAATTGAAAAATTTGCAAAGAATCATCTCTCTCTATGACCAGGGCAGGATTACCTCATCTGGAGGCCCGGGGCTTCAAAAAACATGTGGGCCTTGCTGACTTTGCCTAATACATTTCTGTGGAAGTACACTAGGAAAATTAAGGGAATATGTTTAATATTTTTGGTCATATTTTACCTTATGATGATGATGATTGTATCTTGTAAGATTTTTTTTTTTTTTTTTTTGGACGTCCGGTTGATATTTTGATCAAAGTTGAGTTGGTTTTAAGTTTAACGTCCCGTTCAGCAGCGAGGCTATATGAGACGTGGATCTACTGATTAACGTGGAATCCGAACCACATGAACTCCCGCCGGGAATCGATTCCATGACTCCCACGCCAGAGGCGCGTACGCTAACCGCTTAGCCACGAAGGAACTCATATTTTGATCAGAATGGGGACCCCCTTCCACTTGGAGGCCAGGGGCTATAGTCCGCACCTAAGTCCCTCCCTTAATACGGCCCTGTGTATGAATTACGGTTCCCGAGATACGGCTTCGAAATCGGAGCTTTTTTTTTTTTTTTTTTTTGGCGAATATCTCGGGAACGGTAAGAGTGACGCGAAAAATCCCATCACTTTTTTCAAATAGTTTTTGGTGCTCTATCACATGGAGGGCTCAAAATTGAAACACACATACATACACACACACACACACACACATATATATATATACTCATATAGAGAGAGAATTCAGTAAACAACTTTTTAAGTTCGTTGGAAATATAGTTCTCGTCTCGATTGTTATCTCGTGGGCGACACTAAGTGTGAACGTGTAGTAAACTCAGTGATGGGAATGGAAAAAGAAGAATTTAGGAATTAGGAAGTATTTTAAAAAATGAAATTTCTCGTCTTGTAGGAAAGAAAATGAAAATGAAATGAAATCTTCGAGTTTTACGTCCTACGATTATGCCGGTTAGGCTAAAGGAGACGGTGATGATGAGTAATGAATGAAATGGTGGAATGAAGAAAGTGGGAGGAAACGGGAGAACCTCGAGGAAACCCACTCACGCGGTATTTGTCCACCACAAAGTTCACTTGGCGGGGGCTGGGATCGAACCCCGGACCTCAAACACCAGAGGTGAACGCTCTACCAATGAGCCACCGCGGCCCCATCTTGTACGAAAGAATATTGATACTACATAAATGTCAAAATATTTCTGTAGCTGAGCAAACCTCATAACAAAGAATTACGTAGCGAGAATATTTTGTTATATTACACAATGTTTAAACATGGACTTGTACATAATATACATACCCATCATGTTTCTTCTTTTCATTTGGCCCATAATACGGTTCCAACTTGTGCTCCAACAAAAGTGGCGTCTTCTCTTCGGGGTCCTTCATTTCTTGAAAATAAGTAAATCACCAACAACTTATTTAAATGGACTCTTCGTTGCTACTAAGTTCTATCGTCCATGCTTTGGTTAGTCAGCCTTTGATAAGGATATTTTATCTGCCTCTTACGAAGGGAATGCTCCTTGTCTTTCATCGAGATAGTCAGTATCTGCTATTCAAACAATATAAAGATACGAATGGCTATTCCACCAATAAAAATTGTATTTTTCTTACTGTAGTATTGACCGTATGTAAGCTTCTTTACACAGTCTAGGAAGAAGACAGAATATGCATACCTGTGGATAACGGAATATCGTGGTTCTGCATTTTCACAAGTCTGAATTTTCTGAATTTGAACACGTTAGATTGAATTGGGTTTGAACAAAACATTATATTCAGCTAAATGCCAGATTTAATACATGTTCTTAAATAAGAATATTTTGTGTGGAAATAATTTATCTAATGTAGCAAATGTTCTGAAGTTGTTTGTTTTGTTTTCTTTCTTTATCATTGTAGGGCCTACTTGCACTTTAAACTTGGCATTTAAACTACGTCATGGGTCTTTGCACTTCTTGAAAAAAATTGAAATGAAATGAAATCTTTAAGTTTTACGTTCCACGTTTATGCCGGTTAGGCTAAAGAAGACGGCAATGATGAGAGATGAATGAAATGATGGAATGAAGAAAGTGGAAGGAAACGGGAGAACCCCAAGAAAAAACACGAGCACGGTGTTTGTCCACCACAAAGTCCACACGGATCTAACCAGGGTCCCGTAGCTTTCCGGATGATTGTAGCTTTCCGGAACTAACCGGCAAAAAAATTGCCAAAAGTGAATATTTTTAATTTTTAGGGGGTCTAAAGATTGGATGAAGAATTTGCCTATGTTATTTAAATGGGCCTTTTTTTGGACTTATAATCTAATGTTTTAGATACTCAGAATTTGAATAACAACTTGAAATTCGGTATGCTTGTACGTTTTCGTTAGTACTACCTAAGTAAATAATTAAAAATAAAAAAACAGCTTTGGAGTGGTTTTATAGTGAACTGAAAAATCTTTCCCATGTTATTTATATGGCACACCTTTTACACCTCCACATTATTGAGTCCTATAGGACTACAATGTTTAAATTTGACATGATTGTAGCTTTCTGGGACAAACCCACAGGAAAATTGCCAAAAGTGAATATTTTCAATTTTTAGGGGGTCTAAAGATTGGATGAAGAATTTCCCTATGTTATTTAAATGAGGCTTTTTTTGGACCTGTAATCTCATGTTTTAGGTACTTAGAATTGGAATAAAAACTTGAAATTCGGTATGCTTGTACGTTTTCGTTATCGTTACCTAAGTAAATCATCAGATATAAAAATTTCCAACCATAGAGTGATTTTATGGGGAACTGAAAAATCTTTCCCATGTCATTTATATGGGACGTCTTCTACACTCCAAAATGTTTAGATACTTCCGGCATGATTAGACTGATGAAATTTGGCATGATCGTAGCCTTCAGGACTAACCGACAGGAAAATTGCCAAAAGTGATCATTTTTAAATTTTTAGGACTCTAAAGGAGGATGAAGAAATTCCCATGTTATTTAAATGGGCGTTTTCTTGGGAAACAAAATCTTTTCTTTTCCTATTTCAACTATCTAAAAGATACGATAGAATTGTGGGTTGAAGAGGTGCGAGGCCGTAGGCCGAGCAAAGACAGTGTATTGGGGCGAAGCCCCCAGATGGGCAGATTCAGGAAATATGAAGAGCAAGTTCGCGAAATTCTTTGTTGATCCAAAAGGCCAATAGATAAGAAATGCGAGGCCGTAGGCCGAGCAAACTTGGGAGTCTGGGAGCGGAGCCTCCAGCTAGCCGAAGGCTAGTCTATATTATGAAATTGGAAGTGTCTATGTTTGTGACTCTTAATATCTTAAACCGCCCGACCGATCTAGCTCAAATTTTTAACGTAGATGCGGTTCTGACCTGGGAGTGTTTTTAGCTATTCACTTTGACAGTAGAACTTCGGGGAGGGCGAGAGAAAAATAAATAAAACATAATAACTCTTGAACCACCTAACCGAGCTTGATAAAATGTTCAATGTAGTTGAGGTTCGGGACTGGGATGATTTTTATCATTTCACTTTGACGGAGTAACGCAGGGAAGAGGGGAGGGGAAGATATAAAAAAAAAAATAAATATAAAAATAAAAGTGATTGTATTCGTGAACTAATAACTCTTGAGCCACCCGATCGATCTCAATCAACTTTTCAACATATATGAAGTTCGAACCTGGGAAGTTTATTATCATCTCATTTTGACAGTAGATCTTAGGGGAAGGGAAGAGGAGGAGGGGAAATATATGAAAATGAATAAAACTTAATAACTCTTGAACCACCCTACCGATCTCGAGCAAACTTTCAACGTAGATAAGGTTCGGGCCTGGGATGTTTTCTTTCTTTCACTTTTACAGTGCAACGAAGGGGAGGGGGTAAAACAAAAAAAGTAAAGATAATAGTGACTGTCTTTGTGATTTCATCACGCTTAAATCACACTACCGATCTTAACCAAATTTTAGACATAGATGAGGTTCAAACCTGAGGTGGTTTTTTTTATCATATCGCTTTAACGGTAGAACTTAGGGGAGGGGGAGGGGGAGGGGAAGGAATAGATATATAAAAATAAATAAAAGTTAGTAACTCTTGAACTATCCGACCGATCTCGATCAAATTTTTGATATAGATGAGGCTCGGGCCTGGAAGTATATATATATATATATATATATATATATATATATAGATAGATAGATAGATAGATAGATAGATAGATAGATAGATAGATAGATAGATAGATAGATATATAGATATAGATATATATAGATATAGATATAGATATAGATATATATATAGATATAGATATAGATAGGTGTAGATATAGATATATAGATATATAGATATAGATATATAGATATAGATGTATACTTTGACGGTAGAACCTAGGGAGAAATGTTTTTGTCATTTCAATTTTACGGTGAAACCTAGAGGAGGGGAAGGGAGGAGGTATATAAAAATCAATTTATATAAGACTGAAAGTGGCTATTTTTGTAACTTAATAACTCTTGAACTATTTGACCAATCTCAATCAAATTTTCAAGATACATGAGGTTCGGATCTGAAAACATATTTGCAGTTTCAGTTTAACGGTAGATCCTAGGGGAGGGGAAGGAGGGGAGGGAGGCGTATAAATAAAAAACTAATAAAACCTAATAACTTTTGAACCACCCAACCAATCTCGATCAAATTTTCAACATATATGAGGATCGGGCCTTGGGAGTTTTTTATCGTTTCACTTTGACGAGCTAACGTAGCGGAGGGGGAGGGGGAGATATAAGTTATGTAAAAAATAAAATAAAAATGACTGCTTTGTGACTTCACTCTTGAACCACCTGACCGATCTCAATCAAATTTTCAACATATATGAGTTTAGGAGCAGGGATTGCTTTAGGCTATTCAGTTTGACGATGCAACGTAGGGGAGGGGGAGGGGAGAGAAATTTCAAAATGATCAAAATGACCGATATTAATGTTTAATCCATAGTTTTCGGACTCGATTAGAGAAACAGTGACACTTCTGATGCTGTTTTGAATCCAAGTTCAGCCCTGATAGTTGGGGAGGGGGATAAACATTTAAAAATGATCGAAAATGACTAATATTAGTGTCGAATCCATAGTTGTAGGAACAGCTGAGATTAACAGTGACAATTCTGATGCCGTGTGTCGCAGCAAGGAGGAGGGGGAGCTATATATAATGATGATCGAAAATTACCTATATTAGTGTCTAATCCATAGTTTTCGGAATCATTCAGATGAACAGTGACATTTCCGATCCGGTTTAAATCTAAAATCAGCCTCGCCACTTGGGGCAGGAGAAGAAAGAGATTTATACAAATGATCGAAAATGGCCACTATCAGTGTCGAATTTATAGTTTTCTGGATCCCTTAGATGAACAGTGGTACTTTCGATCCCGTTTAAATCCAAATTTAAACCTATAACTTGGGGGAAGGGAAGAAGAAATATTTAAAAATCATCGAAAATAACTTATATTAGTGCTGAATCCACATTTTTTGAGGTCGCTGAAATGAACGGTGACACTTCCGATGCCACGGCACGCAACAGGGGGGTGGGGGAAATATATATATGTATATTTATAAATGGTCAAAAATGACAGATACTACTGTTGAATCTATAGTTCTTGTGGTCGCCGAAATGAACAGTGATACTTCTGATGCTGTTTAAGTCCATTTTCAGCCCTGACACTTGGGGGATGAGGAGGATGGCATACATTAAAATGATCCAAAATGAGCAATATCAGTATACATTTAAATTATTTATTTCAACCCAGCGAAGCGGGTAATATATGCTAGTAGGCTCTAATATTTACTTGTTTTTTATTTTGTTCTTAACAATAATAAAATATCACAACAAAATACTTGTAACAAATATGGTAACGTAGATACCCAAGGGGGGTACAAATGTACCCCAAGTGTAGTTTTAGCCACATACGTAAGCAGATCACCTTACAACATAGTTGTTATTGAGTAAATAAGTTCCATTACAGTCCGGCCTACAATGTAAAGAACGCTAGTCAACCTCGAGTGTCTGTGACATAAAATATACAGTAAAACATATGCATGGGGTACATTTGTAACTCCCCGGGGTATCCGAAAGTTAAAAAAGCAATTCAATCGATCCTGTTTGGCGGGCCCATTTCGCATTTGTCAATAGTCTTAATTTGACTACTATAATCACAATAACATAACACTGGTAGCCATCCCTATTATTCATTCACACAAACACTCCTCAGAAATGTGTACTAACCATTGCTGACAAACTGCCACCACAATTCAGCAAAGTGATGAGGCAACTTCGTGAGTGGTGTTGTTCCAAAGATGACCCTATAGACATTCTATTATTATTCGTTGGCATCTGTTGATGGATCAACAAAATTCGTCTGATAATTTACGGTCAGGTGGGTGTGTCTATTTTGGTCTAGAGTCCCATAAGCTGACCACTCATCTCTGTAAATACTTGTTCCTCGTATGATAGGAAGTAAAAACTATGTCTTGCTGTTCAACTACGAAATATCGCCTCTCTACCAGAGATGGAGTGGGTCAAGTGGGTCAAGTTTTCTGAATGGGTCAGTAGGCCGTGGGTCAACAACATGTGACCCACTGTCACTACCCACCGTGACCCACTATGACCCACCACCCACCATGACCCACTGTGACCCACCACCCACAGTGACCCACTGCGACCCACCGATTCAGTATGATATACCGACCCTCTCTGCTCACTGCATTGTAGAGAGTATCTTCTGAAGACTGGACCTTCATTTCCCTTTCTTTTCCGCTTGTTTCTGTCTACTTACCTGAGGTGAGTATATCTAACCAAGTGAAAAAAGAACTTCGGGTACTTTTGGATATTGATATTTTTAATAGTAATAATAGCAATAGGACTTACACTACAACTTGGCTTTCGAGACCTGTGGGTTTTTAGAGCTAACTACTGGAAAAAATACATTTTTGAATCACTGTAATATATAAATTATTTATAAAAAAATTGAATGTAACTATGTATGCCTGATCATCACGGTCAAATTGCAAAGTCAAATGAAATTACTTTTGGCATATAGTTAGGCCTTAATCCAAATTGGGATGTTATATTGCTTTTATTATAATACATAATATCCTAAGGAGGTAGTGAGAATTCGAATTTTTGCGAAAAAAAAATGAGCTGAAATTCAGTGTATTAACTCTTGATTGAAAATAAACAGAATGTGTCCTAGCATTTTTTTAAATTCTCCTTTAGGTGGGGGTGGGGGGCACTTTCTATATATGGAAAATTGGTAGTGAGTTGGTTTGTAAAATTGATCGAAAACGATCGATGTTATTTCAGAAAAAAATCAAAAACAAAAAATACAGTGCTTGGCTTCATATATCCATTGCTTTCTGCTATAATAATTGCTGAAGCTTATGTTTATTATATGGAGCGCTTACAGCACAGGGCAATCAACCCATAAAGTTGTGAGAAAAATAGGCATAAAACTTGTACTGTAAGCTTAATTACACGGAAATTTGAAGTTTGGGTTGTACGCATAATTGTATGGAAAATTTTACACTTTTTTCCCTTTACGTTGGTCTACTTACTTTGATTTGGAACTTTGAAATTTCATCCTTTTTTTCCACTGAAAAGTATTGATAATTCAACAAGGAAATAATTATATTATGATAATTTAATTGAAATTCATCGTAATTTGGCACATGGCAAACAGCAGTGTGGTAATTGAAGGAGGGAAATTCCTATTCACCTTTAAACACTCCAGGAACCTCGTTCCCTTTCGCTTTCTAGACGGAGGAGGGAACTTGGTAATGGCATCAAACCTTCATGTGTAATTGCAAAAAATTAAATTTATAAACAAATAAGAAATCATCAGTTTATCAGGCTTTAATTGATAATTTATTCACAAGATTCCCTATCAAAAGCGTGGTAGATGAAGTTTCTGTTCTACATGGGTCGACATTGCCAACTGACATGGTCGATATGGAAAAGATGTTGTATGGTGATAGAGAGATGATACTTCTTGCTGAGTATTTCAAACCTGACCAAGAAAAATCGTTATCAGACTTAAGTCTAACAAGTAGATTGTCGATGAGAAGTTGCAGAAATCAGGTAGAAGTATTATCAATTTCCACGACAGAGTGCGAACGGGGATTTCCCCTTATGAATTTACAGATGATTGATATTAGAAATAGATTAAGTGCTCAAACATTGTCTAACTTGTTGCTCATCAATGTTAATGCCATCACTAGACAAGCTCAAAGTAGACGAGCTAGTTATTTCTTGGCTGAAGGATGGACATCATTCCACTGCGGATGATTTACCGCAAAAAAGTTATCCAACAATCCGATTTCAGATTTGTTTTAAGGTGGAAAATTACGAATTATGGAAAATGTATACTTGTAATATTAATGGCTTATTTGCGTTATTCAACTTTGTACCTAATTTTTAGTAAGTCTCTTCTTTGCTTTAGGTAAACTACTTTGAATAAATATTCATAATAATTGCAATTATGCATATTTGTAACTTAAATTTAACGTGGTGTTTTAGTGATTACACAAATTACAATTATGAGCATACTTTATGGAGATGCTCTTACATAGGGTAGCCGAGCACGTTTATACCCTATGAACAACTGATTTTTCAAGTCTTTTGTGAGAAAAATACTGTGAACTGAGAAACCACAACTTTTTCCATATTGTACAGGGGTATTTTCCTGCGAATAGAAGTTTCTTGTGGAATGCGTTCAGAAATTAACACTTGCAAGAATACTCTCTTAGTACAAATATATTTTAGGCACACACTAATTTCCCCCCACCTCGAACTGTTTCAATTTCTTCACTGACAAACGCTTTACCATTTTATATCGTAAAGGTCAGATCCACCGTTATTGTAACAGAGTGGTGCTTGAGCGATTGACTAGAAATTCAAACTCCGATTATAGTGACAATTTCACAGTCTTGTTTTATTACAACTGTAAACTCTTTAGTCAGTTCAGAAGAGGCCGTGGATCGTGTTCAGAGTTGATGACGATGGATTTTGGTGAGTGAGAGTAGGCCACAGTGGATGAGAGTAGTTCATGTTGGGTGGCGGGTCAGAGTGGGTCACCGTGGGTGGTGGGTCATGATGGGTCACAGTGGGTCATGGTGGGTGATGGGTCAGAGTGGGTCACGGTGGGTGGTGGGTCAGTGTTGGTCACGGTGGGTCGTGGGTCATGGTGGGTGGTGGGTCAGTGGGTCGTGGGTCAAGTTTTCATTGACCCACGCCAACTCTGCTCTCTACAACATTATTACCGTTGACAACATGATGCCATAAGAGACCGAAAATCCAAAAGCCCTCAATGCGACATCCATGTTTTTGGTAATGGTGTTTTGTATATCCTCTCCATCTGAGTCAGAGGATGATAATTGCTTTGTTGGTATATCGCCTAGAATCCTACAATTGCCCTTACCTTTAATACAAAGCAATGTCTCATCCATCTTTACTCGTTCTTCTTCACCATCCATAAGGACGACGATCAAGCGTTGAAGAATACACATCTCTACATAAATTAGACCTGTCGCATGTCGTGCTATCTGCTCTCCGTGCTTCTTGTGCCGTTCTAATCTGACTCGCTTCAAAAGACCACTAATAAACCAACTCCAAAATTTCTTGTGTGCATTGGTGGCTATTACATCTACCATTTAGATCCACGTATGTAAAAAATCACTCTATCTTCTGATAGGTTTGGCGTGGCTTACTTTTGCATTTCAAACCCCTATATCCTTTATGCCCCCATTGGCTACGCATTTTCGGCTAGTAACTTCCCTCATATTACTACAACACTTAACCACGTATTGGTAGATTATTGACGTTGGGTAATAAACCTAGAACACGAAGATACTGTATTGCAGATTCTTGAGTTACAATTATAAGATATAATTCAGCTGATGTCTTGATGGCTCTATTCACAATTAGCAAATGTCTGATCTCTTTCACTGATTGCTTTAGCAAGAGGGGCAGGAGTGTTAAGAGAATGCGGGTGGTAAGGCACCCTGGTATAAGGAAGTAAAAATCACATGCTCATAACAAAAGGGCAAATGTAGGGTAGGTCACATATTGTTATACAGTACGTTCGGAAAGTAACTATGCACCACACACACCACCCTTCTGACTCAAAGCAACTGCAGGGTAACCAACTGCATACAACAATGTAACCAACTGTTACATAAACATTCCCTCGCATCGCGTCGGTTGGAAAAATATCTCATCTTATAATCGTGCCCATTTTGTAGCCGTAAAGTGTGCGTAGTTACTTTCCGAACGCACTATAGATATAGCCTGGCAGATCAGCAATTGGAAAAATACCAAAAAGTTTTATGTATCATTGGAATCAAAGAATATTCTTGTAAATTATCATTAGAATCAAAGAAATGTTTTCCTAACTTGTCACTGAAATAAAGAATGTTTTGTAATGTTTCATTGCAATTAAATATGATTTTTCCAACGTATAACTGGAATCAAAAATGTTTGTAATATGTCATTAATTTTTTTTAAAAAAAAAATCGTAACGTGTCACTAGAATCAAGGATCTTTTTGTAACCGTCGTTGGAGTAAAGAAGTCTAATGTGTCATTGGGATCAATAAATATTTTTATAACGTATCATTAGAATCAATAAATATTTTCCAAATGTGTCATTGAAATCAAGAATGCTTTATAACATGTCACTGGAATTATAAACAGGTTTTCTTGTGTATACAGGGTGGTAGGAAACTCCACCGACAAAATTTTGGAGGCGGTTCCTTATACGAAATGAAAGAAAAAAGTTCTAATAAACATGGGTCGAAAAACGTTTCCTTTCAGTTATGAACTACCGAAAATTCGAAATATCGCGTTTCAAAACATGCTGGCTTAGAAACTATAGAGCCTATCCCAAGCGGTTTAAGGAATTACACAGGAACTGGTATACACTCTATCTAAATATCCATGTTTCAGAACTCATCGGTGCCAGCGAAACTAACGCACCATTAGTATCCCTATCCCTATACTTCAACTTCCTTTTCACAGTTCCTTTCACAGATAACGGAAGATGGTAAAACATGGATATTTAGATAGAGAACATACTGGTTCCTGTGTAATTCCTTAAACCGCTTGAGATAGGTCCTATAGTTTCTAAGTTAGGGAGTTTTGAAAAATGATTTTTCGAATTTTGAATGGATCATAGCTCTGAAAAGAGGCATTTTTCGGCCCATGTTTATTAGAACTTTTTTCTTTCATTTCGTATAAGGAATCGCTTCCCAAAGTTTGTCGGTGGAGTTACCTACCACCCTGTATATAAACAGGTGTCTATTACTATATACTTCATATCCACATCAATCACTTGAAAGCTTTCTTTAAATTTACATTATTCCAACGACTTTTCAACATCATATTACGTTGGAATAATGTAAAAATCATTCGAAATCTCACCATGACTTCGTAAACAATCTGAAGATTTTTCCTCCATTATTTTGATAACCGCGACATTTTTCTTATTACGTACGGTACGTATACCAGTTCACATGAAATACCTGATTATTAGTCTCAAATACTAAGATAATAAAAAAAACTCGTTTTGCACGCTTGCAATGTTATTTACGAATGTGCGATAACGTAGGTGTAATTATGCGACGTTCTGTGTCGTCTCGGGAAGTCAACTGAGGGACTTCCAAGGTTAGCTTGTGTGTTCAGAGGTGAGAATTTATGGCCGACTACAAACGAAGTGGAGTTCTGCAATGCACTACTTTTACGTAATATGGCTTATTTTAATCCCTGGAAAATAAAGATAGATGAGATGTTAAAAAAAAAAGTGATGAGTTGTGACTACTTAGCAGATCGGAGCAGTTTGATTCTGAGTTTTGTGTTGTTTGGGTGATTTCTCTCTAAAACAGAATGGTGGCTAAGAAAGAGTAAGTCATGTATTTTCTAATTCTGTTTAGTATTTAAGTAAAGATGCAACAGATATTTGCAAGAATATTCGCAGTCTTATAGTAACATTTTTAATTTTGAGCGACAATGGCAGAGAAGAAAGTATGGTAATCGAGAAAAAAAAATTAGACTGATGATAAGTGTCAAAATGAAAATGTTGAGAAAAGGGACAGATTTTACTTCAGAACTTGTGGCATATAATGTCCATGCGCTTTCTTCTGACGATTATTTGAACTACTTCCACAGTGAATACTAGAGAGTCCGATTTTAACTGAGCAGTGTTAGGCACATAGCCCCCATTTTGACATTAAATCAAACTTTTCCTTTTTTTGGGCACATAGCACGGGTTTCATTTTCAGTCTACAATTGAATTGCAGATTTATTTTATTTATTTATTTATTTATTTAATAATCACCAGATAGAGTTCAGAGGCCATTTTATACTGGATATCTAACAACAACAACAATAATGGAAATGATTTGGGAAGGTATCGGCCAGGGCCTGTCGTAGTAGGTACCATCCCGATGCATTTGCCTAGTAGGATTGAGGGAAACCCTGGAAAATCCCAATCAGGATGGTCGGCAGCGGGAATCGAACCCACGATCTCCCGAATGCGAAGCCAACGCTCTACCACTTGAGCTACTTCACTCGGTAAAAGGATTGGCTCGTTTCGTGGCCCTATATGGTAACAAAGTTATTCTTATATATGTGTGTTCGGCTGTCCGCTTATCTCGATGTATGCACAATCGCATGAAAGCCATACCGTTTGATGCATCCAGGCATAGTTTTAAACTTAAGAGGTTTATATGTTTCTCTAAATCTTCCTTCTTATTCGGGGGCACTGTGGCTCAGTGGTAGAGTGCTTGTCTCTGGTGTGTAAAGTCCCTGGTTCGATCCGCGAACAAGTAAGTTTGTGGTGGACAACATCGTGTTGGTGGATTTTCTCAGCGGTACTCTGGTTTCCTCCTGCATTCTCATTCCATAAATTATTCCATCATCATTTACTTGCCTTAATCATTAGGGATGCGCACGAGACAAGATTTGTGGCTGTCTCGTCTCGAAAATGTGCTGTAAAAATGATGTCTCGACTCGAAAAATGTATATTTCTCTATTAGAAGGGCCGTGTCTCGACTCGAATTTTGTCAGGAAAATCCTGTCTCGACTCGTCTCGTGCGCATCCCTATTAATCATCGTCCCTCTTACCTAAAAAACATAATTTTAGGACGTTAAATTCAAATATTTCATTTTCCAAAACATGCATAATTTACACACATCCATAGGTATATTTTGTTAAGCTGGAGAGATCTATCGAGAGAGATATACAGGGTGTTTCAAAACAACACCGACAACGTTTGACAGGTAATTCCTGACACCAAGATCAGATCAAAAATACAGACCAACTTGGGTGCACAAATACATTCTTTCGGATTTATAGGCTGCCAAAAACATGAAAAAATGAACTTAAAAGGTCTATAGCTCCAAAATTGTGGGACTTACCGTAGTCGGGTCAAGACTTCACATAGGAACCAATATGTGCGCTATCCAAAAATACATGTTCCAGAATCCTAAGGTATTCATGCAACAATTTTTATAGCGGGAGTTTGGCTATGGGCATATAATTTGAAGTGCTCATCAACCACCTCTATAAAAATTGTTGCGGAAGTATCACAGAGCTCTCAAACATGAATATTTGGATAGCGCAAATATTAGTTCCTAAGTAAAGTCTTGACCCGACTACGGTAGATCAGATGGTACTGGAGCTGTGGACCCTTACAGTTTATTTTTTCATGTTTTCGGCAGCCTTTAACTACAAAAGGAAGTATTTGTGCACTCAGGTTGGTCTATACTTTTAGTCTCATCTTGGTGTTAGGAATCACTTCCCAAACGTTGTGGGTGTTGTTTTGAAACATCCTGTATATATGCTCACCTTTAGACAAAAACAGTTTCCTCTTAATCGCCAATAAATAAATAACAGTTTAAAACTAATGTTAATAAAAATTCTCCAATTTCATTTAATACTGAAATAAAATCAGTTTCTTCACGAAGAAGTTAAATGTCGACTAAAAGCAGGGAATTCGTGTTATTATTCAGTTCAAAATCTTTTGTCGTCGGAATCCTGTCGAGCAATTTGAAGTTTACAATATATTAAAACGATAATTTATTTATTTATTTATTTAAATATGCTGACTCCAACAGGAGAATCCCAATTACAGGAGTCTTACATAAAATATTACATCTATGTTATCAATTTAAAACAAACACTAGAATAAAAAAAAATACAAAAAATAGAAAGAAACACAAAAATAAAAAATACAAACACGCACAAGAATGCCAATATACATAAGTATTTATGTTTCGAGACCTATTACCATTACTACCTACTATTATGTGCTGCAATTTACAGACAGGGGTTTACATATACTCCAAATTTACATAAGTTTCCACCAAAGTACAATAATTTTTCACTTTACAACTAAAATCCAAATCACATATTTTTACTAATTTGTTGTATGCTTCACACATTGCAAATAATGGTGAATTTTTATATCCCACTGTTTTGGGTATTTTATTTACCAAAAGATTCCTATTTCTTAATTTACATGGGGTAGCGTTAAAGCATATTCTTTCCAAAAACGTACTATCATCAATTAATCCATTGATAATTTTATATAGGAACATTTGCTGGGCTACAATCCTTCTGTTTGTTAATTTGACATAGTGAAATTCCATTAATAACCACATATACGAAATTTTTCTCTGATATGATGAAACAGAATATTTTTTGAAATATAAGTATCTTAAAAATTTCTTTTGTATTGCTTCAATTTCATTTTTTTGTGACTTACAACTTGGTGACCATACTATTGATGCATACTCTAATTTGCTTCGAACTATTGAATTATATAATATTTCAATAACTGATAAATCATGGATATTTTTTGTATTCTTATGATAAAACCTAACATTCGATAAGCATCATTCGTTATGTTATCAATATGAGTTTTAAATGACAAGCTATTATTAAAATATACACCTAAGTCTTTAACCTCATATTTCCTTTCCAATTCAACACCATTTAAGTAATATTTACAATCAATATAGCTCCGCTTTTTAGTTATCATCATAAATTGACATTTTTGTAAATTTAGATACAACATATTTTCAACACTCCAATTGTAGACTTCCGCAATATCGGATTGTAACATATATTCATCATTCTTATTTTTTATTTCTTTATACAATTTTAAATCATCCGCGTACATTATACAGTTCGAATGTTTAATTTTAGACTGTAAATCATTTACATATATTAGAAAAAATAAAGGTCCTAAGTTAGAGCCTTGCGGTATGCCAGAACTAATTTGATAAAAAGAAGACTGATGACCGTTGTATGAAACATATTGTTTTCTATATTCAAGATACGATGCCACTAATTTTAAAAACAACAAACTCAAACCAAAATTTGACAATTTATTCAATAAAATATCATGATTAATTTTGTCAAATGCCTTTGAGAAGTCAAAGTATATAGTATCCACTCTATTTTGTTTATGCAATGCATCCTGTACATCTTCAACAAAATTAATCAGATTTGTAACAGTTGATCTACCTGTAAAAATTCCATGTTGGTTCTGATAAATAAAAGACTTAACGAGACAGGCAGGATAATCATGCCTGTTGTACTGAATGGTTGCGAAACATGGTCGCTGACTCTGAGAGAACAACACAGAATGAAAATATTTGAGAATTAAATCGTGAGTCGAATGTTCGGATCCAAAATGAACAGGAATGGGGAATGGCGGAAACTTCATAATGACGAACTGCATAATTTATACTGTTTATCTAACATTTTTAGGGTCATCAAGTCTAAGAGACTTAGGTGGGCACGTTATGTAGGCAGAATGGAAGAAAGTAGAAACATTTTGAAAGTCTTAACTGGAATCCCAATCGGAAAACGACCATTAGGAAGACCTAGGCGCAGATAGGAGGACAATAATAAGATGGATCTTCCAGAAATAGAAGTACAAAGTAGAAACTGGATCCAGTTGGCTAAGGATGGAAGTCAGTGGAGAGCTTTTGTGAACACGGCCAGTCTCGGACCAGGGATATAGGGCCCCGGCAGGAGTCCCACTTTGAGTTGAGTTGATTTTAGTTTAGCGTCCCTTTCAGCAACGAGGCTATATGAGAAGTGGACCTACTGATTAACGTGGAATCCGAACCATATGAGCTCCCGCCAGGAATCGAACCCGGGTCTACCACGCCAAAGGCTAGTCCCACTTTGAGGGCCTCATCTTCACTTTCTATGTAGTATGTAGAAGCGCTTATGGGGCCCCAGTACACATTTAGAAAATATGACGCTGCGGCCCCATTCTTCATATTGTTGAAATATATATTCTTACTAGGTGGCCGCGCTGGCTCAGTGGTAGAGCGTTCACCTCTGGTGTTTGGTGTCCCGGGTTCAAACCCTGCTCCCGCCAAGTGAACTTTGTGATGGACAAACACCGTGTGCGTGGGTTTTCTCGGGGTTCTCCCGTTTCCTCCCACATTCTACCATTTCGTTCATCTCTCATCATCACCGTCTCTTTTAGCCTAACCGGCGTAATCGTGGGACGTAAAACTCAAAAATTTCATTTCATTTTATATTCTTACTAGGCCACAAACAAAAGGGCCCACGCAGGACTATATAATACTGTTAATTTCATTCCAATAATGGGAGCCCAAGATTACATTCAACGCTGAAGAAATTAAAACGAGTAACTATGCTCCAACACAGCAAACATGTTTTATCTTACTTTCCATGTTCAATATTCATTATTATATAAGAGAGGGCCTCGGCAGGGATCCCTGCCCTCCTGCCTTGGCCAGTCTGAGCCTGAACACGCCATTGAACCTCCGAGTTCCATAAGGCCATAGAGTTAGCTAATTAGTTCATAAGACTAGTTTATTTATTAATTCAATGCTCGTAACAAATAAAGTAATAGTTCCTTCAGACTACGGTGTGAGCTTTTGGAAAGTAGTCAAGTATATTTCGGAAGCTTTAACTAACGTACGCGTACTATAAAGATGGTATCATGTAGTCTTTATCAACGAGAATAATATATAGAAATCCTATTTCCAAAGGATGAAAGATTAAATTTATCAACTGGTATCTACCATTTTGATAATATTTGCTAAACAGCAGTTGTCACAAAAAAAAAAAAAAAAAAAAAAAAAAAAAGAATCACCAAAATGTTTTTATCCTGCAGTTTACGTCTTGCATTTACCATCAGAAATGATTGTCAGCCTTGCGTGTCATCTCACTTTGAAGAAATTTTCAAAGCCACAAGTTGTATATTTTAGATTTTGTGATGTTTCCTCATTAACTTGAATAGTGCTGTTTTGCAAATAGAAAATTCCTTTTTCACAGGCAGCTATAATTGTAAAAAAATAAATAAATAAAAAATAAAAAAATAAAAAAATGACAGTAAAACCACAAAAGGAATGGGAAAGATTTTATTTTTTCGAAGTTCTGTAACCAAATTATAACGTTATTCGACAGCCACTTTACTTGATTGTCAGATATTTTTTATAAAGTGGGGCCGCGGTGGCTTAGTGGTAGAGCGTTCACCTCTGGTTCCCAGGTTCGATCCCAGCCCCCGCCAAGTGAACTTTGTGATGGACAAACACCGTGCACGTGTGTTTCCTTGGGGTTCTCCCGTTTCCTCCCACTTTCTTCATTCCACCATTTCATTCAATACTCATCATCACCGTCTCCTTTAGCCTAACCGGCATAACCGAGGGTCGTAAAACTCACAGATTTCATTTCATTTTTAACCTTTTTTTTTTTAAATAAAATTTTCCATCTTATCCAGCAAGAAAATTATCACATGGACATGTTTGAAATACAATATTCGCAATTATGCATGTCAATCGGAAACGTCGCGGATTTCTCAGAAGTTAATGAGTGTTTGTCTTTTAATTGCAAGAAGATTCTCAAGTGCTGTATAGAGTTACAATCAACAATGAAAGCACATGTCTACTGTACAATAAATCGTCTGTACATCAGCTAGTATTCCCGAGCATTCCCACTCAAGTTACAACTTCCTCTTCTTAACGACTTCAGTTAGTATGTTTGAAGTCCCAAGTGAACTAGAAAACATTACTTTCGTTATTCACTTGTTAGCTAATTGCGTCATAGATCATAATCGAGCATGTGTTGATGCAGAATACTTTCAACTGCTGTATTCGATTGCAGATTATACTGTAGTATCTATAACGCAAACTTTTTAATGTTTTCGTTGGCTCTTGTGTAGACTGCACATCGTTACAAATATAGTATATTGGAATATTTTAATTTAAAGCGCTTTAGAACCCTGTTCGAGTTCCTATACAACATTTTCCTGACCATTATTATATATAAACTAGTTGTATATATACACTCTGGTAGTTGTGCCCAAGCCTTACGCTCTCTGTAGACTGCAGTGTTCATAGGTTTCCTTCAGAAAATTTTCCTCAACTGACACAAAATTTTCCATTTTGTTATCAAATTTTCCCTAGTTTGTTGAGTGTCTATTCCTATGGTAGAAGTTATGTGATAAGATTAACTTAGCTATATTAAAGGAAATACCAGCTACATTTGTTTTGTTTGCTTTCTATTATTTTTTTACTTTGTCTTTCACTTTTTATCACACAAAAATACAAATACATACCGTCAAATACATAGCATAATGAGTGAAAATTATGCTACTTTGAACACACACACTATTGCTATTGGATTGGTTTATTTGTGAAGAACAAGAATATTTAATCATTCATATTGGACAGTCAGCGCCAGAATTTCCCTGGATTTTCGCGTTTTATCGAGAAAATTCCCGTTTTCCTTTCTTGCTAAATTCACCTTCGAAATTCCCTAAATTAGGGAAATTTCTCTGAAACTACGAACATCGGTACATTTTAGCTTAAAGTCATACTTAATTAAAAGCTGTAATTCTTTATAAGTTCTAATAATTAACAAAAAATTACTGTTCATATTCAGTATCATCATTGACCATTTCGAAATGATTAAATTGAAACAATACATTTAAGATACAAATAGTAATAATATTTTATTTTACACTGATCATACTCTATGTTATTTTATAAATATCAATATTTACTTTATGTTATTTTATAGATACACAAATATTAATAGCAGTCCTTATTCTATTTTGAAACAATTACGTAAATGGAAACAATGCAGTTTTAAATTACAGATATATCGTCACATTAGGTTTTAAATCTGCAAATTTGCTCGACACTAGCGTCATCTGATGGCATGAGGCAGGCAGATAGCGGCATCTATTAGCTTCACTGTGTACTATTAGAAATTAGCATTACGAATACACACACTGATATCTTTTATTATTATAAATAGGATTTAATATTAGTTACATTTAATTATTAAATACTGTATTATCAAAAGTTATATTAAAGTAATTATATTAAAATTATCAAAATTTTATTTTTTTTACGAAGTAAGAAAACTTAACTATATTTGAAAAGCAAATCAATAAATTCAAAGCATTAAAATTCCAGTTCATTTGGGAGGAAGAAGAAAAACCATTCTCCATTCAAAACAATGGGTTAAACAAAATGGTACCAGTATTCAAGAAAGTAAATCTTTTAAACGAAGCAACCTCTCCTCGCTGTTCTAGTGACTATTGTGAGCGACTTCTGGTGCACGGGGTTCCGGTCCCGGTTCGATTTCCAGTGGATAGCCATTATAAATTTGAACGCTCTGATTCCATTTTAAAATATAGATCAGCGTGTCATATAGTCACGGAACTGAAAGGGGCGTTAAATCTCCATAAAAAAAATTATGGTACGCAGATAACCTTAATACAGTATATTCAAGTAATACTGAAACATTGTATCATGAAAAATGAAATGAAATCTTTAAGTTTTACGTCACATGCTTATGCCGCTTAGGCTAAAGGAGATGGTGATGATGGAAAATAAATGAAATGGTGGAATGAAGAAAGTGGGAGGAAACGGGAGAACCCAAGAAAACCCACGATCATGGTCCACCACAAAGTCCACATGGCGCGGGCTGGGATCAAACCAGGAATTCCAAGCACCGGAGGTGAACGCTCTGCGACTGACAAGGAGAAAGCATTCTTTGGTAAATGAACTTCGGAGCCATTTTTTGCAAGGTGATAGTGCACATTTACCATTGTTTCCAACATTGGGGGGAAAACCGTTCCCATATTTTTTAAAGCGATGTTCAAAATATTTATGAAGTTTGAAAAACAGTACTGTGGAGGATCATGGAAGCAGAGTTGTCTTCAAAATTGGGAGGCAGGCAGATTTGAGGCCTATTCTGCGGGGATATTAATTACATCTCATTTTCCTTCGTGGTAATCGGACACAAATCATCACATTTCTCAAAAAAAAAAAAAAAAAAAAAAACATTTCAAATCAGGTTATTAGGAGGACAGTCGCTCAGTTTCAAAATTGAAGGAGACATGTCCCCCTCAGTCCCCCGGGCCATTTGCGCTAGTGCTTATTTGTAATACACACACTGTTAACAGATGTAGACGCGAAGCGTCAAGAACAATTTTACACAACGACCCTGCTAACCATAATATAACTCGTGATACCAAAATATTTACGAAATAGATTACATTTCGTTGCTAGTTAACAGGGAACATTGAAAGATTTTACAACTGATTTGAATATTTTTATTCTTTTAATTCATTATAAACATATGGTGAATAAACATTTTACTTGAAGCTACAAGTGGCTACTTTATTGGTTCAAGCGAAAAACAAAAAAGTTGACTCCAGGGGAATAGAACCCGGGACCATTGGCACGTCATGGACAGACGCTACTGATTCTGCCACACCGTCATTTCATAAATTTGCGCATCGTACGACATATGCGGCGAATCGAAAACTTTAAGACACTTTTCCTCTGCTATATTAGGCCATTGCACTCTCCCAGTTTGTAATATGAACACTTTAAATGTGCTCTATCACCTTGCAAAAAATGACCCCGAAGTTCATTTACCAAAGTCTGCTTTCTCCTTGTGAGACACCGTGCCCTCCATTGTATTATGAGAATTGACATTAGTTGAAATTATGGGGGAGGGAAACATCAAAAAATATATCTTATGTTACAAGCTTTAATCAACTTATATCTTACACTATAATCGTGACTGAAAAAAATACAACTGTTTACTTGTAATCGTGACGTTTCATTCTGAGTTTGGATTTTCTTCTTATCAGTATGTGTTATCAAATGACACTGCAAACGATTTCCTTTTATTTGATTTGATTTTCAATTCATTCAAGATTGCGCAATCTTCACTTTAAACGTATTATTAAATCATTTACGTGCTATGTTGACATATAATAGTTGGAGAATGTGGTCCAGGGTGCAATTCCCAGTGGATACAGCATTAAATAAATAGCCTATTGAATGCATTACGGTGGTTCTGATTCCACCGCAGTTCACCAGTTTAAAGTATAGATCCACATCTCATATAGTCTTGGTGCTGAAAAGGGTGGCTAAACTTTAATAAATCAATGGGTAGGTGCAGGGGCGTACCCACGGGGGATCCAACGGATCTGAACCCTCCGAAAAACTTCCTAACTTAACATACATTTGTACACTTTTTTCAATAAAAATATACTTGTGTAACAGGTAAATGATGGATATAGCATCAAAATTTGATTTTACACTTCATCTGTACACTTTCTCTTATTAAAAAATGAAAGTATAGCTTGAAAAATTTTACAATTACTTACCGAGTACAGAATAATACCCGTTCAATGCCAGGGCCGTGCCGTGGGGGGTGAGCGGGGCGAGGGCCCCGGGCGCCGAAGTAAGGGGGTGAAAAATTCGATAGAAAAAAGGAAAAAGGATAGGAAAAATTGCTTGGAATATATGTATGGGAGCTCCTTCGTATATTTTCGCCCCGGGCGCTGATTTTCCACTGCACGGCCCTGTTCAATACTACATAAACGTAATGTTTTTTTTTTTAATTCTTTCAGTTTAACGTCGATTGTGCCCGTTACACTAAGGGAGACGGATGATTAAGGCAAGTGGAATGAGAGTGACCCAGCATACTTTCAAGCACACGCAACCATTCCTTGTGATCCGGTGGCTAACGCGCGAGCCTTTGACGTACAGAGTCCCAAGTTCAAATCCCAGTGGTACAAAATTGAACGCATAAGAGGGGTTCGGAATCCACATTTAACTGTAGGTTTTTGTCTCATATAGCCTCGCTGCTGAAAAGAGACACTAAGCTCTAATAAATGAAGCATACATGCAGGAATCGAACTTCCAACCTCTAGGATCTATTTCAAAGGTATAAAATCCACGGGGACCAAAATTTACGAATATAAAAACTTGTATGCGTACAGAACCTGTTGATAAGCACAGATTTTTAAGAAAGATTAATTGTAAACAGTTCAAAACGTTATCAGCAATCACAAGTACAGTACATTCTGATAGGTCCATGACTAAAAGTTTTCCTGATAAGAATTTTTAGTACGAAGCCTAGAGTGACCCCTGATTTCAGGAAGACTTTGTCAATATTTGACGTCGAAACAAACAAACAGAAGAAAAAAAGCTGTTTCGTAACAAACTGCGAACAGAGTGAAATGCCTGACAGAGGGCGGTGCAATACAAGGGACTCGTGTAGGAGGCTGAAGTGAGGGTCTTTCCAGATAAACATACAAGCATGAGTGAGGAGGAAAAAATTCCGTTGCTGAACGAACAGGATCATCATCAATACGAGAGATTGAGCTATGGAATTGACCAGCAACAAGAGTCGAACAGGTAAAAGTGCTTATTTTCAAAACATTAAACGTTAAATTTGTAGCAAGCAAAGTGAGTTTCTGGCATTTGCGTGTCTGTCCGTCCGTCGATAACTGGCTCTGTCTGTTCCACAATTGTCACTGCATAGAGTTACAATCGGTCAATAATGAGGGAGTGAATTTAGTCACAGCTCTTCAATTAAAAAAAAAAAAAAAAAAGTCTCTAAAACTTCGTATTCTCATAATTTAAGAAACATGTGCGTGGTTTTCTTGAAATTATAGACTTTCTTGTAAAACTGGTAATACTGTAAATTATTTGGAGTTTAAACATAGCAGGAAGAGGGGGAAAAATCCGATTTTTTATGAAACACGTGTTTTTCTGAGTTAACTTTACAATGCCTGCTGTAATCGATGTCTTAGCATACGCGCCTTTGGCGTGGGAGACCCGAGTTTGATTCCTGGCGGGAGCTCATATGGTTCGAAACGCACGTTAAGGTGTAGGTCCACGTCTCATGTAGCCTTTCTGCTGAAAGGGACGTTAAACTGAAAACAAAATCTAGTTGGTGTCCTTACGCAGAGACGAGAAATTACATTCCAATTAATTTTAATGAAATCGATCCCAATTTTCCTAACTTTAAGCTAACCCTACCATACCCTACTTATCCCACCTTACTCTTGTGTCCTACCCTACTCTACCTTTTAAACCGGTCCAACTACTGGTGAGCAGTTGGTGCGCGCATTGTAAAGCTTACCTCATTTTTCCATGTCTTCGAAAACGTATTTGAAACATTTCAGTTTAACGAGTGGCGGGTCTAACCCGGGGCTGGGGGCCTAGACCCCCCAGTTTTTTGAGTGACAAAAATAATTTAAGCTATTATTTATATATATTTTTGAAGTTTATAATAAACTCATGATGCCTATCATAGTCTGGGTTTTGGTTGCCCCCCCTCCAGTTTTTACCTTCTAGATCCGCCACTGAGTTTAACATCCCACGATTATGCTTGTTAGGCTAAGGAAGACGATGATAAAGGCAAGTAAATGATGATGGAAGAATTGGTGGAATAGAGTAAGGTAGGAATAAGTAGGGTAAGAGTAGGAACGAGTTAGCTTAAAAGGTTAGGGAAGTTTGGACATATTTTCATAAAATTAATAGTGTAATTTCTCGTTTCTGAGAGCATGAACCAAACAATAGAATAGAATAGAATAGAATATTTATTGTCATTAAACAACATTTGTTGCAATAGACATTGTCAGTATATAAATAAATATATACAAAGAAAGAAAGAAAGAAAGAAAGAAAAAGTTTCAATTTACACTTGTCTTCAAATTCGTTGATACTATAAATAGAATTACTTACAAGAAAAGATTTACAATGTTTTTGGAAATCATTATCACACATCATTCGTATATGCACTGGCAATGTATTATATAGTTTCATTCCTGTATATTTATAACTTCTTTGTGTTATACTTAGCCTAATATAAGGCGTATTTAAGTCGTCTTTATGTCTAGTATTATATGAATGGATATTATTACGATAACCTAAACTGCTCTCATTTTCTTTAACGTACATAAGACAACTATAAATATATAGAGAGGGAACTGTCATAATTTGTAAATCCGTAAAATATTGTCTACAAGATACACTATCAGTTAAACCTTTTATTGCTCTTATGGCTTTTTTCTGCCATTTAAAGACAGTCTGGGCACCTGGTGAATTTCCCCATAATATTATGCCATACTGTAGATGAGAATGAAAAAAGGCATAGTAAGCTGCAAGAAGCATTGTTTCTGTAACTGTTTTTTTTTTTCAGTTTAGGTAATAAAAATAGCACTCTAAATAATTTCCTGCATAAATTTTCAGTATGTTCACTCCAGTTTAATTTCGGATCTAGATGGATTCCCAGTAGTTTTACAGAATGGTGCATATCTACCTCAGTCATATGATTACTAAGAGAAAAATATATAGTCTCTGTTTTAGATTCATTTATATAAAGTTTATTATGCTTTAACCATATAGATGATATTTCAAGCATTTCATTGCTTTTAGTTTTAACACTTACTAAATTTTTACCCGTATTTAGAAGAGTTGTGTCGTCAGCATATAATACAGATTTACAAGGTAGAAAACTCGGGAAATCATTTATATAGATAAGAAAAAGTAAAGGTCCTAACACACTACCCTGAGGTACCCCTGCTGTTACATCCAAAAATGTTGATCTTTCGTTAATGATACGGACAGATTGACGTCTATTACTAAGATAGGACTTAATCAATGACAACTCAGTTCCCCGAATATCATAATAATGTTCTTATATTAACAAACAGGCGTTTACATATCAGCAGAGTTCGATCTTTATTGAACAGGATTTATTTGGAGTCGTCCACATATTACGTAACGTGACAAGGGGAAGGGTTCAGCTTTACGTTACGAAGTATAACAAGAGAGAGGTGGGGGTTTACACCTTCGTTAGGTAACGCTTTTATTTTTTGTCTGTAATTTTTATTGTTTAAAATACAAGAAGTATCCTGGATCCCGAAAGAAGGGGTCGATGTCAGTCCTTTAAGTCCTATTTCGAAAATGATCGATATTATGTCAAATCCATAGTTTTCGGGGTTGCTGACATGAATAGTGACACTTCCGATACCGGTTAAATCCAAATTCAGCCCTTGATGTCCAAGCTGTATTCTCCCTCTGCGAACAACAGGTTAACACATACTTCACATGTCGTCTGTTTATTTTAGGACTGACATAAATCAAAATTCCTAACTTTTCAGGAGAATCGTTTGAAAGTTTCGAAACGCAACGAAAACAAATGGGTGCAAGACACAAAGTGCTCTCTAGCGCCCAGTTTTGGAAGCACATCTGTGAAAGTTTTATCATCGATAGATATCAAGATTAGCTTTCATTTTCTGCCCATAAGTCAATGTGGGCAATTTTTTAGTTATGTCACTCCTGAAATAAACAGGTGATGTAGGCCTAATTGATATATGAACTAGTAGTAAACGGCATCCCTGATTATGAATGTTCAAATATATGAAGTCTCTATGTCGAAACATTCTAGTACGAAGAGCTTTTTTTCACTTCTACCTTCCCTACTTCGACTGTAATGATTTTGAACCCTGCTCAGACCCGCCCATCAAAAGAGGGAAAGAGTTAGGCCCTTTAGGAAAAAGGTAACAAATTTACTATTGCTAATTCATTCTCAAAATTCAAAATACTTAAAAATGATGAATCATCATTTTGGTGAAGCCATTTTTACAACAGGATAATATTAATTATGTCTCGAAGTGCACTCATACTAGAGTATCACTATCATTGAGTTAAAGTTGGCGGAAAATAATATAGAATATTTATGTTGTATATGCATTCTTTTGTCCAAACATGTTAGAACAAAAATTTCCCCCCAAAATCGCAGAATTCCCGCCAAAAATTTTGAAGATATGGGTAGAGCGTGTAGGTTTATCTTTTTCATTATCAGTTTAAAATTTCCAACTGAAATTTCCAGTAACATTTACAATTTGTTTTCCCATTTTTCTTTTTTTTCCTTTTTTGTTAGTGTATTTCATTTTCAAGATATGAACAGTGTTTCTTTCAGAAAAATGTCCAGAGGCACATCTTATTTTCACACGGTAATATTCTATATATTATTATATTATAGATGTATTATTTTGGTCTCCTCCGGGAGGGTACTCTCAGAGTTCCGGGGCACTACCCCCAAAAAACATGTCTGGAATATACACTGGTCATGAATGACCTCAATCTGAGCTTGTGATGATAGGAGACATTTGCTGGACACCTCATTTGCCAATTGTCAAGCTCGTCGTTGTTTTCCAACAATCATAGTAACTGCAAGAAATGCACGTAAATTATGAGGCAAGGGATTGTTGTTAACAGTACAGAACAAGAGGTGAACAGTCTTACTGACTTCTATATTGGAAGTGTTCAAAACGAATTAATTCTTTGACTTTTATATTGTGAAAAGTGATTTACTGATGGAGATATCGAAAGCAGCCTCACATTTTTCAGGATATGACTGATTCATTAACTTATTTGAAGTCTTTGCACTTTTTGAAGGCAGATTTCCAATATCATGATAGTTAAGGTACATAAAATAACAGATAGTCTCAGTTCGAGTTCAGCGTTCTGATTGTTCTTTGTCTGTGACGTCATGTGGAATGACTTTTGCCCATCTTGAAATACCATACCAACTAGTGTATGTAAAATTTCACTTGTTTTCTTGAACGATACCTCGCTATACCTAAGGATGTTATAAAATAGAGGATCTGACCATATGTATCTTCACCCTATTAACTGAATGAAGCCCAAAAGACAATCTAGAATTTATATGTCAGATTGACTACTCTCGTTTCCGCCATATATGTTGGCTCATAACATTGCTCAGCGGTGATGTTCTTAAAGAAAACTCTCCTAGCTTTAGGAGCATTTTCAACTCATATCTCAGTAAGAGTCATTTTTCAGTGCTTCTTTCTTTATTGTTCAATTTCTCTATTGGTGCACCGAGGTGAAATGAAGAAAGTGAAAGGAAACGGGAGAACCCCGAGAAAACTCATAATGTTTGTTCACCTCAAAATCTACCTGGCGTGATCTGGGATCGAACCAGGGATCCGCATGCACCAGAGGTGATCGTACTGTAACTGTGCCACCGCGGCTCCAAGGATTATATTTTTAGTTGTCACTTTTCTGTCAAGTAGTGATATGTAGAGTGGTAATTGAAAACCATATATATATATATATATATATATATATATATATATATATATATATATATATATATATATATATATATATATACTTCGAGTAATACAAGAAAAAAGTAAAATAGGACAAATCTTAAAAACGTGATTCCGATGAATTGACAAAAGCTAAGTAATTGCATCAAGTCTCACGTTACATCTTCATGAAATGTAAAATTTAAGTAAAAATTGGTGTCTTCGAACGATTTTACACTTCGGAATGTAACTTGTGTTATCTACAGACAAGAATCGAAACTAGAATAGCAAGAACGTACGCAGTGCGTGAGTCCTGGAGGGCAGTGACGCAACTAGGCTTGTCACACGGGACACGAACTTGCCTTAGCGCCCCCTCTCTTACCAACCAAACCAAAACGCTCCCCGATTACACCTGATATTGACATCACACAGTAATTCTTCTATTCCATTTTTTCTTCAGGTAGTAAAGCTAGATTTCAAAATTGCAGTACATATTTTAATTTTTAGTACAAGATAAAACACCAAACTAATTAGTATTTGATTGCCAAATAATATGAGAGTAGCGTGTTTGACATATTCTTATAGTCTTATCATAATAACTGCAAATCACAATGTTTTTAGAATTATATCGGGATGTGCATATGTGTAGAATGAATCAACAGTCTGTTGCTTTAGAATAGAATATTTAATTATGACAGTCAAGTTGTCTCGGGTATTATACTCGGACATTTTGCAAATCGCTTAAATCGATGTAAGTTAAACGAAAACACAAAAACCTTGGAACTAAATTTTAACTTTGCGGGCAGTTTTTAGCTTGAATGGTTTTTACAATGTCCTCAAAAGACAGCTTTGAAGTTAACCTTTGCTCTATGGATATATCCTAAGGTTGGTGAGTTGTTGTTGTCCTATTAACTTTCTGAGGTATTTTTTTAAATGATCTTTAGTTTGCTAAAACTTCTTTCGTTGTCTTATAGCAGTGTTGCCACAGTCCTAGCCCTGGAGTGGGCTGAAAAATAGTACCAAACTGAAACAAAAAGGGCTGAATTCATTACTTTATACCAGTTGTAATATATGGCTCTAAAAGAGTAAAATTCTAGAATACTCCTCCCCTCTTCCAAGAATCTAAATAAAGAAAGTGCTCTTTCTAAAAATTACTTATATATATATATATATATATATATATATATATATATATATATATATATATATATATATATATATATATATATATAACAACAACATCCAAAAAGGAGGATTCCGAACAACCATGGAAGTATATGAAGGTTTTTTTATACGTAGGAAGTATAACAGAGGCCTCAAATTAAAAGGGAAAACAGTTATCATCTTCGGTATGTATTGTAAGGAAACCAAACGCGCCTCTATTTTAAAGTGACCAATAAACCTAAACGGTATTATGGCTATATATGAAAAAAATACAAAAAAACGATGAACAAATCAATCATATCCGAGTTCGCGTGTAAACAGTACATTATAATAAAATATTAAAATATAAATTATCGGGATGCGGCCATCTAGCGTCATTTGTTTCCCGGTATAGTTTGACTTACGAATTTTCCACACAAAGTTCACGGCGTTATGCGATGCAGTGTCACAGAATAAATGTTCTATATCATTTTTTAAAGAGTTCAACACACAGTATGAGTAACATGAGATGTAAGAAAAGTCTTACTGACACCTTTAAAACGTTTTATTAAATGGGGCTGAATTTGGAAGAATTGTACCAACTTTTTCACAAAAGGGGCTGAAAATGGCAGCGTGGTACCAACGGGCCGATGAATGATAAATAGGGCTGAATTTGGTACAATTGTACCAAGTGTGGCAACCATGTCTTATAGTGAAAATAAATATTTGCTCAGTTTTGCGCCTCCCCAATCCGCCGCCAGAGGTACAAACCCGTTTGTCCCCCTTAGTTACGTCACTGCCTGGAGGTTGTAATCAGTAGACATTTAAAATGTTCTTGTCAATCTTCTTCCAAACATGATTCCTGCCTATGCTATTGGAGTTAGTAAAAGGATTCTAGGTAAAAAAAAAAAAAAAAAAAAAAAAAAAAAAAAAAAGTGAAATTACAGCTTGTTATGTATAGTCACACAAAAGAATTTAGTGCTTTCAAGCATGTGTCGAAGTATTATCAATCAAGGTCCAACCTTTGGCCGTTCAAATATAAACTATTACAACTTGAAAACTTGATATCAGAACGTACTTGAACAATAATAATTTCTATTGTTGAAGAAGAGAGAAAGATAAGATACTTTTGTTGCTCAAGTTTAATCTGGAGATAATTGCCATTTCTGAATTTATCATTGAAAATTCTGTAAATCATCACTTCAAAGATTATATAGTGGGTGGACAGAAAAGCACGTGGTTACGTATATTTGTACGATAACAGAAAATAATATATAGAAAGTTTATTATTATTATTATTATTATTTATTTCCTCAAAAGTCCATGACGGACCCCGTCTCTAAATTAGCCTATGCCCACAAATGCAGTATTTTCATTTAAATTTCTAAATGCTTCTCATCTTTAGTACTTCACCCATGGTATGGCCTTGATTAAAAGTGCTGTTTTTGTTTGTTTGAATACGTTTAGTGTCTTTCTTTAGCATCGAGGGACGCGCCAGTGGTCCTAAAAGGCACAAAAACTATATTGAACACACACTAGTTCTAAAGTGCAAAGTCCTAAAAATAAACTAGGTGCGCAAATTCTAAAAGGTAAGCTAGCTGCACTAGTCCTAAACGGTACAATTTCTAAACAGCAGAAGTACTAAATACAAGGTGTCCAATATACAATGCAACCCGGAGTTTGGGATAGTAGAACTTTTGAACCGGAAGCATACATAAATAATGATTATACCAAAATGAAGCCTTGTTCATGCATATATTTTTAAACTAGGAAGCAACGATTGAAGCATACTAGGAATCACACAGTGTTGCCAGATATAACCGAAGGTGTATTTTTTTTTTTTTTTTTTTTTTTTTTTTTTACAAAACACGTAAATTGACTCATAACTCATAATATGGATGTTCTGTCGTTCATTTTCAGTTTGAATAGTTGGAGTAGCTTGGAAACTATGGAATGGAAAAAAGAATTTTTCATTTCCACCGATAACTAATCGGATGAGGCCTCTAAGAGGTTACTAGGGAAAACGTGGTTTTCATAAATTAACATTCTGAATTGGCAACAGTGGTGATGTTTCAGTGCATCAAAAAGTATATTAAGGATCTGTCTACATTATGCAATTCCTGAAAACAATGAAAAACGAACTTTGAAATTATCGTGATAAAACTTTTACTTACATGCACCTGGCAGCACTGCTATTCATTGAATCGAAACGATGACACTTCCGGAGTCTGCCGTAGAACTGACAATTCAGTTTGTGATGAACACCAATGTTGCCAGGTGCATATAAGTAAAAGTTTTATCACGATAATTTCAAAGTTCGTTTTTCATTGTTTTCAGGAATTGCATAATGTAGACAGATCCTTAATATACTTTTTGATGCACTGAAACATCACCACTGTTGCCAATTCAGAATGTTAATTTATGAAAACCACGTTTTCCCTAGTAACCTCTTAGAGGCCTCATCCGATTAGTTATCGGTGGAAATGAAAAATTCTTTTTTCCATTCCATAGTTTCCAAGCTACTCCAACTATTCAAACTGAAAATGAACGACAGAACATCCATACGTATGAGTTATGAGTCAATTTACGTGTTTTGTAAAAAATATATATATTAATTTACACCTTCGGTTACATCTAGCAACACTGTGTGGTACCTAGTGTACTTCAATCATTGCTTCCTAGTTTAAAAATATATGCATGAACAAGGTTTCATTTTGGTATAACCATTATTTACGTACTGCTTCCGGTTCAAAAGTTCTACTATCCCAAACTCCGGGTTGCATTGTATGTTGGGCACCCTATTTTATGCAGGTGCACTACTGCAAAACTTCAGGAGGGGTGCCAACCTGGAACTTTATAAAATCCCATCTTAAAAGTCAGAAAATTCCATTTTACTCTTATATTTCTCACGCGCTATACTAATAATAAAATTTTCATGATTTATAAAATATGAAATATAAAACTGTTCTATATCCAGGGCCGTAACTTGTGGGAGACAGGGAGGACAATTGCCCCTCCAGGAAAGCTCCCCGCTGTTCGAGGGGGTCCGCTTTAAGACAAACTTTTTTTTACTCCGTATACGATACGAACATGAAATTATAAATGAAACATCAAACAGGTTCACTATATTACATAAACAAAGCAGCACACAAAAAGTAAATAAAACAAAAATGAGTTGTGAGCCCATTTCAATAACAAAAAGTCTGCTATTAGGGGCCCTGTAAATAATATTTATTTGTATGGCTTTGAGATTTGTCAATATTGTCCCCTTAATTACTTTGCCATGTATGGAATGGGTCCAGGGACGTGCTGGAGGGCCCACAGAGTAAGAGAAAGATGGAAAGAAGGGGCCTATTTTCGAATTTTGCGGGAAGGCCCGAAGCAACTTTTTCTAGGGGTCCAAATATTAATGCTTGCCCCACAAGAGAAAAATATGTTATAATGCTGTGTACCTATATCATTTACTTTCTTCAATATTTCAGTAAATTATTTGTAAATTCCGATGTTATAAATTCCTAATAAGCATTTCCATTAATTAAAAGACTATTGAAATTGTTGATGAAAACACGTATATTTTGTTTTCAGAATATATTATTTCCATCACGTGTTTGTGCCATAATTTCCGATAGAACGTAATGAAAATAGACAGACTTCATTCTCCAGTTATTCCGTGTGGGACCTTATAGAAATTCGTTGTTTCTTGTTTTGTAATTTACCTTCTTCCGTTCATGATTTTGTTTTAAACTCCAGACTACAATTTACGTTGCTTCTTGCTTGTACAGTGAAACCTCCCTTAACGGACACCTCTATAATACGGACAGAGTTTTTTGTTCCGGCAAAATTATATGTTCTCTTACGGAACAAAACCCTCTCTTTAAAGGACACTCTCAGATACGGACGCGGACAGTCCTTTTTCCTCCCAAACGTTTCAATAACCTCTTTATAACGGACAGGAATTTTTCTCGGTTCTGCGATATATTACAGGAGACAGAAAAGTCTTTTCCCCACAAGTGTATCTATCATGAGTCTAGACCTGGTGAACCATCAAATAGAACAGCTTCAAGCTGAACTTGAAATTCTTCTTTGTTTATGCCCGCAATAAACTGTTTTCTGATGGAAATCCTAGAAAAACTTCAATAAGTAATAACACCCATGCAGGGTTAGTCGTAATGCCAAGAATTCCATGCAAAAGATCTTCCTTTCCCTAACAAATTTAGTCCTTTTTCATCTGGGCCTTGCATCTTTCTCGACAATTTCTTAAATAACAAAATATTGTTTGTTTTACAATAATATTTTCAACGAACAGTGTTTCCTCTCTTACTTTTTTTGGAAAAGTAACATTTTTCTTTTACGTATGATACTGGAACAAGTCTGGGTTTGGGGGTTTCCCGGCTTCCTTTTCACTTTTACTAAGAGGATATTCTTTGTGATTAGGACTGGGTCAATAAACATATGTGCTTCCAATTACTTGCCATTTCATCCATTCCGCCAAAGAACGAATATATTAACACATTCTCCAGTAATAATAATATTTAACAGAAATGAATTTCTCCTTCATCCCTCCCAATAATTCAAATACGTACTAAATAGAGTATTTTCATATTGAATTTTACGTATCTACTCTCATACATAATGCATTTACTATATATTACTGCATACAATTACCATTGTGAGGAATTAAATTTCTGTAACCTCTCTGTAACAGACACCTCTCAATAGCGGACAAAAATTCATGTCCCGTTGGTGTCCGTTATTCAGAGGTTTCACTGTATTTATTTATTCTAGATTCACAATCACACTAACATGCACGTTTCAATAACAACATTTGGCAATTAGCATTGATTTCTGGTTTATTGAAGCGTTATTAGCCTACATCACACTCAAAGAGAAAATTGTTCACGTCGATGAAATAAATATATGAAAAATCCCATATATGCTGCCAATTTTGATGTAAACTCCCTTTATCTCTACTCCAAAAATTATATATATATATATATATATATATATATATATATATATATATATATATATATATTTGGTCTAGGAATTAATTCGTGCGGTTGGTACGCACACATTGAAGCTGTAGTACAAACACAAAATACATAAATACCTTAAGAAAAATATTGTCCATCGCTAGCCACCACTTTCGCCCATCTGTCAGGCAATGTACGGATTCCGTGGCGAAAGAAGTCATCATCCTTGGAAGCGATCCAGTCAGAGACCCATGTTTCGATATCTTCCGAAGAAGTAAACCGCTGTCCAATCAAATCGTTGTTCATGCAATCGAACAAGTAGTAGTCCGAAGGAGCAACGTCTGGTGAATACGGCGGGTGGGGTAAAACTTCCCATCCGACATTTTCTAAATAGGTTTTGACCGGTTTTGCGACATATGGGCGAGCGTTATCATGTTGAACAATAAGTTTATCATGTCTGTTCTTCCATTCTGGTCGTGTTCTGGCCAGAGCTTGCGTCAAACGCATTAATTGTCGTCGATAACGTTCTCCATTCATAGTTTCACCCGGTTGCAGCAGCTCATAGTACACCACACCTTTCATATCCCACCATATGCACAGCATAACCTTTGCACAGTGAATATCTCGTTTTGGTTGTGATGGACCTGGTTCACCTGGTTTCACCCAGGCCTTTTTTCGTTTAGGGTTCTCGTAATGGATCCACTTCTCATCACCCGTAATAATTCGATGCAGAAACCTCTTTCTGCTCTGTCGTTGAAGCAGCAATTCGCAAATGGTTTTTCGTCTTTCAACGTCTCTGTCTTTCAATTCATGTGGAACCCAATGTGACATCTTTTGAATCATTCCCATGGCTTTCAAGCGTTTGGAGACTGTTGTTTGATCAACGCCTAATGCTGCTGCAAGTTGTTCCTGCGTTTGACACGAGTCCTGCTCGAGCAATGCTGTCAATTCTTCGTCTTGAAATTTTTTTGGCTGTCCAGCTCACTCTTGGTCTGCCAAGCCGAAATCACCACTTCTAAACCGTGCAAACCACTTCTGACACGTTCGCTCAGCTAGAGCATGGTCACCATACACGTCCACCAAAATACGATGACTTTCAGTCGCACTTTTCTGCATGTTAAAGTAATGCAGCAGGACACCCCGCAAAAACACTTTATCAGGCACAAATTGCGCCATGTTCACTTAACTACAAACTGGTGTTGTTGACGCTTTAATCCACTGCCCTATACTACGAACGATACGCGATGACAGGGGTTTGCAACACATGTGTGGATACACGGAACTGTGGGACGCTCCGTTCGTTGCGCCATCTCTTGTCCACCCGCACGAATTAATTCCTAGATGTAGCGAAATTTATTGATTCCTTATAAAAAAAAAAGAGAATGGGAGAGAAAATCAAGCATTCTTTAATCTCCGGGCGCTGAGGCTATGAGTGCTGTATTCTGAACCACCAGCTGTTACGTGGCAGTTGTCTCGGTGTTCGTAGCTAGCCACGCCCCTTAAAGGACTTGTGCGTGCTTCGCACGATGACGTAAGCTGCCTCTTACCTGCTTGGCTGCAACGAATGCTTCGTTGCAGTGCAAAACAGGTAATTACTAGGGAAACAACGGAATCAGGGCTTTTGAGTCAAAATGAACGATCGTAACATTACTATTTTGTTTAAAAAAAAAAAAATTTTATAAAACGAAATGTAACTAGTAGTAATTTGTAGTAACAATACAGTTTCATTATTATACTATTAACGTTTATATCACGACTCAAAACTCCTGGTTTTGTGGCTGTTAAAAAATAAAAAGAATATAACATTATAAAGAATATATAAAAGGGAGAAGTTTAACTGAAAGTCTACACCAACGTTAGTTCGTAAAATGTTTGCTCTATAATTCATGGCGATTAACGCAAATAAAAAAAAAAAAACCTTTTAGCTTGTCTAAATTGGTTGTTGATTCCATTAAAAGGGTTTATTTAAAAACTAGTACAATTATTACAGAGAAATTAAAATTCATGGTTATATATCGAGTACAAGAGGGACTGGGTACGTCTTGTGTTTGTATCTTAAGGGTCCTGGGTTCGATCCCGTTAATGATTATTGAATACTCGTCCCAGTATAAGTGATTACACGCATATAGAAGGTTTTTATTTAAATTGAGAGATTAATTTGAGGCTATTTTGTTACTATTATGTCAAGACTGGTAACGTTCTGGGTTCGATAAGTATGGTATCGGATGCAATTACATTTAGCCAGTTATTGGAACCGCTTGAATTATACGTATGATTATATATATATATATTTAATGCTTCTAAAATACTAGAAAACTTATTGGGTACTAAGAATATATCTAGTCTCTTAGCTTGGTCGCTATTAAACAGAATCAAAAAGTAATATCTTATTTAATGAGCATTCTACTTCGCGTACTTTTGCTTGGAAGAAATTAAGTACCATATATATATATATTTCCGAGCCGTGGGCTTGACTGTTTAATTACTAACGTTATCCGAGATATTATCGAGCATTTTCGGTTGGGCTCGACTGTTCAGATTTGCCTTAGTTGGCCATGTATATATTCCTCTTAGTTACTAACAATAATCAGGCAGCCACAGACGCTTATTGAAATAAAATATTGTTATTGCTATTTTTTAACAATTTGTTTGATTTCTCTGGGATTGCGATACAAACTCATACTTCCCGGTATTACTTCCAGTTCTTTTGAACTGAATGTCTTTAAGGCATTACTTAGGGTAATACATAGACCATATATATATATATATATATATATATATATATATATATATATATATATATATATATATATATATATATATATATTTATTTATTTATTTAAGAAAACTTACAAAATGGAATTTTCCCCACGAGTTGGCATCACTGAACTGCACAATTCAACTGAAGTCTTAAACTGAAGATGATTTAAAAATTAGGACTTGTTCTCAAACTTTTAGGACTTATGAACTTTGCCCGGCTATATAAGACGTGAACCTAAAGTTGAGAGTGGAATCCGTACCACCGTAACGCGTTCAAATTTCAATCCTTTACCTGGTTGATGGAAGTGGGGCTTGGGTATGAGAATGTATTAATTTGGCCCTGTGCGTGGTCCGTTATTTGCTTCAAACGCTATATTTCTAATCTTTCCACGCCAGTATAAATAATGACTTCTATACATAATACTTTGCTATATATTATGGGCACGACACGAAAACTGAAGTCTGAATTCCGCAGCCAGATCATAGAGCTTTGTTGCAAGATCTAATTTATGCAAATGTCCATCGCCAAACTGAAATATTTGCTCGCCAATGGCAACCTGGCTACTAACATGATACACAGGCACACACAGTTTGGCCTTAATTAGCTAGGCGTCAGATTTGTATTTCTACTTGCCATGGTGCCCTGGCACCTGGAACTCGGGATTTTTCAAGCCCCCCTTCCCTCACACACACAAGCAACACATATATATGCATGCTGCTTGTGTATGTGAGCCCCCCTAATAAGTTTCTGGCTACGCCGCTGCTTAGGTATATAGTGTAGTTTGATCATTTGAAAGTCTGAAAAGTAAAGATGTATTATATGAGAAATAGCTGAATTATAAATCGGTCTATGCTGTCTTTGCCTAGCATTCGTACTATTTAGAAGCGAAAATGTAAGTTTTGGCACATTCCACTTACCAAATCGTTCGATGTGTCTATTACTATTCCTTCGAAATAGTTTAGGAGTCATTTTCACATCCAGTAGCGTACGCAGGAATTTATTTCGGGAGGGGTCCAAACTCAATATGAGGGTATTTTATATTAAAAATCCCTAAAATTGCCCATAAAATTAGGCTAAATTTACGCAAAAGTCGAAATTTCGGGAGAGGGGTCCGGACACCCATGACCCACCTCCTGCGTACGTCCCTGCTCACATCTTATAGCATCAAGAAACCAGATACTTCGAAGAGGAAAGGTTAAATATTTATAAAGAAATAATAAAGAGCTTACGAAATGGAATTCCTGAAAAATCTCTCAGTAAGAAATGCCACGATAAGAGGAGTTGTCCAGTAATTCATATGTCTTACGGCGAAATTGTGTAGTGGGAAACTATCTACACTATGACGTTTGATCTTACATATTGGTATACGCACCCCCTAGCTATGCCAGATCCAAAATCCATGGTAGTGATTTGGTGACCACGTTAATTAATAGTGCAATCTCTCCTTGATATCCTTCATGTTGTATAAACATATAAAACACAAATGACAAAAAGAATGTAGTTCAAAGTTAGTGTGGATTTTTATTTAGTTTATTAAGCGCTATGCTCTAGTAACATTGGCCAACTACATAAAGTATAATGTGTTCTTTTGAAGGAAATCCTGTTTTATGAATTTATTGCTGTTTCTTGATAATACTGGTATGTGAAAATTATTGCTGAGTCTCCTTTAACCCTTAAAACTAATTTGAAAAGCTTTTGTCCAGACATTTCTTGTGCATATCTGCGATTTTTGACAAGTTTCGATAACAACGTTAAAATTATCTAGAAATAAATACGGAGTGACGCAATCCTAGATTACTATCCATTACCTTCTGAATCCATGCGATAATTGAAACTCTGTGACACCTTTATAGTACACTCGAAGAAATAGATATTGTACATCTCAAAATACTTCTGGGCCCGAGCAGTGTTGCCAAACATAAGAGCTCTAGAAATGAAATGAAATCTTTGAGTTTTACGTCCCACGGTTATGCCGGTTAGGCTAAAGGAGACGGTGATGATGAGTAATGAATGAAATGGTGGAATGAAGAAAGTGGGAGGAAACGGGAGAACCCCGAGGAAACCCACGCACACGGTGTTTGTCCACCACAAAGCTCACTTGGCGGGGGCTGGGATCGAACCCGGGACCTCAAGCACCAGAGGTGAACGCTCTACCACTGAGCCACCGCGGCCTCTACTAGGAGCTTCAGAAGATGCTGCAAGATAGCTGACGTATTGGTTGTAGCTTTATGTATATGCCTTCGAGCTAGCTGTATAGTACGAGCTGTGTGTGCCTTTTGTATACCTTCTTCTCAGCCCCTGGCTGTGTTTGTGAATTTGTTTTTCTTGTTTTACATTGGATTTGTCATATTGCGTTTATCAAGGAACCAGTTTCTTCAAGAGGTTACGAAGTGTTAACACGAGAAAACATATTTACTTAACGAATGGTAGGAAGTAATAAAGCTGGTGTTTTCTTGTATGATTGAAGAGGTAGATCCTTTTGAGTTTCGTATTTTGATACCTCTGGATACAATCCTCGCTGGAACCTTTGATTTGCTTTCCTCTAAATTTTCTGCCTATCTTATTCACGTATAAGGCGAGTAATCATATTAACGAAAGTTAGGTTTATCGTCCATTAGTTAATCAACCGTAATGTATATTGTTTCCTTTTTACTATCCCACAAAAAAATAGAGAGAGAGAGAGAGAGAGAGAGAAGATCGACACTTGGCAGCTTCCATTGTATTTGTCATGGAGTCGATATTCCTCGGTCGTAAATGACTACGGCTCTCGTTTTGGAAGTGGGAGACTCATCTTAGACTCAAGGCGATAAGCTAAGTTCGGATTTCGCTACAAACTATAGATCTATGTCCAGGCCCGAAACCAGAAACAGTGGTTTATAGGGGCCATGAATATGTTAGGGGGAAAGTCATTAAAAATTCAGTGGGTGACCCGGGTTCGATTCCCGGCGGGAGCTCATGTGGTTCGGATTCCACGTTAATCAGTAGGTTCACGTCTCATATAGCCTCGCTGCTGAAAGGGGCGTTAAACTAAAATCAACTCAATTCAACTCATTAAAAATTCTCTTACAGATATCTAAATTATGATTTTTGCATTAATAACAGCATTTTGTATTGAGGTCTGGAGGGGCCACGACAAGTTTAGGGGAGTCCAGGCTCCCCTAGTCCCCTTCTGGTTGCGGGCCTGTCTATGTCTAATATAACTATTGAAATGTGTGGATTAAGTAGATAAACGCTATTTTTCGGAATGGCCTGAAAGCTTTAAAACTTACAATTCTATTGAAAAGATAACAGACACATTTGATAGTATCAAGGGAAGAACAAGAAAAACAACATACAAACTCAACGTCTACAATGTAAACAGAGAGGTATTTTCAGAACAGTAAAGCTGATCTACGATCTTATGTGTAGATAATCGTTCAAGAGGAACATAATTGGAAATTTTAGAGCATTGAATTATTTTGATAGAATCTCTCTTCCTTTCTTTTGAGGGGCGCGATGGCTCAGTGGTAGAGCGCTTATTTCTGGAGCGTGAGGTCTTTGGTTCAATCGCCGGTCAAGAAAATTTATGGTGGACAACATCGTTGAGTTTCTGGGGATACTTTCGTTTCCCCCACATTCACATTCCACCAATTATTACATCATTCGTCATCTTTCTCCCTTAGCCTAAAAGACACATCATGGGACGTGAAATAATGGAAAGATGTAATTTCTATTTCTCTTAGTGTCATATATATATATATATATATATATATATATATATATTGCCGTATGTCGACATTTCGCTTAAAATTGACGACCCCGCAGCGACAACCCGCGGTGATCCCATTTCCCTTTTAAAAATTACACAAGTGGACCACCAGCGGCAGAGACGCGACGAAACGCCAATGAACAACAAAATTATTCCCCCAAAATATGATAAATCGCCTATATTCGTATAACATACAATAATAATAATAATAATAATAATAATAATAATAATAATAATAATAATAATAATAATAATAATAATAATAATAAATAACATATAATAATAACCATATGCACATGATTAGTGATAGTTCGTGTTGGTCCCTTCGCGATTCTCCGTGCCGAATCGAAGGAACGCGGACCAAAATGAAGTCCTCGCTGTTACGCGGTGGTAACTTCAACACCCCGACTCTAGATCTGTCTTTCGACTCGACGAAACCTTGCCGCCAGTGGCACACTAGCGGCAATCCTTCGACGACGCATTGCTATAGCGACGATCAACATTTACCGGCAAGTGGGCCATTAGGTGTTGGCGATGTTTATGGCATGGGGTATATATATATACAGTATTTCTATTGCACCTTGGTTTCAAATTTAACTTTAATTTTTTTAAAAAAATAAGCAAAACAAGGAAAAGATTCCTTTACATAATTTCAGGTCAAAATTTTATTATAAAATGTTAAAAATTATTATGTAATTTGTCTACAAATTCGTTTTATGTGCTGAAGACAGTTTAACTTACATAATGAACTTCCTCATTATGTAAATTTTGCGTTGACAGATTTGTTCGTCTGAACCAAATTCCGTCTTGTACATGAACCCAATTTTCTGGGTTACTTTTTAATGGCATGGTTCTACGTCTATGTTTTACGTCACTTTGGGTAACAACCTCAGCAAAAGTAATAGTATATAACCTCACGATATTTCCGGGATAGTACCGTATAGTGTGTTACAAGATATTATATCGTTAACTGTCTCGATGTAACTTGGAAATCGGAAACACATTTTATCATCAGACCCCGAACACCATAATTCTGCATCAGTTAAAGTTAGGAAAGAGTGACTGTTTCGTCAAATAACATACTTCTCGCTGGATCCCAACCAAATTAAGTACTTGCGCTGAGATTGGGCCTCAAGTGACTGTCGTGGGACAATATCTTCAATAAGAAATATAGGTATCTGCTTAAGAACTCTGTCAACTGCCAAAAATGTCTCAACACATAAAACAATTCACAAACACCACATAGCAACTAATCAAAAGCATTAAATTAATAACACATTTGAGGCTTATATTTTATATTCATGCCTAGAATTATCAAGTTTAATTAATGTTGTATAACTCTTCTTCTTCTATCAGGAGTATAGGAGGGAGTTGGTTATGTTTGATACAAAACCTCTCGCAATGTACCCCAATTAGGATAAACCTTAAGCATAACCACAATATATATAAAAATCACTCCCTCCAACTATAAAAAGAAGATAATTGAATGTAATAAATAGATTAATACAACGTTTGTCCTTTCTTTTTATCAAATCGTATTCGACGCCTCTCGAATTGAGACAACCAGAATCATTTCTGGGAACTTTTATCAGCTGAACTGCACGAGACGATGCTCATCCAGCAGGAAATAGCCTGCCATGTTCTGTTATTTATCCTTATTAACTTCTGCGAAGGCCATCTCTTGTGATTTAATAGCACTAAGTATATATGGGATGTTACACATAGATAACTAGCACAATGATTATAAACAGAGGAGAAAAACAAAAGATATTGTAAATAGAATGTCATTGCCGAACATTGTGTCCATGAAGGGCTATGAGGACTTCCAGAATTGTATTATTGTTTTCAAGATTCAAAAAAGCCTGCTTTTTCGGGATAGAGCTTTTTTTAATCAAAACTTGTCTTTTGAGAGTAAAAAGGAAATTTTCTTCTTTTAATTTTTTTTATGACTTTCTCGTTGAAGTACCACGTGTATTTCCCTATATTATGGATTCTGCAATATAAAAGTACTTTTACAACATCCACTATTGTCAGTTATATATTCAATCCTGGGGTAGTAGTCTTAATTGGATTTCAAACTGGCATTGCAGTTGTTGTCAGCAACTGTAAGTTATGCAACCACCATGTCCCAAATGTCGTTTTGGCTGTCTAATAATTCCGTCAAATACCTGGAAGTTATAAATCTTGATATACGTATGTGTTTCTTGATTGCCTAAATCGAATGTCTGGCTAGACAAAAGTAGCACAAACCAGGAAACAAATAACAGACTCAGCCCGCCCAAGCCCGGCCTGTGCAGGTCAGTAATACGTATGTATCATTGAGCCAAGATATATAAGCACATAGATTACAGCCTATTAATTTTAAATTAAATATCACTCATTTTTCTTAACTACAGTATTTACCAATATATTTATGTTGTGTGATAACTTGTATATTAAGTATTTAATTTAATAATTTATTTCTTAAAAATAAGGTTGATTTATTTTTTTATTTTTTATTTTTTTTTCTTTTGTAGAAAGAAATCGTTTGAAAACTACGATGATTCGTTGCACAGAAAATCCGGCGTCGCGGGTCTGGTAAGTATTTCCTTGTCTATGTAGTAATAACCAGAATTATCATTCTTTTTTCTCAATTTTCCTCAACTCCCTTGAACGTTCCTTATGGTTAGCATACGAGGTGTTCAAACAGAAACCGGACTTTTGTTATAATGAAAATGAAATGAAATTATGGAGTTTTACGTCCCACGGTTATGCCAGCTAGGCTAAAGGAGACTGTGATGATGAGGAGTGAATGAAATGGTGGAATGAAGAAAGTGGGAGGAAACGGGAGAACCCGAGGAAATTCACGCATATGGCGTTGGTCCACCACAAAGTTCACTTGGCGGGAGCAGGGTTTGAACCCGGGACCCCATGCATCAGAGGTGAACGCTCTACCACTGAGATACTTTTATTACTCATTGTACAAAATTTTAATCATTGTCCTCCTCGAAGTAGTACCCTCTACTGACAATGCACCTTTCCCAACGTTTTTTCCACTCTTGGAAAGCTTCCTGGAATGCATTTTCTGGAATTGCACGAGTCTCTTGTCGCATTGTTCAGAATCTCCTCTGCCGTTCGGAAACGACGTCCTTTCAACGTCGTTGTAAGTTTTGGAACAGGAAAAAGTGTGTTGGAGCTAAGTCTGGAGAATACGGTGGATGGGATACAATGGGAGGGTTATATATATTTTGATAGATAGTAAATTACCCATAGCACTGCGTCTGACTCATACAGTCTCTTCCAGTATGCTTGGCTAAGCAAATTAAATGTTTCTCTAAAAGTTTTGCAAAGTTTGTAACAAAATTTTACACACACACACACACAAGCACGGTATTTTTCAAATTCTTTCATTGGCATTTTGGCACTAATCCGACGAACATTTTGTACACTGCTCACTTCAGCGGCTGTAGCGCGCGAACTAACGGTCAGAGCGAAACGCGGGAAATGGTTGTATGTTGTCTAAACCTGCCGCTAGGTGTGCCCTGTAGCCAAAGTACGCTCCTCTCCCGGTTGGAGCGATATTTCGAAAGTTCTATAACTTTTGAAACAAACCTCGTACACGCCTTGGATGCAAGAACCCCTGAGTTTGATTCCCGGCGGGGGTTCATGTGGTTCAGATCTCATGCTAATTTGTAGATCTTATGCAGCGTCGACACTGAGAAGGAAGTTTAAAATTAAAAACAGCGTATTGACTCCTTGATCCTGCAGCCCACTAAGGGCAATAGCAGTCAAATAGCGCATATTCAACTGGTTGATTTGTGATCAGTGTCAGTGGTGAACTTCTTCCTAGGTAAATTAGGCACCTGCCTAGGGCTTCAACCGTGGAGGGAGCCCCGGCTAGACTAGGAAACAGTGTTTATTAAGTTCACAAGAAAATAATGCAGTCTGTGGAGTATAGTGAGAACATTTGTTCCTTGCAGGAAAGAAAGTTAATCGAGTTATAATGTAATTTTGTAATTATAAATGTAAAAATTGTGTTTATATATAAAAAAGTATAGTTAATACTTACCTATTTCGTTTCTAAGCCTGCGTGATTATTTTCTAAAATCCAAGTGCTCAACCCCTGGCAGTTTGTCTAGTGGCTAGCGAGTACGCCTATGATGCATGTGGTTCCGAGTTGAATCTCTGATGGGAGAGCACAGCTAGAATTGAGATAAGAGTTCTTCAAAAAAAAAAAAAAAAAAAAAAACGAGACGAAACAACCTTATTTCTCGTCTCCTGGTTGTTACTACTCGTTGCTGAAAGAGACGCTAAACTCCACCTCCTCCCATCTATGAAGAGTCTCTTAGCATTTCTATTACTAAATCCATAAGCTGAAGCCAGAACATTAGGACAGGGGGGATTGATATCACTTTTGGGGAGCTGACAAGTCCACTTTACATTCATACATACATACCGTATTAAAAATAACTGAAAGATTCAGGGACGTTGAAGCTCCCCTGTTCACCTCCTAACTACCAGCTTGCCGCAACCACTTATGTGGCAACGTTGGGTTAAGTTTTCTCCGGATCGCTTCACAGTGCTAAAGATATACCACATTGACTTGATCCCTAGTCTTCCGTAGCAAGCGCTGCTATCGGCTGAAGGAATTCCACTCCCTTTCTCTCGCTTAGCAACAGCTGAACCCTTATTGGCTCAACGCGTGGGTGTGTGAGGGTGTGAACTTTAGTTCGCATTTTTGCCACGGCTCAAGACATTTTCGCAACACTATAGCAGACGATCCATCATTCAAATTGCTCTCAACTCTAGCTCCAAACAAACAAACAAACAAGAAAGTTAAACCAGCTAGAAATAATTAATTAATCGGCATGACTATTAAAAATAATGATTATTCTGTATTATTTTTGTCATTATAGTTTCGCTATGCAAGTCGAAGTGACCTTTGTATATTGGCAATTGGACTACTTTCGGCCATGATTCATGGAGCCAGCTTTCCCATCCTTGCTCTTGTTTTCGGACAGATGACCAACACATTTATTCAGCAAGCTACACAGGTGAGCTATCTTTTGTCTGCTATTAATATTTTATTTATTTGATCAACAAATAAGACAGTCACTGTTTTTCAGAATATTATTAAAGTATAACAGGAAAAAGGATTCAAAGATGACACATAATAATCGATGGTTGTTATAGAGTTTATCTCTCTCTCTCTCTCTCTCTCTCTCTATATATATATATATATATATATATATATATATATATATATATATATATATATATATATATATATATATATATATATATATATAATAAACAGTGGAAGTCAGTAGTACTGCGGGGCGTATATCTTGTCAAGTCCGCAAACATTTTTGGATGATCCGGGGTCAATACCTAGGACCACAATCTTTAAATTTTGGCAGGAGTACCTTGGCTCACCCCCTAAATTTCGGGAGGGGTACCTAGGACCACCCTCGTTAAATTTTGGAAATTGCCAAATTAAAAAAAAAATGGTGGTATAAGACCAGAGTATGCACCTCTGTAAGTTTGGGTGGTCCATCTCGTTCCTATTATGGGTTAAAAAATTGACAAAAATTAAAATTTCGGAGAAAAATGTAAGCAAAAGGCTAATGTTCACTACAGAAAACAAACCATTCGTCTAGGAAGTATTTTTGGAGAACATTATATCCATCTTTAGCCTATACACAATTCGAAAAGGATTTAAAACATGGGGAGAAATGTGGATGGATAAAATTGCTTAAAAAGGATTTAAAATATGCGAAGCGTAAATCTATTTGTCGGACATAAACAGATATTAACGGTTACTGTTCACTGTTGTTCACTGTTTTTTTATTACCTTCCAGACGACGGAAGTGAGTACTAAAAAGACTGCTCCAAATCACATTTATATCTCCTTTATCTAAATTGAGTATAGGTTTCTCTTTATGAATATAATAAGCTTCTTTAATTTTTCGTTCAGTTCTTGTTTCTGATTTTTCCATCAAACATGAATTAGCAATGTTATGGATATTGTCTTTGAGATGGGATGCCAATCCGGATAACTGTTGTACGCTACGAGATTTGGATATGTATTAGATATTCAGCTATTCTGGTACAAATATTACTCTTTGACCTATATATATATATATATATATTTTGTCACATTGACATTTAACCCGATAGACAAAGCTACTTTCTTGGGGATCAGTAAAAATGCTTTAAAATTTGTTATATATTTTTCTACGGATTTCGGAAGAATTTCTGAGGCCTTGATGTTATATTTTTGCAGTATCTTCTTAATTTTTGCCGAAATACGCAGGACCAGAGGGATACCAATCCACTTGTCAGTCTTGGCATTTGTTGTTGGTTGATGGTCAGTGGCGACTATCTCCTGTTGTAAATGCTTGTACCACTTTAGTAATAAAGGGGGGCGCGGTGGCTCAGTGTGGTTGCTCGGCAGACGCCGTGCCGTTCACCTCGTTGTTCCGGTAGGTGTTCGAGTGGAAGTAGTGTGTTAACTTGCTTCAACTCAACCTGCAATATCAAGTGGAGTATTTTCTACTACCAAGTAGTTCGAGTTATATTTACTCTTTTCATCATATTGTCTAGTGTGAAGTACAGGTTTACCTACTAAGTGCATTATGTCTGTTATCCAAGTGAATACTTTACGTTTGTCATTTCAAGATGTTGTGAACAAGCCTAACACATTGGTCTTGCATGAATGGATCCGCAATACTTTTCATCTGCTTCCTGATCAAGTTGTCAGTATTGAGTTTGATTATAGTAGCAAACAGCTATATGTTAAGTTAATCTCACAAGTGCTTTGTGAACAAATTCTGTTTCGAGTGAATGGAAAGGTTAGTTATTCAGATGATCTTGGTACTTATAACATTTTAATCGATTCTGCCAGTTCCAATATTATGACTGTCCGTTTACATTTGGTACCCACCGAGTTGGAAGATCATCATATTTCTCGTGTGCTTTCTCAGTACGGTGAAATTAAGTCAATTGCAGACGAAATGTATTCTACTGGACACATCTATGAAGTAAGGACTGGGAGAAAGATAATACGTATGAGCATTAAGCGCCCCATACCTTCTTATGTGACTATCTGTGGTTTACGTTTGTGGTTAACGTATGGAGGTCAAGTTAAAACCTGCGCCATTTGTGACTCACCAAATCATTTTCTGATGGAATGTACAAAGCGTCGTCTTCCTCCAACCGTATCAGCTTCAGTATCCAGTGTCTCACCATCCAGAGCCCCGCCCATGCCCGGCAATTTGAATAAAGTGGATACTCAACCGAACGTTCATTCGTTTACTAGTTTTCCCGTGTTAAGTGAGAAACGTCCTCCAACTTTACAGGAGAACCTTCCACCTTCAACTGCAACTGCTGCAAGTCTTTTTGCTAAGGCACTCAATGAAACTGAATCCACTTGTCCGCTTGGTGTCCCCCCTAGTTCTACAGCTGCATCTCACACCAGTTCTCCTGCTATTGCCTCCCAGCAGACCCTTGCTTCTAATGCAACGCAGAGTGACTCTTCCAGTTCCACTACCATAGCGCCTAATAGTTCGGATATTCCACAACAGAGCATTACTGTTTCAGCATCTTCCGCATCGGAGATGGATACGCTACCTGAAATCACGGTAAGTACCCCACCGTTAGTGGGCATTGATGACTCTCACCAGGAAGTGACGGATTCTTTCGATAGAGATTCACCATCTACAGAAGCATCCCAGCTTCCCTCTCTACCCGAGAAGAGACGTCGCAAAGGTCGATCTCAGTCTTCCCCTCGTGATACATCCAGTAGAGCCAATAAACTTCAGAAAACTAAGAGCGTTCCCCCCGTAAACAACAATTGTGTGTCTGGTTTCACGAGGTCACGAGTAGATCCCCATCACAGTGAAGCAAGTGCTAAGGCAAATGATAGTGCTACCTCTTCGGACAAGTGATCATATCACCTTCCAGTATAGAACGGGAATGTGTGCGAGTGTTGCCCCCCGTCTTTGTTTTTTCAAGTGTATTGTGTCATTTCTTTGTGTCGTGCTTTTTTGGTGTCTTTTTATTTTTCTGTGGCCATTAAATATGTATGCCACGCGTATAGCCACTCTTAATGTCAACGGCATTTCTAGTCTCACCAAGCAAAAAGCGCTAGCCGATTACATCAACCAATCGTCTCTGGATATAATTTTCCTTCAAGAATGCAATATTGACAATTTCTCCTTTCTTTTTAATCATTTGTGGGAAGTCAATCCTTCCGAAACTGGTTCTGGAACAGCTATTATATATCGCAAAGATATCTCATTAACCGCTTTCTCAAAATTTCCGTCAGGACGTATTATCGCAGCCAATTATGAAAGCATACACTTTTGTAATTTATATTCGCCGTCCGGGAATAACAAACGTGCTGAGCGAAACTCCTTCTATCTCACCGACGTTCCAATGGAGTTACATTCTGGTACCAGAGATTTGATTTGTGTAGGAGACTACAATGCAGTGTTAGATCCTATAGACTCAAGTTTTGGTTACAATACTTCTCCTACATTACGTAAATTGATTCAAGACTTTAAGTTAGTTGACGTATGGCGTCATTATAAAGGTAACACCCCAGGGCACTTTTTTTCGACGAAATGAATCCTCACGTTTGGATAGGATCTATGTCAGTACCACTTTAATTAATTTTGTGCGCTCCATAAACGTTCAACCGGTATGCTTTACTGATCACTGTGCTGTGGTTTGTACCATTGATTTACCCATCCGTAAGTACTTAAAATCATCCTTTGTTTGGTCACTCAATAACAGCATTTTACCTGACGAGGATCTACAGTTGCTAATTACCAATAGGTGGAACTATTTAATGCACTTTAAATCTCACAAGAAAAGTTTGTTTTCATGGTGGTTACATCACATTAAACCGTCCTTTCGGTCTATCTGTAAACAGCACTGCAAAGACAAATCCTCTCTTCTTAAAGAGCAATATAATTATTACCATCACTTATTATGTGACTACTATAAAGAACTTGCTCAAGGAGTAGACGTACTCCCTCGTATTAAGGAAATTAAGGCACTCCTACTCTCTTTACATCGAAAAAAAATCAAGGTTTTTTCACGAGAGGCAAAACAACGATGCTTCAGCATGAAGTTCCCTCTTTACATACAGTTATCTGTGAAAGGCGCAGAGGTAAACAAAACCTTATTTCCAAGGTCTCCTTTCCTAACGGTGTAGTTCACGAGCATGATCAGGTAATCCCAGCTTTGTACGATGCATACCAGAACCTATATTTCCCCCGCTCCAACCCAATCTTCTGACCCTTGCTTCGAGCGTCCGACCGGTACTTTCACCCCGGAGGCTCGTAACATATTCAATGCCCCCTTTACAGAAAGAGAAGTCAAGCAAGCTATTTTTGCGGGGAAGTTAAATAAATCTCCGGGACCCGATGGTCTTACACTAGAATTTTACCGCCAATTTCACAGCATTCTTACGCCTTTTCTCACAGAAATGTATAACGAACTCCGACTCACGCCCACGTGCATCTCTTCCTTTACCGCTGGCATAATGGTACTTGTACCTAAACATGCAGGTGCGCATGACTTTGATAATTTTAGACCGATTACCCTCCTTAATGTTGACCAGAAAATTTTATCTCGTTGCCTTGCCTCTCGTTTAGAACCGTTTCTGAATCAAGTCTTACACAATGATCAGTATGGTTTAAAACATACAAAACCTATGTTTTTAGCACTAAGTAATATACGAGAAGGTATTCATTGGTGTCTGAAAACAAGTTCTCCACAGGTCGCTTTATTGGCGCTTGATTTTTATAAGGCATTTGACAGATTGTCACATGATTACATGTTTAAGGTACTTGAAAACTATGATTTCGGAGACAGTTTTCTTAATTTGATTAAATTTCTTTATACTCAACGATATGTAAGATTAAAGGTTAATGGTGCACTTACATATCCTATCAATGTACGTCGAGGTATTGCACAAGGTTGCCCCCTGTCTTCCATTCTATATAGCTTGGTTCTTGTTCCCTTTCTTTTAACACTGGAACAACACATTCAAGGTATACAGATTGGTGCAACATCCTTAAAATTACAAGCATTTATAGACGATATACATTGTTTCATTACCAGTCCACAGGAACTGTCACGTGTTGAACTTCTCATATCGAACTATGAGTGCGTTTCAGGTGCTATTCTCAATAAACAAAAGTCACGCCTGATGTGTATAAATCCGGCTGACCAACACGTGTATTTGTCTACGTTCCCCTTTACTGATCGCATCAAAATCTTAGGCGTAACTTGGCAACGTCGCATAGCAGATACTATAGACTACAATTTTCATACCACAACCTGTACTTTGTTTGCACTCATACACCAAAGTAAAGTCCGGCAGGTCAGTCTTGCAGGCAGAGTATACCTTTTAAATGTTTTTATTTTTAGTCGTCTTTGGTTTCTGACTCAATTTTTTTCCTTGCCGAAGAAATACCTAAGTATCATACGAAAACACACAGGGCAACTGCTGTGGCTTAATCACTACCTAAGGGTAAGTCACGAGACTGCGTGTTTATCAAAACGTGATGGTGGCCTTGGCCTTAAAGACATTAAATTTCAGAGCTACTCGCTGCTGATTCATCGCGTCTGCCAAACATTATGCTCCTACTCCGAATCCTTTTTCAGCAAGGCGTTATGTGTACCACTACGTCATATTGAGTTACAAGCTCCCCTGCATATACAACCTTGGATTTCCCTTGTGCCATACCTCAAGGACGTATTTCTTGATATTAGTTACTCGCTTATCGCACGGAGTCACCTTGAAGATCTTTCTGTTAGACAATTATATAATCATTATCATGGCACCACAACTTCGGTTCCCCGTATTGTAGAACATTACCCAATGACACACTGGAAGAAAATCTGGGAAAACATTCATTCTCCGGTATTGTCTCCTGCCATGCAATCTCTTTGGTACAGTGTTGTTCACAATATATATCCTACTAACGGGAGACTTTATGAATTGGGTATCTGTAATATTTCTTTCTGCGGTACTTGTTATGTTCTCGATACTCTCCAACACCGGCTCGAAAGCTGCTCACGAAACACAGCTATATGGTTTCATTATCAAAAAATCATTGCCCGTATCTGCAGAACAACTCCTAATATTCACTGTACGTCATTCATGCTGCTTCCGGATTATCAATTTTATCCCAGCACTAAACATAACGCAATTTTATGGATCACTTCCCAAACTATCGATATTCTTTTATGTAATGATTTTAATAATAATGTGACTTTGTATGTCAATCAATTATTGTTCCGTATGCAAACTCTAGCACTTTCAATTCGTAAACAAAAGTTTGCTAATTTTCTAGCAGCAATTTATTGATGTGTCTATTGTACTTTTTTTTGTTGGTATAATTGGATGCTCACAGTACAATTTTCTTTGTTAATCCTTTCTGATGTAATTGGCTAAATAAGAGTACAATAAAGTATTTTAAAAAAAAAGTGGTAGAGCGTTCACCTCTGGTGCTTGGGGTCCCGGGTTCGATCCCAGTCCCCGCCAAGTGAACTTTGTGATGGACAAACACCGTGCTCGTGGGTTTTCTCTGGGTTCTCCCGTTTCCTCCCACTTTCTTCATTCCACCATTTTCACTCATCTCTCATCATTACCGTCTCCTTTAGCCTAACCGGCATAACCGTGGGACGTAAAACTTAAAGATTTCATTTTCACTTTAGTAATAAAGACTTTTGGAAACCATTTTGTTGTCCAATTTTTATTAAATATTGAATTTCTTGATTGAGGTCACCAGGTAGGTCTGAAAGCAGAAGGAGTCTTCTAAAGAAGTTTTTTCCAAATATTCCATTTCTGAAACCATGAATGTAATGATCTAAAATTAATATACTTGGTGCCAGCAGAAGATTTACGATATACAGAAGTAACAAACATATTAGCTTGTCTTTTGATGGTGGTATCAAGGAAATTGAGAGCTCCATTTTCATCAAGCTCTATCATGAATTTGATTCTAGGATGTATCTGAATAAATTTATCAAATAATTTCTTTAAATTCTGAAATTCCTTGTACAGGATTTGGAAAAACTTCTTTAGGAGACCCCTTCTGTTTTCAGATCCACCTGGTGACGTCAATGAACAAATTCAATATTTAATAAAAATCGAACAAGAAACAATTACAGTTGGAGATAATTAGTGAAAAGTTGTTCTAGGTGCAATCTGATTGGTAGATCACTGAAAAAGTTTTTTTCTTGATATAATCTGATTGACTGATTACTTTCAAAGCTTTGTTTTAAAAAGTTTCCAAAGTTTTACTTTAAATTTTTTTTCGATCACTATTTAATTTTTAAATTTTTAGTTGAAAAAAATTATTATTTTGAAAATGTTTGGGAAAAAATCTTGTTTCAAAATTTTGTTTGAAACTTTTTGATGTCATGGAGGGCCGCGAAGAATTAGCAATTACTGCAAGGGGGTCTGTGATATCAGAAAGATTGGGAAACTGTGAGCTAGAGCCTACCAACAGGGGCGTCATTTAGGGGGGGAAGGGAGGGGCAATTGCCCAGCATGAGTTTGAAATTTCTATAGATTTTATCAATTTAATAGTAGTAAATCAGTTAAATACGCGAAATTTTACTTATATCAAAAGGTCTTGCCCCCCCCCCCCCAAGCAAAATCTGAAATAACGTTCCTGCCTACCAAGTGTGCCGCTAGAGATAGGTATGTTTTGATAATATTTCTTTCTAGTGTTTGTTCTAATGAGTGAAGATCTTTTGAAGTGTGTGTATATTATCTCAATGCAGTTCTTTTTATTATCTCAATGCAGTGGCTTTGGAACTGGTTACTCTTTATTAAAAAGAATAAAATCAATGTAACCAATATTTTTTAATGTAATACGTTTGGATTGTTTCTTTCTCACTAGGGTTTTGGTGATCCAACTGAATCGCCTATCACTCTAGACTCCTTTAAGTATGACACAGGAACAAATAAAGACGATAGTAACCACACTATAGTCATATTGAAAAGCCTCTCTCAGTCTACTGTAACGAGTAGTCGTTATGACTATTATGAAGCGGATATGAATGAAAGGTAAGTTGCTATATGATACTAATAATAATTTAATTTAATATAATTACATTTTTAAAGTGCGAAGAGCAGCAATAGCCAAGTATAGCACTATACAGTGGTAATTAAATACATATTTCAAATACTAACATTTGTATCCAACATTGGTAGGAAGTATAAAATTAGAGGTTGAATACCATACATAAGTACAATATCCTAACTATATATAAAACTGCATTAACTGACATCGATTAAAGGAGTATTTCCGGTTGACGTGGAAAGTTAAAATTTGCCATGATTGTAGCTTTCTGGGACTAATCGACAGGAAAATTGTCAAAAGTTAATATTTTTAATATTTATTGGGTATAAAGAAGGCATAAAGAAATTCCCCATGTTATATAAGTGGGTCATTTTTTAGACCTATAATCTCATGTCTCAGATACTTGGAACTATAATTAAAAACTTAAAATTCGGTATGTTTGTACGTTTTCGTTAGCATTATCTAAGTCGTAAAAATAAAAACTTCCAACTTTAGAGAGCTTTTATGGGGAACTGAAAAATCTTTCACGTTATTTATATGGGACGTCTTCTACACTCAAATGTTTAGGCACTTCCGACAGAATTAGAATGATAAAATTTGGCATGATTGTAGCTTTCCGGGACTATGCAATGTTCCCTTTTCTCTTTTTCATCGAAAGAATAATGTCTTCTGTAATCTGACTCCACTAAACTTTTTTTTATATAAATCTCTTTCGATAGCACACTATAATAAAAGCTCGCATGTACGGGTTAATTCGTTTGTATGTTAAATTAGTGCTCATTTATATATTATATAATTATATTTTGGCGTTAGATATTACATTTGTTACAATGTCGTACGGACGTCTTAACACTAGGATCGTACCTCTCCAACTAACTTATTGAACTCCGTTTTCTCACTCAGTGTATCCAACTACAATATAATATCACTAATTCATTTTTTTTCTTTTTTTATGCATACAAAATAATTCAACTTATCTTTACAAAACACTACAACTAACCTACAGGAAAATTTCCAAAAGTTAATATTTTTTAATTTTTAAGGGGATTTAAAGGGGATGAAGAAATCTCCATGTTATTTAAATAGGCATTTTTTGGGATATAAAATCTTATCTTTTAGATAGTTGTAACAAGAAAATAAACTTGAATTTCAGTAGAATTGAGGGTTTAAGAGGTGCGAGGCCGTAGACCGAGCAAAGACGGGGGTGTGGGGGCGAAGCCCCTAGCTGAGCAAATTCAGGAAATACGAAGAACAAATGCACGAAATTCACTGTTGATGCAAAGGCTGGATGCGAGGCCGTAGGCCAAGCAAACGCGGGGACGGGGGTCTAGAGGCAAAGCCCCTAGCTAGCCAAAGGGTAGTTATAATATAAAAGCAGACTCATATAAAGTAAAATAGAAAATAAACATATAATGAAAGTATCAAAATAGCTCTAATCATCAGGAATAAATTAGTATAATGCTAAAATATGAATTGCGTATAAAATACAAGGGTCTACTAACTATTTGCTCAAGAAGTTAAAACAAAATACATAGTAATAAAAATTAAGCATAGCCCTAGTCTCTTGGATTATGTTGATCTGTTATTAGAAATGCTAAGTAAATTACTTATAAATGAATACTTTGCACTATTTGTACACGCAAGAGATTAGTTTTTCTTCTTCCGTAAGTTGGTACTCTGAATGAGATGCTATTAACTGTATAGACTGTTTTCTAATATTGAGTCTACAAATTTTAATGCTTGTTGTTCTCTTCTTCATGACAAAACATGTAGGTTAAAGACCTCTAATAATCGTTCATAATAACAGTAATTAGATTGTTTCTTTTTATTACTAGGTTTTATCTTTTTTGTTTGTTTTATTGTTTTCTTTTACTATGCATGTACGTGTAAATAATGTTTGTGTTATTTAACATGCACACTATTTTATTATATTCTTTATTGGTGTATTATATATATATATATATATATATATATATATATATATATATATATATATATATATATATATATATATATATATATATATCTTAATTATGTAAGCATTCTTTAATTGGAGTTATTTACTTTGCTGAAAGTATAAATAAATAAAATATCATAGTTATCATAATAGGTGTTCTGTCATTATTGGTATGTCACTTGCTGCAACTGAGAAGCTTCCATGCTCCATGGTCTTTCGCTAACCTCTTCATCTTCACGCACTTCCCTGTTTTGATATATTCCATTAATCGTAGTCTTCTTCACCCTTTCCCTCTTTTACCTACCATCATACCCTCTAAAACGTCCCTCATGATACGATTTCTTGTTAGCCAATGTTTCAACCAGTTTCTTTTCCTCTTCTTAATAATATCTTTTAAAAAAATGTTGTTTTGTACCTCACAGCTTCTAACACCTCTTTCGTTTTCCGCTCGACCCAAGTAATTCTTTCGATTCTTTTTTACATCCACATTTCAAAAGCTTGCAGTCGTTTTTCATCATTTTTACGTATTTGCCTCAAAATCACGTGAGACTCTTTTCATTTGATCAATGTTACCTATTGGAATAATACTAATTTTAATTATTATCAGAGGAACGTTACATTCCACACGTGGAATCGAACTTATATAGAAACAAATATTGACACTTAGCAATCTAAGACATAAAAATAAATTTATTTTCGTTTTTGTTTCCTGTTTTCAGTTCAACTACGCCAACTTGGATAGGTGAACCTTTAACGAAAGATGAGTTTACAGCGTACATGACACAGTTTTCTCTTTATTACGTTTTCATTGGATTGGGAGTATTAGCAGCTGCCTTCATTCAGGTAGATATTCATCAGTTCCTTTTGTGGCATTAATCATATATGTTTTTTTTAATGTCGCCTACGGACTACCGAGCACTATTCTACAAGTCAAAAAAGCGATATATATATACAGGGTGGTAGGTAACTCCACCGACAAACTTTGGGACTAATAAACATGGGCCGAAAAATGCCTCCTTTCAGAGTTATGATCCATTGAAAATTCGAAAAATCATTTTTCAAAACTCCCTAACTTAGCAACTATAGGACCTATCCCAAGCGGTTTAAGGAATTACACAGGAACTAGTATGTTCTCTATGTAAATATCCATGTTTTACCGTCTTCCGTTATCGGTGAAAGGAACTGTAAAAAGGAAGTTGAAGTATAGGGATACTCCTTTAAGTACTAGTGGTGCGTTCGTTTCGCTGGTGAATTCTGAAACATAACTATTTAGATAAAGCGTATACCAGTTCCTGTGTAATTCGTTAAACCGCTTGGGATAGGCACTATAGTTTCTAAGCCAGGATGTTTTGGAACGTGATATTTCGAATTTTCGGTAGTTCATAACTCTGAAAGGAGACGTTTTTCGACCCATGTTTGTTAGAACTTTTTCTTTCCTTTCGTATAAGGAATCGCCTCCCAAAGTTTGTCGGTGGAGTTACCTACCACCCTATATATATATATATATATATATATATATATATATATATATATATATATATATATATATATATATATATATATATATATATATATATATATATATATATATATATATATAACAACATGGGCGTCCGAAGGGGAGGGCAGGATGGGGCCGGAGCCCCCCTAGCTCACGAAAATGTATTAAATTTCTTAAGATTTTCTTAATACAAATAAAAAATACCAAACGTAGTATAGCAACCAGGGATTTGAGCCCCCCTCCTATATATATATATACCGGTATAATTATACACCTTTCATATCTTCACCTGGAGACGCGAATTGCACTACGTGTCAACGTCGAAGATAAAGAACCATAGAGTAAATGTACCAATCCATCAAATAATTACATTGATTTTTGCCAGATGACAATTAAAGTCAAAAGACGTCGACACTACCACCATTTATAGCGTAACAATCAATATAACTGCCTGAAGACTTTGTAGAGCAATGCTAATGGTTCCAAGTTAATATGCGATGTTGCCACATAGTAAGGGCGCCGATCCCGGGGGCCAGGGGGCCCGGGCCCCCCAAAACTCATGTGGGTCCCCTCATTGCATTTGTGAATATACAATATTTTGCATAATTTGAATGCAATTTGTTTTAAAATCCTCATATATATGCCGTCCGTATCTGAATGCCCCCCCCCCAAATTTACAGAGAAATCGGCACCCTTGCCACATAGTGAAAATTTTGATTTCCTATAGCGACTGAAGGTCCCTTAGGATATACCATTTTCGCTTTATTTTCATCTGAAGAATAGCGCTGTTTTGTCCATGGGTGCCGTTTTCCGGACACCTGATATGTATATATGATATAGATTATCGCAACCATTTCTCTTCCATCTTGTTTAATTATTAATATTGTAAGGATCCCCACATCATAACAGAAGCACATCTCAATACAACACGTGTTATTGATTACAAACAATGAAGCAGACGCGAAATCAACACGAAAGACACCGAAGGAAGCCGAAAGGAGACGGATCTCACGATAGGACCCGAAGAGAACAAATAAAAGAGGGACCAAAGAAGGACTTGGTATCAGTCGACCAACTGATCAACTAACCATCACCTGCTTTGAGTCGCATTGGACTAGGAGTACACCTTTCCTATACCCTATGTCGTAGGGATCTCATCTTCAACTGAAACCTCGTGAGGCTGTCGTGAGCTGAAGGGGTTATCCATAGTCTCATCTACAAACCTGCTTGTGTTCTGGAAGCTGGCATAAGTGGAAGGAGCACCCGGCAAAACATCGATATCCCTTCATCTGGTCATTAAGGAAAGACACTATTTACTCTTTGTAATCAAATACATTTGTAATTAGCAATTTTATAATAAATTGGTGAAGGGGAAAAGATCAGCCCGGACCGTTATTTTGTCTCTACCAATAAAGTCATTGCGATATTATTATGCCAATGCCCTAGCCACGCCGAGGTCCCGGGAGATCACCAAAGTTAAGTAATACTGCACCTTGGTCAATACTTAAATTGGTAACACCTGGAAAAATCAGATAGCAGTGTCGTAAGGATAATTAGTTGATAGGTGATGATGATGATATGCATTGCCGTTGGGAATGTTACGGAGAACGTCTTCAAGTAAATACTTCTGTAAGGTTTTATATGTGTTGCAGTAATAGACCGTATTGTAATTGCAGAAGAATGACGAGAGATAAAAATAATCGAAAACGGCAGATATTAATGTGGAATTCGTAGTTTTAGGGGCCGCTGAGATTAATGGTGACACTTTCGTTGCCGTTTAAACCAAATTCAGCTCCTATTAGTACCCCTGAGGGGGATGGTGATATGTAAAAGCAATTGAAAACGACCAATTTTAGTTTCGAATTCATAGACACTCTGAGTTCCATTTTCGGGCTCCATGAGCTGATTGGTGACAATTTCTATGTCCTCATGGAAGGAGGTAACAAGAAATGATTGAAAACGACCCATATTAGTACCGAATCCGTAGTTTTCAGGATCGTTGTAGTGAACGCCCTCCCAATGCCGTTTAAATCCAAATTCAGTCTCCATTAATACTCAATGAGGGGCAATAATGACGTAGAAATAACTGAAAGTGACCGATATTAGTATGGAATTGATAGTATTCAGGGTTCCTAAATTGAATTGTGGCAGTTTCAATAACCTTCAAGTTCTGCCTCCAGTATGGATAAGATCACTTGGCACACCTAGGGAGAGTGGAAGAGGATAACATATAAAATGATCAAAAACGACAAACATTAGAGTAGAGTTCATAGTTTTAGGGGTCGCTGAGATAAAGCGTGATACTTCTGATGCCGTTTAAGTCTGATTTAAACCCTCATAGCATTCGGGGAAGGGGGGTTGAAATGGTGACGTGTAAAAATAATTGAAATTACCGATATAGTGTCTGATCCATAGTTTTCAGAGTCGCTGAAATTAATAATAACGCTCCCAATGGCGTTTAATTCCAAGTTCATCCCCATGTGTAGATCGAGTAGGGGAGGTGGTGAAACATAAAAGATAATAAAAAAATGACTGAAATTTGCGTCGAATTCATTGTTTTCAGGGAAAACGTTTGACTCGTTTGAAATGACTTTCGGAAGGTAGATAGTACATACTTCAAGCTGGGCTTCTTAAAATTCGTAAAGGCGTATGCTGTGGGAGTAGGGTATTTTAATATTTATGCCAAAAGCATATTATCTTCTGTACTTCTATCAATACACTTTTATTGAAACAAATACTTTAAGGAGGAAGAGGATTCAAATATTTCTCATTAACTCTTATTCCGTGCGAAGAACGGACATTTCAGCTAGCTTTTTTTTTTTTTAAAAAAAATTTCATTACATATATTTTATTTCATACGCAAATTTGATTTATTATGATTTCCGTATATCAATTAATTGATTCTATAATTAAATATAAACACAATAAGTAAATAAATATGGGTTTAAGATTTGATATGGTGTAAAAATTCTTCCCTTTGAAGGGTTAGGTAGAACTAGGTTGAGTGAATCAGAGTCCGGAATCGACTCCCACCAGGGGCGTACGGAGGGGGTGGGTCCTGGGGGTCCGGATACCCCCCCCCGAAATCCCGACTTTAATGTAGTCTACTTTTAATGGTAATTTTAGAAATTTTCATATAATTTAGACTCAAATTGTATTTGGACCCCTCCCGAAACGCTTTAGACCCCTTCCGAAATAAATTCCTGCGTACGTCCCTGACTACCACTACCAGTTTATTATTTTTAAAAAATCATCTAATATAACAACAGTATTTACAGAAATACTACAATACAACTTTCTCTAATGCGAGGTAGCGAGGAAGAAAAGGGTTGCTCAAGACCTTGCAGTCTTAGGATAGCATCTCTATAGAACTCCGGGCAAGCTAAGTAGAATGGTGTAGGAAACCTCAATGCTTCTCAGCAAGCAGTGACGGGGTTAAGAGTCACAGAGTCCTGAAGCAGGTTAAGCAACTAAGCTTAGGATCCCAACAGAGCTCCGAGCAAGTTAAGCCAGATGGAAGTAGGAGTGTTCGATAAGGCTGAGGACCTATCGAACTTCGGGAGTGAAAATTTATCGAATTGTCATCGGTTACTCGAAAGCGTTCGAGTATTTGAAATTATTGAAGTTTCGGGTATTATCGAAATTTCCAGTACTATCGAAGTTTCGGCTATTATCGAAATTTCGAGTATTATCGAAGTTTCGGGTATTATCGAAAGTCCAAGTACTATCGAAGTTTCGGGTATTATCGAAAGTCCAAGTACTATCGAAGTTTCGAGTATTATCGAAAGTTCGAATATTATCGAAGTTCCGAGTATCTAAGACTTGTGGGAAGAAACTTTTCTATCACTTCATTTTAAGAGAGGCAACTTTTAAAATGAACACCCTGCATATATGTAGTACATGTACACCTATGTTAACCTCGATTGCATTGTTTATTCTGAATTTTTCAAAATACTCAAACAACTCGATAAATTGCGATCATGCTGAGATTTTTCAGTATTTGCTGCTTTCAAACATTTCGAGAGTCTCGGACACTTCGAGTGTCTCGGACATTTCGAGAGCTTCGAATACTTCGAGAGTCTCGAAAGTTCGATAAAATTAAAATTCTTTATCGACGAAACGGTTTTGAAATTTTATCGAATTGTTATCGATTACTCGATTATCGGAACAGGCCTAGATGGAAGGGAAGCCTCGAGTTCCGAAGCAGACTAGAGGCTTTGAGGTTGGGTTTTTCCTAGAGCTCCAGGTAAGCTAGAGAAGGGCAGACCAATCGCAGACTGGTGACTTTGTTGAATCTTCTTTATTATACAGCCTTTCCGGACGGCGGTGGCGCTGCTGCTTCCTTGTCATGTGACCTGTAGGTGGTGCTGGTGCTTCGTCTGCTTCTTGTAGTAATCGAACGTGAGGTGTAGTCAAGGATGTTATATAATAGAGGATCTGTCCATGCCTATCTTCGTCATATGAGCTCAATGAAGCCAAAAAACAACCGAGCATCATTTAAACCGACACGTCTGATTGGCTGCTCTCGCTTCCGCCATAATCGTTGGCTCGAAACATTGCAATCTTAGTGGCGCGGAGTGGGCAGAGTAGGTGTGGCGAAGCTGTGACGTATGGCTTCACGATTTTCTTGTAGGGGCAGATCCTCTATTTTATAACATCCTTGGGTGTAGTACTCTATCATAAATACATGTGGTTGATCTTTACAAACAGGAGCACGTGTGATTGTTTATAAACACAAGCAAGTGGTACATTACAATATATTATACTTAAATTAACTCTGAATGTTATTTATAATAAAAACTGAATCTCTGTTCGAAACAATTTACCCATGTGACACAGAGCTTAGCAATTGTAAAATATTTTAAGTGAGAACATATTTATATTATATTCAGGAAGAAGTTAATAATTTGTATTTGTTGTGAATGTTATTTTTCAGACCCTGTGCTGGGAGGTTGCTTGTGAGCATCAAGTGTTCAAACTAAGACAAAAGTTTCTGCGTCAGGTTCTCAGACAAGACATCGGTTGGTTTGATAAAAACCAAACAGGAGACTTAACTACGAAGTTATCCGAGTAAGTGTTTCTCTTTAAAAAGTTAAACAAATGGCATTTTATTCCATTTGTTTTCTTTATTTGTTTATTCTGTATGTTCATAAAGCTGTAAACTTAATTTATCATCCGCTGTAATCCATAACTGTAGGAGACTGTGGACGTGTCAAAAATCAGTTTGAATTGAGTTTCCTTCAGAGGCAGCTCGTGGCTAAAGAAATAGGTGAGGTACAGAAAACCGGGTCGTAGTATTCAGTGGCGGTGAAACTGGCTCTTCCCCCCCTTTTTTTTACAGGATTTTCCCTGACTTTTCGGCTGCTAGTAAGCTAATAAGCATAGTATGAAACCAATCACTTGAGGGGGACATACAGACGAGGTTTCCCCACGTTGTAGAGGCGTTATTGACGCCACTGTCAATGTTATATCTGCAGAAAACGAAGTGGCATTCGTTAATCTATATCTCCTTATATTTTGTTACAAAAATAACATTGCTTTTAAGATAAGGATCGTCAAGTTAGAATCTTTTTTTCCTTTCTTCAACATTGAATCACTATCATAGGCGCAAATCTGTTTTCATCATTGGGGGGACGGGTAAGACCGTTCCGACCATAATTATTTTTTTTAAGCAATGCTCAAAATATTTATGAAGTTGAAAAACAATCCTGTGGAGGATCAGGGGAGCAGAATTGTCTTGAACATTGAGAGGTGGGCAGGGGGGACATAAATTTCATCTCACTTTCCTGCTCTTTGGTTAAACCTCTCATCTCTTTCAGAGTGGAAGAGGACTGTTTGCATTGTCAACAGTGCTTCGCTGCTGAAGAGGCCAAGTCTGTTTCAGGCCTCAATACAGAATTGGAATATTTAAAACTAAAATTATTATGCCAAAGAATACAAATTTTCGCTTTTGCCTTTAATTTCTATTAAATTCTGTAATATTTTACAAACATTTTTTACACTCGAGTAAATAAATTTTAAGAAGTCTGTTTAGTGTTATACAATAAATAATTTGAAATAAGTTTTATTTCAAAAATTACACAGAAATGTTGACTTAATTTGAAGTTTATTGCAAAAAGTTAATTTAGTTGTGCTCAAAAATATGTGAGGCCAGGCCTCACATGCCTCATCTGACGAACTGCTAATACTGAGCACCGACAAAACATGAAAACAGGGAGAACATTAGAGATTTCTCGGAAGTTCATTCCTTTCTCACGTTAACTTGATATAAACCTAACTCAGAATATCTCTTTGGGTGGTTAGAATATGGTGAAGTGAAGTACTCGTAAACATTAAAAAAAAAAAAGAAGCAGCAGCAGCAGCTTGGTTGCATATACAGGGTGTCCCTCACAAAATCGGTTCGCCTTACAAGAGATTCAAGTAACACTTCAAGAGCAACAATGAACTAACTAATAATGAATAGATAAGAGTGACGTTAAACAGTTACCTGTTTATAAGATGCTGGGAGTAATGGCCATGAGGGTCCAGGCATCGCCAACCTCGTTTGATAACGTTACCAGCAACACGCTGTAATACAGCAGGCATGATATTAATTTCTCTAGTAATGTTCCGTTTAAGATCACCCGTTGTGTGAGGATTGTCCATACACTTTGCTTTTCAATGTGCTCCATAAATAAAAATCTCACGATGTCAAATCCAGGGACCTTGAGGGCTAAAGGCCTCTTCAGGGAACATTTTGCTGATGTGGGCCATACACATAACACATTGGAACAACTCAACAATACCGGTTTCTCACAACAACTAACGCACGAACACTGCTGTACTCAACTTTCCGATAAAATGCAATGTAGCCAACTTTCAAGACAGTTTTGTCACCCCACAAGCAATTTAACTAGAGATGTTTAACCTGTACGTGAGGCGTACCGGCTTTATGTGGGACACTCGGTAGAAACTTTATGTAATTAGGTACATCTTTGAGTTCTAAATAGAAAGCAAACTGATTTTCTTTTATTTTCCTTTTTTCAGTGATTTAGAGAGAATCCGAGAAGGACTTGGAAGTAAATTCAGCATGGTAGCTCAATATGTTTCTACATTTGTATCAGGCTTAGTTGTAGGCCTTGTCGTTAACTGGAAATTGACGGTTGTCATCTTAGGCCTTTCACCCATTCTTGCAGGTACATCTGCATACATGGCGAAGGTAAGAAAGTAGTTTAAGTCGTTGGTTGCATCACTTAGTTGTTTATTCCAGAAAATAAGAGTATTTACTAGTATAGGGTTAACTTTAGAGATGCCGCTCTGTTTTCTAGGGTGTCTACTAAAATTCCAAAATGAAATTTCGTGGCTTTTTTGACCTTTTCTTTACCAAACCATAAAATTTTGTAACATTTTCAAGAGCGAATATGGGTACGAATTAGGCCGAATTTTCATGCATGCGATAGAAGCGTGTTTTGGTTGCGATTTGGTAGAGTCTAAAGCCAACCATAGACATTTTTGGTTGTGAATTTTGACGTTTTATACTACAAAATTTTCCAGTTTGTACTTATATTTGTACAGATTTTAAAAATCCTGACCCAAAACCTAAATTTCGTGACTTTTTCTTGACTTTCATGACGGTTTTCTGATTTTGTGACTTTTCATGATTTTCGTGATCGATAGACACCGTGTTTTTATAAAAAACTACAAAAATTTACAGGAGAAAGGAGGTGATTTGGAGTTCTTATGTGATATTTATGTGTGTAATCTTGGCAGCAACGTTAGGTTTAATACTAGAAACTATAGTAAGACCATGCATGGCTTTGGATTATTTTAAGAAAAACCGCTGACCAACGCTTAAAACCCACTGTATTTTAAATTATAATATTTAACTGTTTCGGATATCTAATATATCCTTCTTCAGACACTATTGAACATAAATGAAAATATATGTCTGTATTGTAATATTTTGCTGTTAATTTTACAGTTTACAGTATATAGTTACAGTTTAGTGTTTTCTATGTAAAATAATTCTAGGTATGTGCGCATTGATATGTATGAAGCCCTGTATGAATTCCTATTTTTAATCTATATATTTAGAAGATCGATTCTTAATGAATAATTAAAAAAAATGAAATTTTTGTTTTACGTCCGACGGTTATGCCGACTAGGCTAAAAAGGAGACGGTGATGATGAGAAATGGATGAAATGGTGGAATGAAGAAAGTGGAAGGAAATGGAAGAACCCCGAGAAAGCCCACGCACACGGTGTTTGTCCACCACAAAGTTCACTTGGCACGAGCTGGGGTCGAAACCAGGACCCCATGCACCAGAGGTGAACGCTCTACCACTAAGCCATCGCGGCCCCTATGAATAATTCAGATTTGTTTTAATGAGATCTATTCCTAAACATTCGATTCAGTAGTTCAAGAATTGGGAAAATAAATAACGTATTTTGTAATAAATTTATTTAAAAAATAATCATTTCAAAGTCACATTAGGCCTAATTTACCTATACAAACATTTGAATTACTAGCACTACAAAATACACTATGATTGGATTATCATCATCAGTATTATTATTTTTAATTATGTTCTATACCATAATGCGTATCGCGGATGACCGATAAAAGTCACTTTGTGAATAGTGGATGATAGAATTTCACTATCCTTGTTATGTTAATATTTTCAAATCGTCACTGTTTTATTTCGTATAAGTAAACACAAAATTTCTTAATTACTTCGACCACTGCACCATTATGTAGCTGTTGCGAATTGAGTCACAATTTGAAGGCAGCATTTTACTAAAGATGATTTTGTTAGGACTTTTATTTTATTTTATTTTATTTTATTTTATTTTATTATTTTATTTTATTTTATTTTATTTTATTTTATTTTATTTATTTATTTATTTATTTTTTGAAGAATATATTTTGATGTAACTCAACAGAAACTTCTAAACTATTGAAATAAAGCACAGGCTACCTTGTAATCAGTGGCGAAGCGTACTATGAGGCTCTGAGGCCGGGCCTAGCGTTTTTCTACCGTATATTTTCTTTATCTTTGGTTTCTTATAAAATGAAGTAAATACTTCAACATTTCGTTTTTTCTGTAACAAAATAATAGGTTGGAAACACTCGGAGTCCCTTCCGTCTGAGCCTCACCAGCTCGCTAGACAGGTTTACGGTCTTGCTGCTCAGGAAGCGAAGCTATTATTGCTAGAATTGCACGCATTGTTGGGAAGGTGCGAAGGCTCGCCTCTGGGAGTTTAGTTTTAGCATTGAAGGGATCTTTCAATGCTAATGTATTATAAAATGATTTCTTTAATACAGAATAACTAGTTTCTGTGTAGAATTATGTATTTCTATTAGCGATAACTTGTTTAGTTTAAGTATACACTCTCAGCAGTTATTCAGAATAGTAGTTTTTTATTTTTTTTTTAAACTACATGGGGCCTGGTCCATAATAGCTTGTAGGATATGTCTGATACATTAAACATATGTATAAATTCACCAAACGCTACCGTCAGGATAAAATATTATTATTTGTGTTTAATTTTAGTTGTTTTCCATTTCATAGAATCAGTGGGGTATTTGCAACTTTGTTTCGGGGCTTTGCTTCTTTCGGGAGGGGCTTTGCTAACTTTATTCCTGGAAATGTGAAAATTCTGTAATATATATAAAATAATACAAAGTTGCGATAAAATTTCGGTGATGCTTAAGCCCGGAAGCCACCTCCTTGAAATACAATATTAAATGTCTTATGTTGATTCAAATGAAGTTCCTTCTGAACATTAACTTCTAGTGAAGTCATTATCACGTGATGCATTAATTAATATTCCTATATGCTTAAGACATCTTTGGTAAAGTATTGTATTATGTTAGGAATAGCAAAAAGCCCGTTTATTTCTAATATTCTAGATAAGTATGCACTATTGTATTGAAGTATCGGTTTGAGATCTATATATATTTATGAACATTGATGAGTTCGTCGTATGTGTTGAGGCCGCTTCAACTCCTATCTCGTTCACAAAAATTCAGTCTCGTCTCTCCTTTTGACCAAGTCTATTTGTTTATACGTAGGCTTGTCAACTTTTCTTCCCATAAAATACAAAGGAGTCTTCATTACAACCTTACGGCTATTATAAATGAATGAAAAAATGCTTGGATTTTAAACATTTTCTTATATAAAACAGCTATAAAATGTTTACAGAGTACTGCTTACAGAGTTCTTATTTCAATCTATATTTATTTACATCTTTGAAAGCAGTCTGTACATTTGGATTTAGCTCTGGCAACCTTAGAGGACAGGTTTGTCTAACTCTAGTACCTTTCGGAATTAGAATACCACATTTTGTTGCCTTTTTCTAATACGGGAGATATGATCTCCCAGATTAAATCAAATCGGGAGACTGGAGAAGTTTAAAAATCGTGTCAAATACAAGAGCTCCCGCATAATACGAGAAAGTCGGTATCCTAGTTTACGAGTTACAAATAAATTTTATGAAGACTTTCTCGTTTCAATGCAACAGGGTTGATCAAAATGTAAGGCAGTTGCATGGTTTACTCAGCAAACATGGGTAAAAATAGCCACAGAATAAACTGTAAATAATATTTTCGACTGTCCATTGTACATCGCCAAACAAGAACAATAAATAAATAAAAATAAATAAATATTTATCGAGAAACAGCCACACCTTTTCTTTTAAAATTAAGATCAACTTCTATTTAGTTTCTTGTGTATATATGTTAATATGACGAATCTTCGAGAAATTTTAATTTACTAAACTATGAAAATGAACGTTTTCAGTCGGTGAGTAGTTTGTTTCGCCTATACAATATTTCTTCATTTTTATGTCACGTCTTTATGTCTAGCATTTTTGTTAGGGCTTAACTTTAAGAGACGCCTCTTCAGTTTAAAATCTACAAAAATGCAATTAAAACATTAAAAATTGTTAGGTTGGTTTAGGATAGGTTAGATTAGGTTAGGTTCCCCAGTAAGACTTTAGGGGGCCGTGGTGGCTTAGTGGTAGAGCGTTCACCTCTGGTGCATGGGATCCCGGGTTCAATCCCAGCTCCCGCCAAGTGAACCTTGTGGATAAATACCGTGTACATGGGTTTCCTCGGGGTTCTCCCGTTTCCTCCCACTTTCTTCATTCCACCATTTCATCCATTTCTCATCATCACCGTCTCCTTTTTAGCCTAGTCAGCATAACCGTCGGACGTAAAACAAAGATTTCATTTTTTTTTAATTATTCATTAAGAATCTATCTTCTAAATATATAGATTAAAAATAGGAATTCATACATATCAATGCGCACATACCTAGAGTTATTTCACATAGAAAACACTAAACTATAATATAACTATATACTGTAAACTAAAATTTAACAGCAAAATATTACAAATAAAATGAAAATTTATTGCTGAGAAATCTTTGCAAATCTTTGAAATTTTAAAAGAAAAGGGGGAAAAATACATCGGAGTCGGTGTCATTAGCCGAACATTGCTGAACGGGTCTGACTTGAGACGATAGCGTTGAATGATTAAAAATTGCGAATGGTCTACGTAATGAGCTGCTATATTATTTATGTCCTTATGATTCCTTGTTTTTCTAGGCAGCCTCGAGTTCTGCCGCAAGAGAACAATTGAAGTATGGAATAGCTGGCGGCATCGCAGAAGAGGTTATTAGCTGCATTCGCACCGTTGCAGCTTTTGGTGGGGAACAGCGAGAAATCAAAAGGTAAATTAATTACCTAAGTAAAAAGAATTATGATGGGCTTTCTATTTGTGCTATATTTCTGTGTTTAACTCTGCCGAACTGTTCTTATAGTTATAAGAAATTGGTGTTGAAATTTTGCTAATGTTGTTATACTTCTTAATGATTTTGGCCCACATTTTTGGAAATTTAAACATATATTTGAAAAACTTAGAGCCAAAGTGATCTACATTCATTATAGAAATAATTGAGATATCTTACTAGATAAATAAATAAAAAAAATAATAAATAAAACAGACTCCTTTTTTATGAATACACTTAAAATATTTTATGATTGCAAATAAAAACCAAAAGAAAAAATAACATGAGAATCCTTTGTTCAATATACTGAAAACAATCAGCAAACTGAAATACGAGGTGTGATCAATAAATACGGCGAATAATTTTATTAGAAACAAAAAATACGGTGAATAATTTTATTAGAAACAAAAAATACGGTGAATAATTTTATTAGAAACAAAAAATACGGTGAATAATTTTATTAGAAACAAAAAATACGATGAATAATTTTATTAGAAACAAAAAATACGGTGAATAATTTTATTAGAAACAAAAAATACGGTGAATAATTTTATTAGAAACAAAAAATACGGTGAATAATTTTATTAGAAACAAAAAATACGGTGAATAATTTTATTAGAAACAAAAAATACGGTGAATAATTTTATTAGAAACAAAAATACGGTGAATAATTTTATTAGAAACAAAAAATACGGTGAATAATTTTATTAGAAACAAAAAATACGGTGAATAATTTTATTAGAAACAAAAAATACGGTGAATAATTTTATTAGAAACAAAAAATACGATGAATAATTTTATTAGAAACAAAAAATACGATGAATAATTTTATTAGAAACAAAGTAATAAGCTTACATGGAATTTAATTTAATCTCCTTCAAAGTGCTGTCCTTGGCTAGCAATGGACTTATCCCTACGTTGAGTCCATGGCTAGAAGCATTTCTGGAAGGCTTCTTTTGGAAGGGCGTTCAGCTACTCTGTTGTGGCTCTGTCAACGTCAGGAGTGGTGTGAAAATGTTTTCCTTCAAGCATGGTTTCAATTTTTGGAAAGAATCAGAAGTCGCATGGTGTTATATCTGGAGAGTACAGTGAATGTGGACAGACAGATGAATATTTTTTCGTCCAAAAACTCGAGAATCATGTGGCACGGCGCCTTTTCGTGGTGAAGAAGGAAGACATTTACCCATTTAATCGGAAGTTAAATGCTTTTCACGGATCCGTACGAGATGTTTAGTTCTTCGGAAAGCTCTCGAATAGGCATTCGCCTGTTTGAACAAATCATTTGTGCCATTTTTTGTACGTTTTCATCTGTTTTTGACATCGAAGCACGGCTCGCTCGTTTTCAACCAAGCCACTTGTAAACAGTCTTCAATGTCACTACTTCGTCGCCATACACTGATTTTGATATTTTGTGAGCGTCTTTATCACTCTTTTTTTTTTCAGCTTAGAACAAAACTTAATGTTGTCTAGCGACAGTTAATAGGCTTCACTCTTCTGCCTCTGGGAGCGAACTAACATGTCACAACTCGTTCAAACTCGACACTGACTGTATCAAAGGTTTAGGCTACCGGACTTACTAGTTGAAATGGATAAAACGTCGATAGATGGCACTGTGCAACTACATTCCACCGTACTTTTTGATCACACCCTGTATAATACAAATATTTACACCAGAACTATATTGAATCATGAATTTCTTTAGATGGTATGCCTTAATATGGTTTTCGATTACGCATTTTTGCTACTCTCTCTTAATACAATGGAACTTTATATTTATAAATTGAATTATTTGTTTCCTCCTTAAGATTCGAAAGTGCTTTGGAAGATGGACGGAAAGTGGCCATGAAAAAATATTTAACTTTGTCATTGGGAATGATGACTGTCTTCTTCACTACCTATGCTTCTTATGGTCTGGCGTTTTGGTATGGAGCAAAACTGATTGGCACAGGAGAATATTCGCCAGGAAGCGTATTCACTGTAAGTACACAATTATTTATAATTACAGTAGAGCGTCGATTATCCGAACGACCGCTTAACCGAACTGTGTACTCGCTCGCACCTGTTACTTTCCCACCCTACCGTCCATCATCCCCCTCACTCCCAAACCAAGTTTCCCACAGTAGTCGCCGCACTGAGCCACCGCTGGCGGAAAATTGCTTCTAATGGGGCCTTCATAAGGCGCTGCTGAACGGCCAAGCTGCCAGTCGCTGTGTTTCAACAATCAGCACACTTCTTTTTATGAATAAATTTACTGTACAGTACTTATTTTTGGCAAATAAACATGTACAGTTCGATTATCCGAACAAACCAGTTTTCCGAACACCCATGTCCCCCAATTACTTCGGATAATCGACGCTCTACTGTACAAAATACTTTGGCTTTCATTAATCCTTAAGAATTATTTCAGGTAAAGTTGGTGCCAATTTACATTTAAAAAATGAAAACAAAAATCAGGATTAAAATTGTTAAAACATGTTAGAAAACTATTAGAGCCATAGATCTTTAAAAATATTCTTAATTAGATGTTAATTAATTGTAAAGGGGTAAAAACAATTGTATTACTCAGTGGTACATATGCAGTCGTTCTTTCAGGAAGAATGTTCCGGGGGCACACTTAGTATTCCAGGGGGTCACTGCTGGTACTATTCTATTTATTATTATATTATAGACGTATTATTTTGGTCTCCTCCGGGGGGGGCAGTACCCCCCATAAAACATGTCTGATAGAAACACTGTACATATGAATGCTCCCAAAATATACCTTTAAATGTACATGGTCGAAGATCAATTAAAATATACTTTAGCAGACTTAATGTTACGAGAAGAACTGCGTTTGTGCATGAAGCAACATGGATGTCATGGGTGTTAAAAGTCTAGTAAATCATTCAAAAATTATTCCTAATTTTATTCCGGGGGCTATTATTATTATTATTATTATTATTATTATTATTATTATTATTATTATTATTATTATTATTATTATTATTATTATTATTATTGGATTAGACTGGATATTAGAGTCTACTCAGCATAAAAACTACAGGGAGTTTCAAAAAGAATGACCTGATCTTAAAAAAGCCCATATGCATTGATAAGAACATACTACAAAAATGAGATAAATTGCAAAATACTCACAAAACCTTCAAGTTTTAGCTATGCTACTACAAATGCCACCAGCAACAGCACGAACAAAATCTAGACTATTGCTAAATTCGACGAAGGCACAAAAAAAAAAAAAAAAACATTCACTTTAGGGAAGTCTCTTTCGTGCTCAATAATATCATGAGGGTTCTGAAGTCCCCATATGCGCACATTATGTCCGTTTACTTTACCGCTAACATGAAACGTTGCTTCATCACTGAAAATTAACCGTGGTAAGTGTCCTCTAGCCAGGGCCGGCGCGACGGGGGGTCGAGCCGTGCCACTGCCCAGGGCGGCAAGTCTGGTGGGCGTCAAAATTTGAAAAACAAAACAATACAGGGGCGGCAAATTTTAAGGAAGAAAATAATAAAGGGGCGGCATGTAAAAGTACAGCCCAGGGCGACAAAACTTCTAGCGCCGGCCCTGCCTCTAGCAGAGCATTGCAGAAGTCAACCCGTTTGCTTTCATCACCAACCCGAAGAGCTTCCACTAATTGCAATCTCCTTGATTTATAGATCAAACGACGCCTCAACACTCGCCAGACAGTCGTATGAGGGATTGCCAGTTCTCTGCTAGCGCGGCGAGTAGACTTTCGCGGACTCCACTCAAACGTTTGCCGAATTGTTTCCACCATTTCATCGCAAGTGCGAGGCCGACCTGAACTCTTACATTTGCACAAGCATCCTGTATCTCCAAATTGGCCATACCAACAACGAATGTTTTTGGGTGCAGGCGGATTAATGCTAAAACGCTGACGAGAAGCACGCTAGATCGAAATCACTGACTCAGTCTTTGCAAACTGCAGCACACGAAACGCCTTCTCTTGAGCGGACGCCATCTTACTTCTGACTGACTGCAAACTGAGAAGACGCATTAACTGACATCTAGCGGCAACTTTCTGAAACTCTAAGCCACGCCTATTTAAACAACACTAATTTCCTTGGCAGCACGCCCCATGTTCCAAAATTATTACAGTCCAAAATCATGTCATTCTTTTTTAAATATGGTATATATTGTTTGAAATAATTTTCCAAATTCTCTTGGTAATCATGAGTCCATTACGTTTCAAGTCTATTTACCTTATTCTAAAATAAAATAAATGTAACTTGCATTAAAACTTTATTATGAACGACTAATACACTGTGTTTTTCTTGAAGGTGTTTTTCAGTGTAATGGCTGGAGCGTTCTCTCTGGGAAATGCACTTCCGTTCGTAAACGCAGTTAGCACAGCAATAGGATCCGCTTCAACCATTTTCCACATCATCGATCGTATCCCAAACATTGATGCATACAGTGACGAAGGATTGAAACCTGAAGAAGTGAAGGGTCACATAGAGTTCAAAAATGTTACTTTCGCTTATCCTTCACGAAAAGAAATTAAGGTACATATATATACTAAGTAATAAATATATCGCAATTTTACTTGTCATCCAGAAACTTAGATTCTTTTTAAGGATTTGTTATAAACTGATTTATAACTACAGATTTACGAGAAACAAAGGAAATGAGGCAGAGAGACCTTTGAAGTGTATATGAATTCAATGTTTTCACAAGTAGAGTATAACTTAGAAAATAAATATCCAGATTTGATATACTATTGGTTTAGAGTACAAGATACTATGTCAACTACCTGGAGTTGCCTGAGTATAAAGAAGTGACGAAAAAAAAAACTTATGGTTACAGTTACTTAGAAGTACGCCAAGCCAATGGTGTGGCTTCAGCTTTATTATATAATTCAAATTCTAAGTACGTCATACGACGTCAAACAACAAATACGTCATGTTGAGCCTGTTCATTGGTAATGGTAGTACGACTATCCCGTTAGCTCATAAGTCAAGTAAATTCCCATTTACTCATAATTTTGACGTAAATTTAGTTGAGGGTTTGTTAACATTCTAATCGCTCTCCCCCCAATTTTAACATGCCAGAGACGCCCATGTTTTCATTATTTCTCAAAATAGCGGATCTTAGTGCTTTATACTCTTATATGGTAACTGAAAACTTATGTAGTTCTGTTCAATCGAAAAGATAGGTGAGCTTGGTGATCACAGTCTCAGTAGACAAAGCATTTTCAGTATAACTTTGAATCTTGAGTCAATTTTGTGGAATTTCGCTCAGTAAAATTTTTTTAGGTTGAATTATAATATTATTCAACACGTATTTTTTGTAAAATTTTATTTAAATCTTCGCGAATTACATAATTTATTAACACTACACTGACGGTAGCAGTTGTACAAAATACAACTGTAATTTTGTTGTGATCTCAAGTTTCTTCTGGTGTTGCCATATTTTTCTGACGTATTACACATGTTTGCACTTTTTCGTTTTGGTCACGTTTATTAAAATTGTGATATTTTTCTTGAACACGATACTACGACGATTATAATTTTAAAAATATGGTTAATTTTAGGTTCTCCAGAATTTTAATTTAGAAATCGAACCTGGTAAGACTGTAGCTTTGGTGGGATCAAGTGGAGCTGGAAAGAGCACAGTGATTGGACTACTACTTCGTTTCTACGATGCCTCCAGTGGAGACGTAAGTATTACTATTTTAAAATATAAGTTTCACTGACACATATTAAAATGGCTAATATTAAATCTTTATGTATTCATGTTTAATTCTCTCCCACCGCTTCTTTGAAAATTTCCAAGAACTAAATACAGTATGTTTTCTCTCAGTAAGTTCAGTAAAAGTCTATGAATTGAGTATAGCCCGCTCCCTCCAGTGATTTTTAACGAATCATAGTGATTCTAACGATTCATATTAGTTCATAATGAATCGGAATCGCATGTTATAAAGATTTAAGATGAAAATCTTGTGGTAAGGAAGCTTTAGTAGTAGTAGTAGTAGTAGTAGTGGTAGTTAGTAGCAATAGCAGTAGTAGTACTAGTAGTTGGAACGGGTTAGAAGCCCCGCATTGGTTTGTTGGGTTCTGTTCTCGACATAAGTGGTGGTAGTAGTAGTAGTAGTAGTAGTAGTGACTCCTCCAGTTCCGGTGACAAAGAACTGGGGGGAACGGGCTATATACAAGCCAAGTCTATTTACGACAAATAATTTGTGTGGGGCATTATAGCTGTTTAGAATGTAACGTATAGATATTTTTAATATACGACCTCTTGCTAATGACAAAATATAAGCCTTAACCCTTATAGATCCACGGTATGTTTTCGGCCATAATATAGCGTTGTCTTTAACCGGTTATTTAGATCCTGTAACTTGCATTTAAAGCCGTTTTTTTTATTGGTCAAGTCAAACATGGACCAAAGAACACTCCAGATGCGTCTTGCAACGAGATAGTCAACTTTGGTGGCACCAAATGGGGGCGAGGGACGTGACATAATATTTTTTCTTGAGGCAATTTTCAAAAATTTCCCCCGCCATTAGCTTTCAAGATATCATACTGAAATTTTGCATACGCATTGTGTACAACTCTAGTTATTATTTTTTTTAAATATCTGCGTCAATCCAGTCCCGGGCCCGAGAGTCCCAAAAATTTCAAAAAGGGGATTTTTAGGAAAAGTTTCCGGATTTTCCCTAATTTCCCGTTTCTGGTGTATGATATGGTCATCCGAGTGGTACCCTTTGAAAGAATGCTTTAATTTGAAGAGAACGAGGTTGAACCATGATCGGGGATAAATAGTCTTGTTTTAGGGAATTTCTACATATACATATAATCACCTTAAGATTAAAAAAAAAAAAAAAATCCTGGCCTTTAGTTCTCAAGGTTTCCACATTGAAATCTTGAACACATATTGTGCGTATTTTTTCAGTGATTTTGAGATCTCTACGTCAACCCAGGTTCGGCCCAGAGGGTCTGAAAATTTTCGAAAAATTTCAAGGATTGTCCCTAATTTCCAGTTTTTAGTCTATGATACGGACAAGCGAGTGGTACCGTTGGAAAGGTTTCTCTATTGTGAAGAAAAAGAAAACTAGGTATGAACCATTATCCAACGATAAACAGCAATGAAGCAGTACCTGCTTGATTGAAAGTCTAAATTTTACTTAAAAAGCAAGGATTGTATAAGGGTTAACTAAACTACTCCAATTGTCAAAAGACATTTTAAGCTAACCGTATACTGTTCACTTATTTCCAAATCATTCCGATTTCCTATTTGAATATTCGAGTACTAAATTACTTGAAATATTTAAATAACGATAACTTGGAGAAATTATACTGGTGTGACTGGCAGCATTGCAGTCGGGGTCGTATTCGTGTATTACATATTTAAAATACTAAAATGATTGTTTCATCGACTTGATATTATTAAAGCTACTAAAAAAATCGTTCGTTATATTTAAAAAGAGTAACTTTTTTTACAAAAAAACATTTGTGAAAGAGCAAAGCAAAAATATCTAAATAAATAAATAAATAGATCTGCATATAACTAAAGTTTAATCATCTTTAAGGTTTAACACTTAAAATTTTATCCATGAAATTTGTCAGAAACTAACGATGCTTAAAACTGAGATAAACTAAAGAGCTGTAAATAAGGCATATCAGAAAGTTTGAAATATTATGTTAATTGCTTCATTTTATAGTGAGGATGAATAGACTGGAATAGTGATGTTGTCATTTCCTTTCCGTTACCATGGTGATCGCCATGTTTTTTTCTGTACAAACACGTGATCCTAATGAGCTAAAGGAGCTTATTTCTAAAAGCTCCACATCCCTAAGTAATAAGGTAGAAATTGAATAGTTAATGTAAGCAAAATTATCATGTAATCCACCATAAGAAGCAATTATAAGCAATATAAACTCCCTAACGTTTAGATTGACAAACTGTCGACACAGAGAAAGCTGTAAAAATATATGATTTAAAAAAAAGAAAGAAGTATTTTAGAATAATGTTAATTCTATTGGGGCGGTTACACTTCTAATATCTACTCTTTATAGTGGGAGTGCACAATATTATTTCTAAGTATATCATTACAAAAGAAAGAAAAGGGTAGCCTTTAGAAATATTCAATCCAGACCATCAGTGGATATAGGTAACATCTTTTATTATATTCTCTATCAACTTTTTTTTAAAACAAAAGCATTTAAAAAAGGTACAGTAATTACACATCCAATTATGAATGGTTCAGTAAACAACTGTTAAACAATAATCCTGTTCAAAGTTGCAATAGTATATCTATATTTTACTCATATTATTGAATGAAAAATTTTAATATATGATTATGAACAAGGTAAGGACACTTTAAAGTTTAATTTAACCTGAAAATGTAGAAATTCTCAAAATATACGATATCAGAGGAAAAATTTCACAAGACATGTGAACTCGTTGATTTCAGTTTCAATGCTTGTCATGCACGTAACAGTATTTAACATATCTCTTTTCTAATTACCTTTTCTAACTTTTTTCTTCAATTTCATTGATTAGAAATATTTTAAAAAAGAAACATAAGTATTTCTTTCACTCTAATGTTTGCAGTTCCGAATTATTTTATCACTGTTTTCATTTTTCATATAGGTTTTTGGTATTTCGGCTACTTGTTGTTTAGAAAATAAAATGGCGATCACCATGGCAACGAGAAGGATATGACGTCACACTATTTCAGTCTATTGAGGAGCCTATTTCCAAACTCCACCTGTCATTTTTTGTAATTTTACAGGAGAAGCGAAAAACGTGTATCGCTCTGGTTTTACATTTAATGAAAAATGTTTGAATGATATCTTTTATGTATAGTGGTACATAACAACATGCTAAATTTTAAGAAATGTCTGATTTTAGGTATAGGCCTAAATGGCGGAAAAATTTTTCATTTCCGTCCAAAAACCACTTAAGTCATATGTTTTCTCCAGAAAAAAGTCAGCTACTGCTCAATGATTACACAATAATAATAATAATAATAATAATAATAATAATAATAATAATAATAATAATAATAATAATAATAATAATTTATATTTGATTATACTATGTGCTTATCTATATATATATAAAAGAGAACGCACAAATCCTTTGTTACCTCATCACGCTAATACGGCTGAACCAATTTCTTTTATTTTTGGGGGGTTATTAGGATTTGGACCCTAGATGGTTTTTATCATATCACTTTAATTTTCAATTACCAGTGTCTTGAGATAATTGACCATTCAAGTGTCCATAACGTACAAATCCTTTGTTAGTTCATCATAGGTAAAAATAAACGTATTTATATGCAACCCGCATGACCGTGTAACTCGGCGGGTTAACATAAATGACAGGCGATATAATGTTAACATTTACTGCAATCTACTATGGTTTTTATCATATCACTTGAAAGCGAAAACTTCCGGGGTGACCGCAGCGAAGCGGGGCGGGTTAACATAAATGACAGGCGATATAATGTTAAGATTTACTGCAATCTTCTATGGTTTTTATCATATCACTTGAAAGCGAAAAAGTAAAAATTATCTAAGTAACAAAGTTTATTGCGTTCCGGGGTGACCGCAGCGAAGCGGGGTGAACGCTGCTAGTTTACAATAACATGCAAAATTAACATGATTTGTGTGTTTTTAATGAATTTTTATTCATCTTAGTTCTAAGATTTATATTTTAAACTTTCATTTTTTTAAAGTGTACTTTTATATTGATTATATTTTATTATTTCTTTACCCAGTTTCGGAATATCTTGATCGCTTCCTTCCCTTGTCTTCCTTCACAGGCTCTAGTAATCCAATTTACATTTTGCACTACAGGTGTATTGTTTTCAGCCAGTCCTAATAACAACGTAGTAGTTCCTTGTACACACGGTATATACTTTTCTTTAAATACTGGTCGTTAACTCTTACAATAACTGTTTTAAGCAAATTCTAAACAATAGATTAATTTTTGCTCCAAATCTAAAAATAAACACCAATCAGAGAAATGGTAACAATGAATATCAAACTTTCAAAGCAGATAAATAATACCGACGTGACTTAAGCGGAGTTTGGAATTAATATTTTTAATGACTTGGGCCCATTTTGGGAAAAAAAAAGTGATTTTTTACATTTCGAGACGACTTACGTGAGTTTTGAGAGGTTATATAGTCAGGCATGTGTATCTACTCCTAATACACAAATAAAGCGCAAAAACCGATTTTTTTTTTTAAGTGACTTAGGTGGTGTTTGAAAACAAGCTTCTCAATTCATGTTGGCAGACCTGTAAAATTTATTTGAACCACTTTGCTGTATGTATTTACACTGATACAACCGAATTAATTCATTACAAATGTAAGTTTCCACATTACGATTTTATTGTATCCTGTGTTGTACACCATATACACTGTAAATCTTTTAATATTGACACATTAACATGTTCTATACTTTGTATCTGGATGTTCCGTTCTGGAAAAGAAGACTCTTAAGTGTTTCGGGATTAGGGCCTCAAGTAGTTACTAAAAGTAAACACTAAAAATATGGGGACAAAGCTCCACCACTTGGGGTCGCGGTGGCTCAGTGGTAGAGCGTTCACCTCCGGTGCTTGGGGTCCCTGCTTCGATCCCAGCTCGCGCCGTGTGGACTTTGTGGTGGGCAAACACCGTGCTCGTGGGTTTTCTCGAGGTTCTCCCGTTACCTCCCACTTTCTTTATTCCATCATTTCATTCATTTCTCATTATCACCGTCTCCTTTAGCCTAACGGCATAATCGTGGGACGTAAAACTCAAAGATTTCATTTCAATTCAAAGCTCCGCCACTAGTTTATTGACTAGAACTCAGACATAATCACACTAAATTAAAAGGAGAGGAGGATTTGAATTGAATTTAACTAAATGAAAATTTAACACATTTCTAAGTAAAAATAAGGCACAACTTTAGTGCTAAAAGGAATTGCAAATGTCGAGATCTCACTAACACGAACAAGTCCTAGAGAACAGTCTACACGGAGACGTGAACTGTCCTCCAGTTATGATTGAAGTACCCAGATAATTGTGTATTCAATAGTTTTGTTCACGACTCGTGTGTGACATCAGATAGAAGCGTAGGCGATATTTCCACGTGTGGCCAGTCACCATAGAATATTGCCGTTAACCAAATCAACTTGTCCTCTTTGTCCTGAAAATTTCCAGTACACATGCCCTCACGTCCACGAGAACATGACCAAGCGCTCTCCTGCCTAAAACAGGAAACCTACCAAAAACACAAGCTTGAAAGGAATTCCAAGCTGAACAATTCTCCTGATCATAGTCTAAGAACATCCTGCAGACTTATAGAGGTAGCTTACCAAAAGGCATTTCCAAGCATGACTTTGTGAGACACACGAGCAAAGAACAATTCATTGACCACATAGAAATTAATACGTAAACCAAATTAAAAGCAAGAAAGCTGAATTGCGCGGAACTGAATAATTAACTAAATAAAAGATGGAATTAAGTAAAGCAAAGATAAAGGTGAAGAGAGTTGCTGGCCAAGTTTTATTACCATAATATCACAATTCATTAATTTATTTCAATATTCATTTAACAACCCCGTGTAACGTGGGTTCCTGTTACCACGGCATGGCGCGTCCTCAGGTTGCGGATCGAGGAGAAGGCCTCTAGATATAGAGGTTAGCTGCGAATATACTGAATAAGCAGTCGCGGACAGACGACTAGGAGTGGTCCTCCAGCTTGGGGGTTTGGGTAAGGCTAACACCCTCATCCTGTAAAAAAAGGTACTTGTTCAGAAACATTCACAAAAGCCTCGGACAAGGACTGATAACTTGGCACGACATCAGCAAAAGAAAATGGACATGAGATTTGGAACATGGAATATTAGAAGTCTTTATAGGGCAGGCGCGTTAAAATCTGTAACGAGTGAGTTAGAGAAATACAGGATGGACTTAGTAGGAGTTCAGGAAGTTAGGTGGGAAGGAAATGGATCTGAGAATTCCGGAAATTTTACGTTCTTTTACGGGGAAGGAAATAAAAATCACCAGTTAGGAACAGGGTTTTTCGTTCACAAACGAATATTACCAGCAGTTAAACGGGTTGAATTTGTTACTGACAGACTTTCTTTTATTACTCTTAAGGGACGGTGGTGTGATATTATTGTTTTAAATGTACATGCTCCAACTGAAGATAAGGGTGACGATATAAAAGATAGTTTTTACGAAGAAGTGGAACGGATATTTGACCAACTCCCGCGATACCATATGAAGATTCTATTAGGGGATTTCAATGAGAAGGTAGGACGAGAGGATATTTTCAAACCGATTATAGGGAACGAAAGTTTGCATAAGGAAAGTAATGACAACGGTGTTAGACTCGTGAACTTTGCAACATCCAAAAATCTAATCGTGAAGAGTACAAAATTCCCACATCGCGACGTTCATAAATACACTTGGACATCACCAGACGGAAAAACACATAATCAAATTGATCACGTTTTAGTAGATAGAAGAAGACAATCTAGCATAATTGACGTCCGGTCGTTTAGAGGGGCTGATTGTGACACTGATCACTACCTGGTAGCAGCGATAATACGGGAGAGATTATCGTTAAATAAAGGTAATATTCAATGTTTGAAAACGGAGAGATTTAATTTAAAGAAATTAGAAGAGAGCCAGGTAAGAGAGGAATACCAGATTGAAGTTTCGAATAGATTCTCGGTTTTAGAAGACTCGGAGTGCACTAGTGTTGAGGATACTTGGATTGAAATTAGAGATAGCATTAAAAGTTCAGCAATAGAAAAACTGGGACACGCGGAAATACGTAGGAACAAACCATGGTTCGACCAAGAATGCATTAAACTAGTAGAGAAGAGAAAACAGGCAAAATTACGGTGGCTACAAAATCCGAATGAAATAACTACACAAAATTTCGCAGATATCAGGCGGGAAACTTCCAAAACTTTTAGAACAAAGAAACGGGATTTTTTGAAAGCTAAAATTAAGGAACTTGAAGATAATAGTAAAAATAAAAATATTCGGGACATGTATAAAGGGATCAGCGAATTTAAGAAAGGCTATCAACCTCGTGCTTATATATTAAAGAAATCTGACGGAACAGTTCTCACTGATACGGATAGCCTCTTAAATAGATGGAAAGATTTCTTTGACGATTTGCTGAACACGCAGCCAAAAACTAATGTGCGTGGAGAAAAGGAGATACACACCGCAGAACCGTATATTCCAGAACCCAATCGAATAGAAGTGGAAGCCGCTATAAAGAAATTAAAGAAACACAAATCTCCGGGTGTAGATGAAATTCCGGCTGAGTTAATTTTAGCTGGAGGCGAAAAATTGTGGAACAAGATACACAAACTCATTCTCCTTATCTGGAACAAGGAAGAATTGCCACAAGAGTGGAAAGAGTCAATCATTGTTCCAATTCACAAGAAAGGCGACAAAACTGACTGTAATAATTATCGAGGCATTTCTCTTCTGTCAACATCCTATAAAATCCTTTCAAATATTCTGTTAGCAAGATTGACCCCATACGCAGATGAAATTATTGGAGATTATCAGTGCGGATTTAGACGAAATCGATCAACTATCGACCAAATATTTACCATTCGCCAAATACTCGAAAAGAAGTGGGAATACAATACCCCGGTACATCAACTATTTATTGATTTTAGAAAGGCGTACGACTCGGTTAGGAGAGAAACATTATACAACGTTCTTACAGAGCTTGGAATACCGAGAAAGCTAATTAGGTTAATTAAGATATGTTTAAGTGAATCCCAAAGTAAAGTCCGGGTAGGAAAATTTTTGTCCACGAGCTTTCACGTCGAAAATGGCCTGAAACAAGGAGATGCGTTGTCGCCATTATTATTTAACTTTGTGCTGGAATACGCCATAAGGAAAATCAAAGATAGCAACCAGGGCCTAGAGTTGAACGGCATTCACCAGGTTATGGCATATGCTGATGATGTAAATTTAATAGGGGATGATAGGAGAACAGTAGAAATAAATGCAGAGATATTATTAAACGCTTGCAGGGACATGGGTTTAGAAGTAAATGCAGAGAAAACTAAATACATGGAAGTGCGTCGGGACCGTAATACGGCAAATTGTGGAGGCGTTAAAATATTAAATAATACTTTTGATAAAGTGGATACTTTCAAATATTTAGGATCAATATTAACAGACGAAAATCATATTCACGAAGAAATTAAATGTCGACTAAAAGCAGGGAATTCGTGTTACTATTCGGTTCAAAATCTCTTGTCGTCGCGAATTCTGTCGAGGAATTTGAAGCTTAAAATATATAAAACGATAATCATGCCTGTTGTTCTGTATGGTTGCGAAACATGGTCGCTTACTCTGAGGGAAGAACATAGACTGAAAGTATTTGAGAACAGGATCCTGAGAAGAATATTCGGACCCAAGAGGAACGAGAATGGGGAATGGCGGAAGCTTCATAACGAGGAACTACATAGTTTATACGGTTTACCCAACATTGTTAGGGTCGTCAAGTCTAGGAGGCTTAGGTGGGCAGGTCATGTAGCTAGAATGGGAGAAAGTAGAAACGCTTTCAAAGTCTTGACTGGTAGACCCATAGGAAAACGACCATTAGGAAGACCTAGGCGCAGATGGGAGGATAATATTAAGATGGATCTCGCAGAGATAGGAATACAAAGTAGAAACTGGATCCAATTAGCTAAGGATAGAAGTCAGTGGAGAGCTTTTGTGAACGCGGCACTGAACCTCCGGGTTCCATAGGCCATAGAGTTAGTTAGTTAGTTTAGTTATTCATTTAACAACAAATAGATGGGATACCTTGGCTAACAATTATAGATTTCCTGTAGTGGCGTTTCAAGGGCAACAAACTAGCAGGCAACGATGAACTCAGTTTGTTGTCGAGATGTAACACAACCAAATTTCCCATCTGTATCTGGACTCCAAAAATAAAGATGAATAAATTTAAATACCCTTGTTCCATGGTCCTGGGGAGCTGATATAGAACAGTTATGTATAAAATAAAGTCGAAGGAGCGCAGTAATTAAATTGCACTGAATAAATATGGCGAATTATATTATTTGGCATTAGAAATTCGATGTTTGATCAGAAATCAAAACACGTTGTTTCTTAATTCTTTTCGTTCAGATGAGACAAATTAACGATGCGTTTTGCTGAATTGCACTATTCATTGTGTGTAATAATTTTGCAGGTTTAGTTCCTGCATAACCATAGTTAGCTCTTTCATTGTGTGAACATTTTATAAACACGAAATCATTCTTATGATTATAGGTCTTTCTCGATGGCAGGAATATACAAAAACTGAATCTGAAATGGCTGCGTCAACAAATTGGTGTTGTTTCACAAGAGCCTATCCTCTTTGGAACAACAATCTTTGAAAACATTCGCTATGGTCGTGAAGATGTCTCGTTTAACGAGGTAGTGGAAGCTAGTAAAATGGCAAATGCTCATGATTTCATTGCCGGATTGCCACAGGTAAGAGTAATACAGTCTCGTAAGAATCACACAGGAATAAGGTGTGAACATATTGTATAAAAGAAAGTTACTATATATTAATTATGCAAAACATCCGTGGGCCAATATTTTCGTTAGAACTGGGAGTTCAACTCTAAAAGTAATGTCAGGTTTAAGAAGACAAACAAACTAACAACTAACTAGCTATATATATATATATATATATATATATATATATATATATATATATATATATATATATATATATATATATATATATATATATATATACAGTGGCGGATCCAAGGGGAGGGCTATAGGGGCTATAGCCCCCCCCTTGACGCTCAGATATACACTGGATAAAATGGGCTTCAATCCTGCTTTACACTGGATAAAACGTTAAAATATGGTTCAGCCCCTCCCTTGATCATATCCTGGATCCGCCCCTGTATATATATATATATATATATATATAGTGGCGTATTTAGGAGGACTTCCGGGCTTAAGCACCCCCTTCCGAAATCTTACTTACTATAGTAAAGTATATGAAATATCTTGCAGAATTTTCACATTTTCAGGCAAAGCCCCCATCCCGAAAGTTAGCAAAGCGCTCCCCGAAACAAAATCGTAAATACGCCACTGTATATATATGGCTTACAGACTGATTTATTTATTTGGCTTACAGACATGGTTTTGGTGTCATTTTGTAGCAAAATACATCAAGTTCTTTTTTTTTTTTTTTTGCCTTGTACAGTCTGCATCAAAAAACCTGCAACATGAGCATGTAAGTTTATCGTCTAACAGCTCAGGAAACCAACCTAACTTCTAAGTGGCACGAATCACGCCAGGAGAAACCTCGACGTCCTCCCCTATACGCATATTTTCGAAATACACTCAGCCCTAGCCAGAAGGCATTAGGTTTAGTAACATCGCACGGAAACAAATGAATGCTGAATTGCATTCTAACTAACCCGTTCCTCCTCTTCCTCCTCCTCCTCCTCCTCCTCCTACTACTACTACTACTACTACTACTACTATTTTTATTATTATTATTATTATTATTATTATTATTATTATTATTATTATTATTATTATTATTATTATTATTATTATTATTATTATTATTATTATTACTTTTGCTATGGATCTGTATAAGTACAAGGGAAATCTTATTTTAATGAAAGAAGTTTAATGAAATTTTTTTTAAAAAATAATCGTTAAATCACTTTTTGAATATTATTTTAATCTTATTTTAACGAAAGAAGTATTATAAAAAAAATTAAAATAATAAGAAAAACTTTCCTAGGGCAGGATTTCAACCCACGCCAACAACGATTTTCCTTACTAGCATGTTGCGCTGGCCCACTCGGCTACCAGGGCCGACAGCACTTGGCGTTTACTTTGTGCTATATGTAGGTCATGACTCGTGATCGCGATATAAAAGTCATTCATTTTTCCTACATTGTTGCCAAGCGTAACCCCGTTCATAATGCCTTATGGCTAGAGTTCAGTGTATTTCGAAAATATGCCCCCTGCACATTTATTTTGGAGCAAAAGACTGTCGTTTCAAAATAAATAAATAAATAAATAAATAAACGTGCTCATGTTGCAGTTTTTTTGCTGCGGACTGTACCTAAAGAGGTTCAATGTGGCTTCCATTGATGATGTGGCGCACATCTCATCTGAAACCTCACTTGCTTTGGAACGTCTTCAGACGTATGTGGACGACATGATGATGTGTTGTGTTTTACCAAACATCCATTTTCTATAAAACACTTATGCCACTTATAAATATTAGGCCTACTGGAAGGATCTTTACCATACTTTGAACGAAAATTACGTTGCACAGTTCTCGCAGACTTGGATTCTTCAAACCAAAACACACAGCTAGCACACTCGGGGCCAGTAAGGGCAGCCATATTTGTTGCAACTGCCGCTAGCGTTTGCGGTGACTTGTTTCTGAACTAGTGTACTACGTGAGTCAAAACTTGATGTATTTTCCTACAAAATGACACCAAAACCATGTCTGTAAGGTAAATGAAAAAATCAATTTGAGTTTTTAAAATGGTACCGTCTTTATATAGTCAGATTAAAAGGATTGTTCTTTTTTAAAAATAACAGAGAAATTTCCATTACAGTATGTAATTTGTACTAGTTTTTTTTTTTTATTTTTCCCACTCTAATTACGGTTGCGTAAGAGGAAAAGGAAATAGCTGCTGCAAGAGGTTAATGTATAGTACAAATAAGTGTAGTAACTTAAAAAAAAAGTATATGAACAAATATTCTGAAACTCTTGATTTAAGAAAGAAAAAAACAGAACGTTTTTGGATAAGAGTAAGTCACCTTTCTAGATTCTATGCATATATGGAAATCACTCTTCAATAAAGAATAAAGTTTAAGTTGAGGTATAGATTGTAAGAAAAATAAACACACTGCTGAACAAGACTGCACTTATTTAATATAAAAACACATTTACACGTGACGTTTCGATCTTCTAGCCAAGATCCTCATCATCAGGAGTATATGTCTGATGATGAGGATCTTGGCTAGAAGATCGAAACGTCACGTGTAAATGTGTTTTTATATTAAATAAGTGCAGTCTTGAAGTAAGATTTGAAGCTTTCCTGGCGGCGTATATTATAAAGTTCTTCTCGGGCAATCATAATTGCCCTGATGACGAGAACGATGACAGCTCTCGAAACGTTGGCCTATCCACCAGTTTTCACCTGGCTGATTGCCCGAGAAGAACTTTATAAAAGTGCAGTCTTGTTCAGCAGTGTGTTTATTTTTCTGATTTGATTTGCAAGACGTGAGACTATGATTGTGGGTCAGTATATATTGTGTATTCCTTGTTGTAGTATGCGTTCACGTGACTTTTTTTGTTTTAATAAGTAGAAAAATGCGGTAGCTACTTTGACCACCAGATTTAGCAATTTTAAACAATGATCTTTAGAAATCTTTAAAAAAAATCTGGAATATAAGATGAAGGTTGAGAGTTACGAAGCTCATCAACCGTTATTCAAAGCAAACGGCTTCTGCTAAGCTAAAGTACACTGACTCTGTGATGATTTCAGGGGACGGCACAGGGGAAATTTCCATGCCCCCACCACCACATATCCGTTCATCTTCAATATAAAATTAAATATTTCAGTTTAACGTCCCACGATTATATCCGTTAGGCTAAGGGAGACGATTAAAACAAATAAATTGTGATGGAAGAATTGGTGGAATGAAATGTGGAAGGAAACGGGAGTACCCCGAGAAAACCCATGGACATAATGTTGTCCACCACAAATTTGGCCATAGATCGAGGGATCTCACGCACCAGAGGTAAATGCTCTACCACTGAGCCATGGTGCCCCCCTTGCTCAATGTAAAAACTGAAATGAAATCTTAAGTTTTACGTCCCACGCATATGCCGGATAGGCTATAGGAGACGGTGATGATGAGAAATGAATGAAATGGTGGAATGAAGAAAGTGGAAGGAAATTGGAGAATCCCAAGAAAACCCACGCACATGGTGTTTGTCCACCACATAGCTTACTTGGCGCGAGCTAGGATCGAACCAAGTATCCCATGCACCAGACCAGAGGTAAACGCTCTACCACTGAGCCATCGCGGCCCTATGCTCAATGTAGTTACTCATATTTTCGCAGTATCTCTTTTTACCTTACCTCTGGTGCTTGGGGTCCCGGGTTCGATCCCAGCCCCTGCCAAGTGAACTTTGTGGTGGACAAACACCGTGTGCGTGGGTTTTCTCGGGGTTCTCCCGTTTCCTTCTACTTTCTTCATTCCACCATTTCATTCATTACTCATCATCACCGTCTCCTTTAGCCTAACCGGCATAAGCGTGGGACGTAAAACTCAAAGATTTCATTTCATTTTTCTTTTTACCTTCTCTCCTGTATATTTTAAATTCTCAACTAGAGAAATCTGAAATCTACTGCACTGGTTTGACTTGAGTAGGAAAGAAAAAATAGAAGTCGTTGATTAAAGAAAAATAGTTCTTGATTTTCTGGAACATGATGTAACTATGAATTGAGAATCTTCTGTCCTCCTCGTCAAGTTGCGTAAGCTAATGAAGCAAATCAGGTTTCGTGTTAAGATCTTACAAGAATAAAGTACTTCCCTTATAAACAATATCACTGAATAATTCATACCACGTGTAAACTTCTCGTTTTCTAGGAAGTGAAACACTATACATTTTTTTTACTTCTTTTAATTTCGGCTTTTTCAATCCATCAAGAACCCAAAACGATCTCTGTAAATACCCATTTGAGCATGTTCCACCTGTCCTGGACAAAGATTCTAAAGCAAAAACTGATTCTTCTGTCTAAACCAGAACTTCTAGTAGTTCTAGGGTAATATTTTGTTTCTCTATGCAAATAATTAATAACAGCAAGAGAAGATATTTGGAGAAGATATTATACATCACATAATAATAGCTACAAATTGGCTTTTTATGAACAAAGAATATATAAAAAAGAGGTGACTTATTTTTAAAAAAAAAAAACCTTGATGTAATGTGCGTCCACTCATGTCCAAAATAATTGTCGCATATCTATAACTGTCTCATCGTAAGAATATAATGTGTTAATGATTTTGCAGGATACTTTTAATACTGATAGTATGTGTATAATCGGGAAATGTATATTTGTGGTAAATTTCATAGGAAAAGAATTATAAATATGAAGATTAGAATGAGTAAAGCAAAATGTTGCAAAATGGACAAGAAAGTTTTATTTTCGTTTCATTGTTCTTCTTTACTGCTCTTTTGACATGAAATTTGCCACATATGTGACTTTGTCGATTATACACATACTAACATTATAAGAAATACCGGGCGAATTCATTATTAAATTATATTCCTACAACAACATATTTATAGACATGCGACAATAATTTTGGACATGACTGTACATCTATACACTATAAGAGCAGAATGTACTGAAGAGGACTTTTGAATCTCAGGATCAATCCCTGAATTCATTGCTGGTGCAGGGTCTAAGAGATATATTTTAGATCAAAATTGAATTTAATTAAATTTATCTAGTCTTTAAAATCATACACATTGCGCACGGATGTACGTACGAATAAGACTTGTCTGATGATAAAGGAAATGTGTGGTTTCATTATTCAAGCCCGGGACAGTCATGGTTTTCCTGAACATATAATACCTATGTAACTAGCCCATGATGTGTTCACTTCGATCTAAAATTGCAAGTAAAATTTCGTATATATGGTACCCGTTATAATTAACATTAGTCTGTTTTGACGAAATTAGTACAAAAATACTACCAATTAAATACTATAATAAATGTAATGTCGATCTAAAATTAAGAGCAAAAAAATGCATTGCTTTAACATAAAACATTTTACATTGCTTTTATTACGTTATATCAATTAGTTTTATGACAAATTGTACAGAGCGCTTCAGTTATTATAATTAAAAATATTATTATATTTTACACTAAGACTACTCTATGAAATCCATAAAGTATTGCATCATTTAAATGTAATCGAATTTTGAACAGAACTGGCAGATCAAGTCAGCTATATTTCATGATTGTATATACCTGTATATTATGTACAGAGAAAAATTATAGTCGCTAAAATCCACGATTTTTTTTTTCTGACGTGAGGGAGAAGTTCACTATTTAAGTCGTTGACAGACATGGGTTTCGTGAACATACGCGTAACAACTCTGTACTTAGTCCATACGATTTCTTTGTTCCGATTTAAAATTCGAAACAATCTTGAATATATATTTTATTATACGTTATTAAGAATACTTACCTGAAGAAAAGAAACAAGATATCAGTGTGAAATCTCTTACAGTCGTATGACACGATGGTTGGTGACCGAGGAGCACAGTTGTCCGGCGGCCAAAAGCAAAGAATAGCCATTGCACGGGCGCTGGTGAGAAATCCAAAGATTCTTCTTTTAGATGAGGCAACGTCAGCCCTGGACGCAAACAGTGAAGGAATCGTACAAGAAGCACTAGACAAGGTAAGATTAAGAATATAGGCCTACATATGCATAACAAAACTTGTTTATAACGTCTATTCTAATTTCCATTAAATAATGGACAACGTAGACAGTGTTTTATTTACAGAAGACAAATGTGGTTTCAAAGAATATTTTGAGATGGTGCAGTGTTATCCAGTAGTGTATTTAGGGGGCTATCGGACTTAACCCCCTCCCCCGAAATAAATTTGTTAGCTTTTTGCATTCCACGTACAACAATAATCCTTCTTACCATTTCCAAGAATTTAATTGACTTTTCATTTTCTTATGTTCTTTGTTCAGAGATAATACTGAATTTATCAAATTTCATTCCATGTAAGAACTGCGTGCTTTTGTCTTCCTTTCGTCCATTCTACACTTTCCTTTCTTTTCCTTAGTTGTTACTTTCTTTTGTTTCTTCTGTCATACTTTCGACCGTTGTTATTGTGATTCAAGTCGCCCGTCGTCAGTAATACCAAAACTAAGAGGAGCTGATAAGAGAAACTGTGTTCCATACCAACTTGCACGGATATCAACATAACGGGACTTTAGTTATTGTAGCAAAGGAATATTTACATCGTTTAGTTATAAAGAAAGGTAAATGTTTGAATTAAAGAAAATTAAGAGAAGGAAATAAGTAGCCCGAAAAATTAGGTAGGTCAAGACGATGCTTCCTTTTTCTTCTATGAATAGAATAAAAGATTAGATTCACTGCTAATTTTTTCTGTGTATCATATCACATAAGATTCACCAGTCTGCAATTCTTACCATTAAAACTGCGATTAGCATATTTCAGCAACTTGTCTGAACATTTTCTTTCAGGTAAAAACGTACACAGATAAAACTGAATATTTCCAATTTTTTCTAAAATGAAATCAGTTAAGCTGAAATGAAATTACAAATATTCAACGTGTGTTTGCAGGAGCGTCATTTCAGATTTGCCTCGGGAAGGGAGGTAAGATCCTCAACCGAGATACAAGTTTCACGTTTCTTCCTAGTATATTAGTAGACAATCGATTAGGATATATTTAATTCTCAAACTCAAGTGGGCAATTGCCTGCGTGCTTCCCTGCGTTGTGCATAGCTTCCCGAAAGAAAATCCTAAATACGCCACTGCTGTTATCCAATTGTTTCTGTGTAAACAAGTTGACGGATAAGTTATAAATATTATAACAATTCTCATTTAAAACATATGATATTGCATGTAGTATATATTCGCTGTTAGAAGTATGTGTGTAACCGTTAGAAGACAAAGTGCAAGTAGATAATACATGGTACTTTAGAGGGTTTTTACGTATAGAGGACATAAATAAATAATCTATTTCAGGAGAATAAAAACTATCAATTAAAAATTATTGGCAACGAACGAGATACCTTTTAGCGCCATAAACGTTCTTTTTTCTCTGCTTTCTCTCAAAGTATGGCAACAAACGAGATACTTTTCAGTGCTCTAAATGTTCGTTTTCCTTGGCTTTTTCTAAAAGTATGGATGACAATTACCTCCCCCTCCCCATTTTGCTCCTTTCGATGTGGTCTGTCAATTGATATATATATATATATATATATATATATATATATATATATATATATATATATATATATATATGTATAATCATCTTTACCAAAAAATGAAGTTTAAGAGTACCGGTAAATTATAATTTTGGGTTATAACCAGGGGCAAAAGTGGGTCAGAAAAGGTAGGGGGACGGTAGATAACAGCATGATGTCACGCCGTCCCCCTGCGCCTATCTTTACCCATTATAGCTTTTAAAAACTGGGGGGACGCCGGCGTACCCCCACGTTCCCCCGCTCTTTTACCCCTGGTTATAACTCATTAAATATGTTACATACTGTCGTCTTACCAGTCCCACAATGAAGAGTTTCACTAGAGTGTACCTTAGTATTAGTTTTGTCTTAGTAAGTATAGTGATTATCGTAAAACATCAATTTTTATGTTTGCAAAAAAATCTTGAAAATTACATATAAGAATTTTATGCCCTCCCACATTTTGTTCAGTGAACTCTATTGCTTGATATGGTGTCATCTTTGAACATTTTCTCTGTTACATGCTAAACAAAAGTGTCCAACTTATTAAATAGATATTAATAACACATGTATAACAGTTTTAGCATGTTAACATCGCTTTCATCCGACACGTTACGGATGAGGGAGATGTTACGTTGTCTGTAACGTCACGGATTAAGATGATGATACGTTTCCTATAACGTTACGGATTAAGATGATGATATGTTTTCTATAACGTTACGGATCAGATAGATGTCACTTTGTCTGTAACGTTACGGGGTAATATTAATCTTTAGTACATTTAGCCAAACTGTATTAAGTGATTTTTTTCCCTGGTACTTGAAACTTTGAAAAGATTTAGTAAATTCTTTAAAATAAAATTAACTGACATATTGTTCTGAAATTGAAATTTTAATTCGAAAATGACTGTGTTGACTTAAACCTTATGTTTGAAAATCAGTTTGACTCTAGGAAATTTGGATATTTTAATCATCTGACAAGTACCTTAACCTACTTGGATGACAATTATCGTGTACTTCATTGTATGTTATATTGTTATTATTTTATTTTACTATATTATTTTACCTTAATGTTCTATATTGGTATCTTACAATGTGCTGTATATTCTGTCCCACTTAGCTTTTGCTTAGAAGTTGTTCTCACTCATATTTGCTAACAGTTCATTTTTTATTTTAGTTTTCATCTCACCTAATTCCATTCTTCTCCATATCCACATTTCGAACACTTACTTTCCGTCGATCTTTCGTCAACAGTCCGTGCTTCAGTTTCGTATCTATATAACATAATAATTCATACGAAATATTTTGCGTGCTTCTCATAATTTTCTACTCAAAGATCCATAAAATAAACTTCTTAAAGGCTTCTTTCGTTATTCATATATTTTATTTATTGTTTACATTTTTTTACTAATAATACTATTTAATTACTTAAGACTAATAATTGGTTCTACTTTCTCCCACAACTTTGAGTTTACATTCTATTCGTTTCAATCACTATTACTTTCGCCCTTCAACATTTATTTTTCACAGGTTCTTCTCAATTTTTTCTTTTTATTCGTTTCAATCACTATTGCTTTCGTCCTTCAACATTTGTTTTTCACAGTTTTTCCTCAAATTTTCTAATACTTTCTTAGTGTTCCTTTGTTTCCACAACAAGATAAATATCATCTACAAAATAAATACATCTAATGCTCTACTATATTTGCTATGTACACCTTAACTATTTCTACTAGATACCTACTTACAGAAGTTCTAGGGCACATATTTATAAAGGAAAGTGGCTTACCTTCTGTCTCCGCCTTTATTACTTTAATTAAATATTCCCTTCCTCTGTAGAGAATACGTCAGCACTATTTTTATTACAGTATCACCGAATCTTTACTTGTAAGTATTGTTTTCTTTAAAAAAAGAACAATTTGTGCACAGTATTCAGTGTGTTAATTTGGATTTTTGATTACCCGTAATAATTATCCCTGTATTTTCCGTCAATTCAATGTTTTTTAGACAATATTCACAGTAATAATTTATGCTGAATTCCACAATATGTCTTAAAATTTATTGCTCTATATAGTTATCCCTCAATTCATTCTTGGTTGTTGTAAACACTAATTCACTGGCAAATTTAACACTTCACAAACTTTGTAATTTTTAGGACTACGGTAGTTGAATATTTATTTTGACTTGCGTAGTTTATCAATGAAATTTCGTCTTAAAGATGGTTCTATATTTTTTGGGATCAGTTATAAAGTTGCGAAATAATCCTCAATTGACAATTCAATTTCGAGTGAAAGCAATGTATCCAGATACAACTTTTGAAGTAATGTAAATAGTCTCAGGAAACACTTGTTGAGATCCTATTTAGGTTTTTTAATAAGACTGCTAATCATCTTAACGGTGAATTTATGTGACCTGGAAACAATCTGTAACAAAAATATAAATTACATAAATAAATTTTGTCCTTTAATGTTACGTTTACTTACGGTATTAATTATATTGTTCCATCTGTGATCTAGATTAGCCTTATCTAAGTTGAGTTTAGATCCCTTAGCCCTGATTAAAAAAAAATGAAAAACATATCTTTTTAAATTATTGGAACCTGTATAAAACAGTGGTGCATTCC